>NC_068916.1:91622058-91959558 GCF_023091745.1 Budorcas taxicolor
ATAAAATGATGACATAACAGATCTGTTTAAAAGTTTAGACCTCAGTTAAATAATTTGTATGACAATTATTTTCTGCTCACTTATTCCCTTTATGCTGATTTATATAAATGGTAAAAAAAAAAAGAAATTTGGAAAAATCTCAAAATCTTCTTAACAATATGTATAATGGCCAGTTTTGTCTGTTGAAACTTTACTAAAAGTTTGAGTATCTTGATGAGACAGTTGAATGCATGTACATATATATAAAGTATTATTTAAATTTATCAAATATATCATACATAACATGTATAAACATATAAGAATAGAAATGTGAATAAAGAATTTACTTAATATGTGACAATTTGAAGGAAAATAAATGATTCAGTTTTATTTGAATGGTTTTGATTTATTATAGTGTTTGTTTTTAAATCAGTGGACTCCTTGTCTCCAAACATCAATTTATTGCATATTTCACTGGGTCCCCTATGCTAGGAATTTACTGTGGGAATGTAAATCACACAGTTCTGCTCTCAGGAAACTTTAAAGAGCTAAACTTATGAAAAGTTAACCTTTGAAAGATGAATTAAGGTTAAACACTAACAAGAAACAGTGCAATTTAATTAGCTGCCCCATGTTTGATGGTATACTTTCAAATCAACCACCAAAACCTAATTCATACAGACTCTATAGGTGAATCAATAAATTCCTCACCAAAAGTAAATTTATCTTTTGTGTATCATCCTCATTATCATCATCACCATCTTTTATAATTTTGAGAATCCATACATTTGAAGTTTGGGGCAGTGTTTGTTTCTTTTGTTCTGTGCTTCAAAACCTGCCTTAATCATGCAACACTAAACTGGAATATCACTAACCTCCTGAAGCCTGGATTAATAAATCGCTTTTTATAAATCATGACAAATATGCAAATCCCATTAATCCCTTAGCGCAAAATTAGAAATTTGAACTAGTGTATGCAGTATACCCTGTCTCTGGGAGCTGGCACTGCCATTGGCACTTTCTTCTGAGAGTATGAGCTGCAAACTGGGCTGGTGTATTATGTGCCTTGATGACTGGGAAGAATTTGATAAGTTAAATTTAGTGTTAAATCTAGAGAACTTTGAAAAGTGTATTGGGTATTTAGCTAGCCGGAGAAGATGAGGCCATTTCAGAATTGACAGTGCAGTCTTAAGATCAAAGTGTACACTTACATAGATACAAATTAATAGTAAACACAATTTTCAAGCCAGTATTCATCAGTACCATGTTTAGAAAGAAAGCCGCCCCTGACAAATTTAGGTTGATCTAGTAAAACCGGAATGATGATAATCTACCTCATTGGGTTAGAGTGAGTGAGTGAAAGTGAGTGAAAGTCGCTCAGTCGTGTCCGACTCTTCGCAACCCCATGTTCTATATAGTCCATGGGATTCTCCAGGCCAGAATACTGGAGTGGGTAGCCTTTCCCTTCTCCAAGGGATTTTCCCAACCCAAGGATCGAAGCCAGGTCTCCGCATTGCAGGCAGATTCTTTACCAGCTAAGCCACAAGGGAAGCCCAATGGGTTAGAATGGATATCAAATGAGGCAGTTTATAAAGATTTTAGCACTGTTCTTGTTAACATAACAAGTACGCAATAGGTGTTACCGCTTTATTGTCTTAATGTACATAGAAAAGACTGTTGAATTTTGACAGGAATGATTCCCCATAAATTATGCCATTATGCACTAAGGTGGTGTGAAAGTAGTCAGGTGGTTTTTGAAAAAGCATTGAATGGAGTCTCAGGGTCAGACACGACTTAGCAAGTGAACAAGGTACTTTTTTATTTTCTTTAGGGAAAATGGCTTCACATCTGAAGTGGTCTCATACATGAAGATGGATAAAGTAGTGGGAAGATGGGAAATGCTATCTTATCTCATAATATGATAGTAAACACTGAATATAAACACTTATGAAATTATAAGATTACATTAACATCAAAATGTAGGAAATCAACTTCAAAAATATTATACATGATTCATTTATGTATTCATTTTTGCTTGATACATAAATTCATTTTTTGTTAGGTATTAGGTGACGGTTTACTGAAAACAAAAATCAATAAAGTTGCCTCACTTTAAACTTATTTGTTTACTTTTAAAAAATTTTAATTGTGAAATTAGTTTAGGCTCCTATGAAATTGCAGAAAAGTCCTCAGTTCCCATTGCCAAGCCTGACATCTTGTATTAACCACAGTATATTATCACAACTAGAAATGGATGGCACAATTCTATTAACTAGACCAGAGATAGATTTTGCAATGTTTGAATTGTCTCACTCTTGCATGTTTTTATATATAGTTCTACGGCGCGTTACCACATGTACTGATTTCATAAGCACCCCTGCTGTAAGATGCAGAACTGTTTATTCATCACAAAGAAACTTCTCATGCTGTCCCTTTATAATCACACCTTCATTGCCTTCCCTAATCCCTGGTAACCAATTTTCTGTTCTGAGTCTCTTTAATTGTTCTATTTAAAGCAAATAATTTCAATTTGAGACACAGCTAGGAAAGGTTTAATAACAATTCTGGTTTTTTATTTGACAATATAGTTGACTTTTTAAAAAATTTTATTTTTACTTGAGGGATAATTGCTTTACAATATTGTGTTGGTTTCTGCCATATATCAACATGCATCAGCCATAGGTATACATATGTCCACTCTCTCTTGAACCTCCCTCCCACCTCCCACCCCTTATTGCCAAGCAGAAAGATTATAGATGCCTGATCGAGGGTATTTGGAAATTGGTCATATAGTTTCAAAAATTAATAACGTGAAATTTTCACTCTGGCAAGAATTCACAGAAATGTAACTTTGGACAGGGGCGGGGTGGCCCAGCGCCACGACCATTAAGCTTCATAGGCGGGGCTCTGCTGCGGAAACCGGGGCTTTGAACATGTCACAGCTGAAGGGTTTTAAAAAAAATGGAGAAAAGGAAATATAACTTTATGAAACAGTGAGATACTAATTGTCACTGACTGGTTTTCAGGAGTACCAGTTAATTTTTATAGATCACACTCATTTCTGTCCTAGATGATTGTTAGTTTAGAAGAGCACGAGAAAATAAAACATGCATTATTTTCCATTTTTAAATGGGACAAAGAAACCCAATCCTTTGAAAAATAGAAATCTTCTTGAACTTAAACAAAATCTTATATTTTTACAATTGCAAATTTCTAGTGAGTCTATATAATCAGAGATTGAAAATATAGGTGAGCAGTATTTGTTTTAATAAGAATGGAGCTAAAACACAACAATGAAATATCAGTAAATTAATATTTGTATAAAAATCAGTTACTAAAGTAATATTTGAATTAAAAAAATTTAATGCTCTCAAATCTCTGTCCTTGCATACTTTTAACACCTAACATCCTCAAGGTTTTTCTTTCTCCTTCTCCAGAATGAAAGGTATACATTTGGGCTTTTATATCATATCTTGATCTATAGCACCTAGATTCTGTTATCAGGTATAAGCCATTTGCAGTTTTAACAGAAATGGCATTAAAATTGGCTTATTTTTCACAGCAAGAGTTACAGGGAAGTTTTAAGGAATCAAAGCATGAAAACAGAAGATCTAAGATTTTAACTGCATGGAAATGATGGGCAGCTCATGCTAAAGAAGACGCAATCCATTTGTACCCGTGTATTTAATTCTGGGGGTCAAGACCCTTAGAACCCCAAATTCTTATCTCATAATTAATACTTCTGGTATTGTGTGAATTATAGAATTCTAATTTTCAGATATGTGAATGTTTGCTTGAAATAGGACTTTATTTATTTCGTGGGTACAGCTAAATTGAAAAAATAGTGGACAATTTTCTATATAATAATATACAATCCTTCCATATATATTTTAAATTTCTGTTTATTTATAACCTTATCTTTCCCCACAGATTATCTGAAGCAGATTCTAGGAAAAGACTTTTAATAAGAAGTAAAAGAGAAACAAAAAATCAGAATCAATGAGACGATTATAACGCTATGTTGATGATAAGATACTGCATATCTAACATGATTATTCTTGCTTAAAATTTGGATCTGAGGTTTCCAGCAGTGAAATCAAAATGAGAGACACAGCTATATGCCCTTATTAAACAGGACGAAGAATTTAAATTTCTCAGACTTATATATAGGACACTAGTTCCTGTTCCTCAAAACATTGTATGGCAAACACAACAAATTTTATTTCAAGTTTTCTTAAACAGTCTCTAAGAAAACTTGACAATATAGTAATAAAACATACTTTTGTGAATATGACTCCAGGGAAGATATCAAATATTCTACAGAATGAGTTTATAGCTAGTTCTGGCTTCAGTGGGGCCTCCAACAGTGTCTTCCTCGAGGTGAGAGAATGATATAGCACCCCTTATTTACTCTCCCTGATGTGAATTCCACCTAATGTACACTTCTGGTCATCTAAAGTGGTCCAGGGTTTGAGTTAAAAGTATTATGAAGAATGATTGAATAGCTCTCTGAACCTGACTTTTAAAAAGAACCCAGACTGCTATGATTTTGAGTTGTTGTTTAGTTTCAAAGCAAATGGTCTTCCTGGTGGCACAGATGTTAAAGAATCTGTCAGCAATGTGGGAGACCTGCGTTCAATCTCTGGGTCAGAGATCCCCTGGAAAAGAGATTAGCTACCCACTCCAGTATTCTTGCCTGGAGAATGTAATGGACAGAGCAACCTGGCAGGCTACAGTCCATAGGGTTGCAAAGAGTCAGATACAACTGAGTGACTAGCACTTCCACACTTTCACACTCAAAGCAAATGCATCTCTAAAACACATGACAAAGTTTTATGTCATGAAGTCCTAATTATATGTTGAAGCTGAAACTCCAATCCTTTGGCCACCTGATGTGAAGAGCTGACTCATTTGAAAAGACCCTGATGCTGGGAAAGATTGAGGGCAGGAGGAGAAGGGGATGACAGAGGATGAGATGGTTGGATGGTATCACCAACTCAATGGACATGAGTTTGAGTAAACACTGCGAGTTGGTGACGTGTTGCAGTTCATGGGGTCGCAAAGAGTAGGACACAACTGAGTGACTGAACTGAACTGAACTGATATGAATTAATATTTGTATCTGATTAAAAGAAATTTCGCTACCATAAAAAGAAGAGGTACTTATCAACAAAGCCAACAATTTCTTCCAGATTGGGTACCTCACATGTCATAATTTTGTGTTGAAATTAGCCAACTAGTTTGGTTGTATCAGCTTACAGTGGCAGGAAGATAACGTGGAAGATTGTACAGCGTAACTAAAAAGTACCCAGGCTGGAATCCTCTGAATTAGCTTAGGACAGATTTAAAGTATACAAGTGTGAATGTCAGACTACCTTCTTCTTCCCAACTCTGCTTCCAATGTTAATTGTATTGATAGGCTTGAATTTACATTCTTTTCATGCTGTATATGTCTGGGACAGAAAAGCACTAATTAATTCATGTCTAGGATGAAAAATACATTTATTTATGTCTAAATGAAAAACAAAAGATCAACTCTTTCTCTCACGAATAAATTCATCACTTAGTGACAATACAAGTTGTTCTTGCCTGATTTAGATACTTGGTCTTGAAAGACTGTATCGAATATTAAGTGGCTCAGGTTATGCAGGAATATTGAAAACAAAACTTCCTTTAATGTATTATTGACAGAAAGGTGACTCTAAATTTCGCTGGGAACATTTCTTCATGCTGAATGTCAATGAAGCTTCTGTTTATGTGCTTTTGCAAACAAATAATTAATGTGGCATGATCCTGTCCACATCAGGTCAGGTAAAGGACTCAGAGGCCCTCCTGAAATAAGTTATCTGTGTTTGACTGTGAGAAAGGATGAAACTATCATATTTTATCAATAACCTCTGTTAAAATCTAAAACCAACCCAACTTATGTATACAGAAACTTGGGGTTCCTGGACAGATGAGTATCCAAAGAGGTTTTTAAAAGAAATAAAATTACTATTATCAGCCTAACTTCAGACAAAAATGAATTAATCTCCACAAAACATTATATTCTTCTTGTCGATTCTATTTCTTCACTCATTTTACTTTTGTTTTTCTCCATACAGTTTAATGTTTCTCTGTGCCCTTCTCCACCCTTGAGTCTTCTGAAGATAAGAAAAGTATTAGAAATGTGCTGTAAACAAGTAAGACCATCTGACAGCTTTTGCCTGAAATCTTATGACTGTGGCTTCAAGCTCTGTTTTACCACAAACTTGCAATTATGCCAAATAAGCTATTTTACCTCTTGGACCTCAGCATCCTTGTCTAAATAAGGAGACCAAAACTTATAGGTAAGGATTATGGGAAGAATCAGGTAACATATGATCATATTGCTAATGGCTAGTAAAGTGAAAATGAAGTTGCTCAGTCATGTCCAACTCTTTGCGACCCCATGGACTATAGCTTACCAGGCTCCTCAGTCCATGGAATTTTCCAGGCAAGAGTACTGGAGTGGGTTGCCATTTCTTTCTCCAGGGGATCTTCCCAACACAAGGATTGAACCTGGGTCTCTCACATTGCAGGCAGCCGCTCTACCATCCGAGCCACCAGGGAAGCCTCTAATGCCTAGTAGGTGCTATCTAGATAGTAATGTTATCTATTTTATTTTTCTATTAATGGACTTATACTGCTGGCAATATACCAGTCAGTAGTACCTAAAGGAAGTTATCTTCCCGGTGATGGAGATCTCAGTTCCTAAGGGTAAGTTTCAATCGGCCTCTCTTGTCCTCTTATAGAATTCATGAGAACATTCTAAAGGCATGTCTATGATCTTGGTTCTTATCACATAAACTCCTTTCCAGAAGTGCATTTGTGCTGTGGGATTGAAGTGGTGGCTAGGTGGAGGGCAGGGGCCAGGAACAAGAGAAAGCACAAGGAATGTGAAACACAATTTAGTGCTTCCTCCTAGCCTGCATTTCATCTTACCCTTTGCTGTCCATGGACTATTCATCAGCATTAACATGCACCGAAATCTCTTTTGAAATTTTAATCAATTTAACATTGGTGTATCTATAGATTAGATGAAATAACTTTTGCTGTCTCTTCCAAGCACCTTTGTCATTTGAATGGCTTACAGCTCTCATATTTCTCAATATGAATTTCTAGATATCCTTCTATTTCAATCTTGTTTTCAAAGGACAAGGTGGAAGATGACAATGATAATGAAGATTAACGGAAAGACTAATTATTTAGTCACTGGTGGGGGGATGAGGCGTGCAGCTAAATCTTTCTGTCACGAATATTCATAACTAGTTCAGTTTAAATGCCAGATTTATGAGAGCAAGTGATCCATCTCTATCATGCACCGGATGCTTTATTTAAGGTGGGTTCAGAAGAATCTTAATTTTTCATGCAAAGCTATTCACTATATATCAATTCTAAAACATTGCTCTCTTTCCACTTCCTTGTGTATGTCCCACTTAAACTTAACCACAGACGTTTAGATTGAGTCTTAAATAATGATTATATATTTGGAATCTCAATATTTTTTCAACATTCACAAAGTATTTTTTTAACTTAAAAACAGCTCATTTGATGGGTGACAGATTTGTGTGCTGCAAACCCAATATAGATGGATTGTAGACAATTACATAAAGAGGTACTTTATTTTATAGCTACCAACATTTTGATACTATGAATATTTCAACTACAGCATATATATAACATTAAATTAGCACATGATTTAAATGCTGAGTTGGCAATAGTAAGTTAATGTCACAACCAACTCAAAGAAGCTTTAATTGTAAACATGCCATTTGTCAAGTGTGTATAATTATAACTATGCCCAATTAAAATGATAAACATGTCAATTGAAAAGAGATTTTTTTTCTCTTTTATGCTCAGAACGTATTTTTTTTTATCTTGGTTAATAAAAATTATTCAAGGAAATATCTAAGCTATATGTAAATAAAAATGAAAATTTGAGTTGGATATTTGAGAAGAAATGTCTGTTGCTAAAAATGCATTTCCTAAAGCTATGGACTCTACAGCTTTTATATAATAGATAGGAAGTATTGCTCTTGGTCTATATATATTAAGAATGTAAAGCAAACATCAGACTTTTGACCTTTCCATTCAGGTACTTTTGGGGTATTGCTGTACTGATAAGAGAGACCATCTGACAAATTATTCTAGCAAATGTTTTTCTCAAGTAATTTCTTCATAAATAAGGGAGGGATATAGCTAAATTAGGGCTCATCAAACACAATCCAAAGATCATAATCATGGAACTTAACCCCCAGTTCCACTGGGTCATTTGCCTTTTCAGTGTGGGGTACTTGACAGGTTACTGAAAGTTGCTGAGTGCTTTTATCAACTCTAACGATGAGTAAAACAATTTGGTTTTTCATAATCTATAATTTACCTTCACCAGAGGAATTATTCCTGTGTATGGATTACAGTCTGGCAGAACACAGGGAGTCTATCAAAGCCTGTTATTCGTATTCACTGTGACATACACAGGTAGGAAGTGAACCGTCAAGAAAAAGGTTTGCAATAAAATTGTTTCTTTTGGGTATCTCTTCCCTCAGCTTTTATTCAATACCTTGAAGCTTCCTTATGGTCTCTGAGTGTTCCCAATGAATCAGTTCTCCTTAATATCACTAAAGACTTTTCCAGGTCATTCCCACTTCTAACCACAGCATTCCTTCCCTCCTCCTGGGTTCACAGTAAATATTCACAGTGATAATTGGTCACAGTGCTTTTTCCTGAGCTTCAACATGGCTTCAGGATCTTCCTCAAACTTGCCCTATTCCACCAAAATCGGCATTGGAAGATGTAATATATACCATTCCTTTGCTTTATACCAACAAATAGTGGGAATATTGGGCAGGTGGAGGGGAGTAAAAGCAATAATTTGATGCTATTAACATCTCTCAAAGAAGTTGGCTGGTCATGAATAAAGTTCACCTGAATGTGTTGTGCAAGTGGTCCAAATCATTTATGAAATATGGAAGGGGGCAAAGAGGAGAGGAGAAAGGAATTTCTTGTAAAAATTTTGCTTTTGGTTTTTATGGTAGTTTCCTATTGCTACTGTAACTCATTATCTGACACTTTGTGACTTAAAACTATACAAGATATTTTCTTACAGCTCTGAAGGTCAGAGGTTGAAATGGCAGATATAGGATTAAAATCAAGCTGTGGACAGAACTGTTATGGAAGCTGTAGGGGAGATTCTGTTTCCTTGCCTTTTCTAGCTTCTATAGGCTGCTCACATTGCTTGACTCATAGTTCTTTTTCTCCATTTCAAAGCCAGCAAGTATAGGTTAGTTCTTCTCACATTCAATCACTCTGACTCTCTTGCCCTCATCTTTCACTTAGAAGACACTTGTGATTACATTGAACTCATGGGGATAATCTGGGATAATCTTCCCATTTCAAGAACCTTAACTTTATCACATCTAAAAAGTTCCTTTTTACCACATAAGGTAACATATTCCCTGGAGAAGGAAATGGCAACCCACTCCAGTAATCTTGCCTGGAAAATCCCATGGACAGAGAAGCCTGGTGGGCTACATTCCATGGGGTGGCAAAGAGTTGAAAACCACTGAGTAACTAAACAGCAACAACAGTTCACAAGTTCTGGTAATGAGATCGGAACATCTTTGTGTGCTCAGTTGCTTCCATCATGTCCAGTCGTGTTCAGAATCCCAAGGACAGAGGAACTTGGCTCTTTCAAAAGATAGTACACTGTAGTCCATGCAAAGTGCTAAGTACAATCCTTGGATAATGCTGCCCTTCCTTATCTTTCCTAGACTTGTTCCTTAAGATATTCCATAAGGTACTGTTAAATGAATGTTGCATGAATGGTCTCACCAGTGATGCCACTGCTGGACTTAATCTTTTAATATGTAAATTTCTTTTATCCTTCTTTGCATAGCATAGGAAATAGCTTAGAATGCTTAAATTCCAGCACTTTGGTCATTACTCCAAATAAAATGAAGGCAAAACTCCACACTTAATTCTGTCTGGTCACTTATCATCTGATATTCAGCGATCAATGCAAAGAAATAGAGGAAAACAACAGAATGGGAAAGACTAGAGATCTCTTCAAGAAAATTAGAGATACCAAGGGAACATTTCATGCAAAGATGGGCTCGATAAAGGACAGAAATGGTCTGGACCTAACAGAAGCAGAAGATATTAAGAAGAGGTGGCAAGAATACACAAAGTAAGTAAAGTAAATGAGTAAAGTCACTCAGTTGTGTCCGACTCTTTGTGACCCCGTGGACTGCAGCACACCAGGCTTCTCAGTCCATGGGATTCTCCAGGCAAGAATACTGGAGTGGGTTGCCATTTCTTTCTCCAGGGGATCTTCCTGACCCAGGGATTGAACCCAGGTCTCCTGCTTTGGTGGCAGATGCTTGAACTATACAAAAAAGATCTTCACAACCCAGATAATCATGATGGTGTGATCACTAATCTAGAGCCAGACATCCTGGAATATGAAGTCAAGTGGGCCTTGGAAAGCATCACTACAAACAAAGCCAGTGGAGGTGATGGAATTCCAGTTGAGCTATTTGAATTCCTGAAAGATGATGCTTTGAAAGTGCTGCACTCAATATGCCAGCAAATTTGGAAAACTCAGCAGTGGCCACAGGACTGGAAAAGGTCAGTTTTCATTCCAATTCCAAAGAAAGGCAATGCCAAAGAATGCTCAAACTACCACACAATTGCACTCATCTCACATGCTAGTAAAGTAATGCTCAAAATTCTCCAAGCCAGGTTTCAGCAATATGTGAACTGTAAACTTCCAGATGTTCAAGCTGGTTTTAGAAATGGCAGAGGAACCAGAGACCAAATTGCCAACATCTGCTGGATCATGGAAAAAGCAAGAGAGTTCCAGGAAACATCTATTTCTGCTGTATTGACTATGCCAAAGCCTTTGACTGTGTGGATCACAATAAACTGTGGAAAATTCTGAAAGAGATGGGAATACCAGACCACCTGACCTGACTCTTGAGAAATCTGTATGCAGGTCAGGAAGCAACAATTAGAACTGGACATGGAACAACAGACTGATTTCAAATAGGAAAAGGAGTATGTCAAGGCTGTATATTATCACCCTGCTTATTTAAATTCTATGCAGAGTACATCATGAGAAATGCTGGACTGGAAGAAACACAACTGGAATCAAGATTGCTGGGAGAAATATCAATCACCTCAGATATGCAGATAATACCACCATTATGGCAGAAAGTGAAGAGGAACTAAAAAGCCTCTTGATGAAGGTGAAAGAGGAGAGTGAAAAAGTTGGCTTAAAGCTCAACATTCAGAAAACGAAGATCATGGCATCTGGTCTGATCACTTCATGGCAAATAGATGGGGAAACAGTGGAAAGTGTCAGACTTTATTTTGGGGGGCTCCAAAATCACTGCAGATGGTGACTGCAGCCATGAAATTAAAAGACGCTTACTCCTTGGAAGAAAAGTTATGACCAACCTAGATAGCATATTCAAAAGCAGAGACATTACTTTGCAGACTAAGGTCCATCTAGTCAAGGCTATGGTTTTTCCAGTAGTCATGTATGGATGTGAGAGTTGGACTGTGAAGAAGGCTGAGCCCCGAAGAATTGATGCTTTTGAACTGTGGTGTTGGAGAAGACTCTTGAGGGTCCCTTGGACTGCAAGGAGATCCAACCAGTCCATTCTGAAGGAGATCAGCCCTGGGATTTCTTTGGAAGAAATGATGCTAAAGCTGAAACTCCAGTACTTTGGCCACCTCATGTGAAGAGTTGACTCGTTGGAAAAGACTCTGATGCTGGGAGGGATTGGGGGCAGGTGGAGAAGGGGACTACAGAGGATGAGATGGCTGGATGGCATCACTGACTCAGTGGATGTGAAACTGAGTGAAATCTGGGAGTTGGTGATGGACAGGGAGGCCTGGCGTGCTGCGATTCATGGGGTCGCAAGAGTCAGACACGACTGAGTGACTGAACTGAACTGAACTGAACTGATATTAAACAGGTCAGAGGTAACTTTTAGGTCATCTGACCATCTTAACAGAGTTGAACTTTACATCTTCAAGATGTGATAAAACACTAGTAACTGAGATGCAGTCTTCATATCATTACTTAAAACCTGATTAAAGCATTGTTCAGGGCTTCCCAGGTGGCACTAGTGGTAAAGGATTTGCCTGCCAATACAGCAGGTATAAGAGACCTCAGTTCAATCCCTGGGTGGGGAAGATCCCCTGGAGGAGGGCACAGCAACCCACTCTAGTACTATTGCCTGGAGAATCCCATGGACAGAGCAGCCTGGAGGACTACAGTCCACAGTGTCACAAAGAGTTGGACCAACTAAAGTGACTTAACCCAGCACATCACAAAGCACTCTTCATTATACATAGTACTAACCAGTTAATATTCATTTAGCTAACTAAAGCTTTTAGAGTTCATGCTTCAGTTTCTTTCAATATGACATTTTTTAATATGACATGCAGTTCCAAGAGGACAGAATGAAGTTAACTCCTCCATGGCATCAAAGCAGATCAAGAGAAGGGAAAATGTAAGTCTTACTCTTCCCTAGACAAACTAGAGAGATTACCTCTAGTCTAGTGACTTTTAAAATAAAAAAATAAAAATAAAAACACTTTCTTAATCTGGGCTATGACATATTTAATTGTACTAATGCATTTTAGAACAAACAAATTGATCTAATTTTATTTCATGCTTTACTCTCAAGCCTCTAACGCCTGCCCAAGGAACAAAAGAAGGCAAGGTTCTGAAGGACAGTAGGGCAACCCACTCTAGTATTCTTGCCTGGAGAATCCATGGACAGAGGAGCCCGGCGGGCTACAGTCACAAAAGAGTCGGACACAACTGAGTGACTTAGCATGCATACAAAGCCAATATATCACACAATTATATTGAACTACTCTATATGATAATAATAATGGAATTTCTAGAACAGGCTTGGAGCCAGTCCAAATACATTAATGTCTCTACATCTTGCTGAGCTTCCCTGTGCTTCATCTCTGTCTTTCAGAAAATAAGATCGACACTGTGTTCAGACATTATATGGTTATTCCCCTAGAATTTTAACTCTTTTGAGGTTATTTTAGGATTAAGATAAAATTGCCACATTTTGAAAATGTTACCAGCAATCTTCATTTCATTAAAAATACAAAATCATCAAAAATAATCATAAATATTTCAGCAAGAAAAAGCTAGACTGGATTGTGTCATGGCTGTTACAAAGAGAGAAAAAATTCTCATAATTTTTCATTCTGCAATTAAAATGGAAAAAATTTCCTCAATACCCTTTAAACTTAAAAAATAAATTTAGAAGATTTTTATCCAAATTATCTTATTGAAAGTGGTGTAGCAGTATGAAAAAGAAAACACAGTGCTTAAAATATCTTTATTCAGCATTGATCTGATACAAGAGACAAAACCTACCTTGTTATTTGGGGTTGGATATGCTGTCTGGTAGGCTTTTCCCAGGATTTAGTGGCAATATTTCTAATAATACCAGAGTGCCAGTTGCTGATAATTTTTACTTTCATATTTGAGTCAAATTCCAATCACTTAATATGAATCTGAATTCCCAGAAAGCAAATCTATCCAAATAAATTTCAAACTGATTATATTTGAACCTAGTGAAGCTGATGTTATAAGGCTGATAGAAAGATGATTCAAATGGAAAACTCTAATAAATATAAGCTAGTAGAGAATAAGGTTAAATATAAGTAGGCTGAACTAAGTTTAATCATACTGTTGAAAAGATTTTTTTTTCTTTTCCTTTTTTAATTAATTAATTTCTTTTAATTGGAGGCTAATTACTTTACAATATTGTAGTGGCTTTTGCCATACATTGACATGAATCAGCCATGTGTTCCCCATTCTGAACCCCCCTTCCACCTCCCTCCCCATCACATCCTTCAGGGTCATCCCAGTGCACCAGCCCTGAGTACCCTGTCTCATGCATCGAACCTGGACTGGCAATCTGTTTCACATATGATAATATACATGTTTCAGTGCTATTCTCTCAAATCATCCCACCCTCTGAAAAGATTATTAGTTGTTAGAAATTATAGGATTTTCCTTTTCCTTGAGCTTCCCAAGTGGCTTAGATGATAAAGAATCTGCTTGCAATGCAGGAGACCCGGGTTCAATCCCTGGGTTGGGAAGATCCTCTGGAGAAGATAAATTATACACATATTTTGGAGAATTAGATTAAGTTAGAAAGAGTACAGCTAAGGGCAGCTTAATAAAACCATTTTGCCACCTATTTAAAAACGATTAATTAATGTTTGTGTCCCACTGGCCAAAAATGGCACATACAGTGTAAGAACTGCAACTTTCTTTCTACTAAGTATAAAAACAAAGTTCACTGTTTATGAAACATTTTTCCATTATTTCCAACCAAATATCTGGTTTCTAAGCAATTACTGCTAATCTACTAAATGGCAACCCACTCCAGTATTCATGCCTGGAAAATCCGATGGATCGAGGAGGAGCCTGGTGGGCTACAGTCCAAGCGGTCACAAAGAGTCAGACACAACTGAGCGACTTCACTAAATTCGTATTAGATAAGAATTATTTCACATCCCTGAAATCAATTATCTCATCAGACCAATTGTTTTCCTGTGAATGTTTGGCATACTTTGAATTTTTGGCAGTAAGTAGAAATGTAATAGAGACAGAGAGGCATATGAAGAAGATATGAAAAGGAAATTAACAGGAAGGGTTTTTGACCACCTTAGAGTTTTTGTCTGTATTTTTAAAATAATCATCAAGAACTGATTAAATCAAGGAAAGTGCTCAGTTGCTCAGTTGTGTCCCACTCTTTGCAACCTGATGGACTATAGCCTGCCAGGCTCCTCTGTCCATGAATTTTCCAGGCAAAAATACTGGAGCAGGTTGCTTTCAGTTTGATAGTGTTCGAAACTTTAATATATACCAATAACAAATCTTTTAAAAAGATTTGCTTGCATAAAGCTTACACACCAATTTGGAGAAAAAGACCATAATTAATCAATCAATTAATAAAATATACATCTTATTAGATTGTGATAAATATGATGGAGAAAAAACAGGGAAGAAACATCCTTTTCATCTCTAACCAGGTTTAGAGTTTAGAGGCTATCGTTTCCATCTTTACAAGAAAACCTAGAAAAAGTAGAAAACAATTACTTTTTTTGACCCATCGGAAAACTGAAGTCATAAATCAAACTGCCACCTTGAAGTCTGTCTGTAAAGGTACATTCAGAGAGGTATAACAATGAGAGGTGCTAATTTGAAGCAGAAGACCATGAAATCATAAACCTCACTGTAGAAACATGTAATAATTTTTACAAATGATCTAAGAACTGTGGTGCAGTTTCAAAAGGCTTAATACAATTATAACTGGAATACTAGGTGCATTAGAAAGAGGAAAATGAAGCAGAAAAAAACATTTAAAGTAATAATAGAAAGGAATTTCCAAAATTCAACCAGATGTTTTAAGAAACACAGATCCACGAGTATCAGAGAACTTCAAGGAGAATAAATACTCCCCCCACCACACACAGAAAAATAGATCTAAGCATTTATAGTCAATCTTTATACAGAAAATATAAAATGAGGAAAACTTTGAAGGAAGTTTGAGACATTGAGTTAGAATGCCTTGCCTGTAAAAGAACAAGGATGAGAATTAAGTGAATTCTCATCAGAAACCATACAAGAAAGAAGAAAGAGGAGTCAAATATTTTAAATATTGATTAAGAAAAAAAAAAAACTAACCAAAATAGAATTCTGTATCCAGCAAAATTATCCTTCAAAATAGCGAAAGACCTTCACAGACAAATGAAACTGAGGGAATGTCTCACCAGATCACTCTTATAAGAAAGTTTAAAGTTCATCATGCTGAAGGGAAATTATATAAGATTAAACTTGAATCTACGTTAAAAAAAAAAAGAGAGAAGCATGTTGGAGAAGTAATAAATGAAGATAAAACAAAATTGTATTTTTCATTTGATGCTTAAAGTAATTATGTGCTCAGTTGCTTGGTCTTGTCCAACTCTTTGGACTGTAGCCCTCTAAGCTCTTCTGCCCATGGGATTTTCCCAGCAAGAATACTGGAGTGGGTTGCCATTTCCTTTTCCAGAGAATTTTCGTTAGCCAGAGATCAGACCTATGTTTCCATTGGCTCCTGCATTGGCAGATGGATTCTTTAATTCTGAGCCACCTAAGACGTCCCAAAGAAATTATAATAACAATATACTGGGTAATTATGGATAAGTGAAGTGCATGACAACAATGTCACAGAGGATGGTAAGTAATATTGAGAAGGTTCTAAGTTATCTGTATACATGTAAAGATAGATAGTTTTATTTGAATATTGACTTAGATTCATTTAACATGTATATTTTACACTCTAGAGACATACTTTTTTTAATTGTAAAATATAATTGGTACACTCTGAAGAGATAAAATAGAATAATTTATATAGATTTTAATTAATATCAGAGAAGGCAGAGAGGGAAAAAAGAAGGGAACAAATACAATGATTAAACATCAGTTACAACTTAAAATGCAAATGACGTAAATATGCCAATTTTTAAAAAATGGAAGTCAGATGAGTGAACAAACAAATGTGCACTAGAGACAATGTTAAGTTGTGTAAAATAAATCCACTTCACATATAAAGACACCAATAAGTAAAAGTAAAGGGATGGACAAAAATATATCAGAGTGACACCAAGTAAAGTTATGCTGGAATAGTTATATAGTAATTTCAGACAAAATAAAAACTTCAATAAAAAGACATATTGCCATAGAGAAAGATGAACATTGCATAATATTAAAGAAGACATCTTCAAAGAAGACATATGGACTCTGGATCAATCTATACCTACTAGATTATCAAAACACATGTGGCAAAACTGATTAAATTTTTTAAATGAATATAAGACAGTAATGAAAGAAATCAAAGATGACATAAACAGATGGAGAGATATTCCATGTTCCAGGGTAGGAAGAATCAATATTGTGAGAATGACTATACTACCAAAAGCAATCTACAGATTCAAGGTAATCCCTATCAAATTACCAATGGCATTTTTCACAGAACTAGAACCAAAAAATTCACAATTCATATGGAAACACAAAAGACACTGAATAAGCAAAGCAGTCTTGAGAAAGAGGAATGGAGTTGGAGGACTCAACCTTCTTGACTTCATATTATACTACAAAGCTACAGTCCTCAAGACACTATGGTACTGGCAAGAAAACAGAAATATAGACCAATGGACCCATGCACCTATGGGTACCTTATTTTTGACAAAGGAGGCAAGAATATACAATGGGCAAAGACAACCTCTCCAATAAATGGTGAAATAGTGCTGGGAAAACTGGGCAGCTACATGTAAAAGATTGAAATTAGAACACTTCCTAACACTATACACAAAGATAAACTCAAAATAGATCAAAGACCTAAATGTAAGACCAGAAACTATAAAACTCTTAGAGGAAAACATAGGCAGAACACTTGATGACATAAATCAAAGCAAGATCCTCTATGACCCACCTCCTACAGTAATGGAAATAAAAGCAAAAGTAAACAAGTGGGACCTGATTAAACTTAAAAGCTTTTACACAGCAAAAGAAAATATTAACAAAGTGAAAAGGTAACCCTCATAATGAAAGAAAATAATAACAAATGAAACAACTGACAAAGGATTAATTTCCAAAATATACAAGCAGCTCATACAACTCAATACCAGAAAAACAAAGAACCCAATCAAAAAGTGGGAAAATAACCTAAACAGACATTTCTCCAAGAAGACATACAGATGGCTAACAAACACCTGAAAAGATGTTCAACATTGCTCATTATTAGAGAAATGCAAATTAAAACTACAATAAGATAGCATCTCACACCAGTCAGAATGGCCCTCATCAAAACGTCTACAAACAATAAATGCTGGAGACGAGGTGGAGAAAAGGGAATTCTCTTGCACTGTTTGTGCAAATGTAAACTGATACAGCCTCTATGGAAGATGATATGGAGATTCCTTAAAAAACTAGGAATAAAAACACCATATGACCCAGGAATTCCACTCCCAGGCCTATACCCAGATGAAGCCAAAATTGAAAAAGGCACATATATCTCATTGTTCATTGCAGCACTATTTACAATAGCTAGAACGTGGAAGCAACCTAGATATCCATTGACAGATGAATGGATAAAGAAGTTGTGGTACATAGACACAGTGGAATATTACTCAGCCATAAAATGGAACACATTTGAGTCAGTTCTAATGAGGTGGGTGAACCTAGAACCTATTGTACAGAGTGAAGTAAGTCAAAAAGAGAAAAATAAATACTGTATTCTAACACATGTACAGAATCTAGAAAAATGGTACTGAAGAATTTATTTACAGGGCAGCAGTGGAGAAACAGACATAGAGAGTAGACTTACGGACATGAGGAGAAGGGATGAGAGAGTGAGATGTATGGAATGTGTGGAAGAGTAATATGGAAACTTACATTACCATATGTAAAATAGATAGTCAATGGGAGTTTGCTATATGACTCAGGAAACTCAAGCAGGGGCTCTGTATCAACCTAGAGGGATGGCATAGGGAGGGAGACGGGGCAGAGGTTCAAAAGGGAGAGGATATATGTGTACCTATGGCTGATTCATGCTGAGTTTTGACAGAAAACAGCAAAATTCTGTAATGAAATTATTCTTCAATTAAAAAATAAATTAATTAAAATAAACACAAACATACACCTTAAAAAATGAGTATATAAATGCAATAATATAGTTAAAGACATAAACTTTCTGTCAGTAATCGACAGATCAAGCCAGCAGAATATCATTCAGTTCAGTTCAGTTCAGTCGCTCAGTCGTGTCCAACTCTTTGCAACCCCGTGAATCGCAGCACGCCAGGCCTCCCTGTCCATCACCAACTCCTGGCGTTCACTCAGACTCATGTCCATTGAGTCCGTGATGCCATCCAGCCATCTCATCCTCGGTCGTCCCCTTCTCCTCCTGCCCCCAATCCCTCCCAGCATCAGAGTCTTTTCCAATGAATCAATCTTCTCATGAGGTGGACAAAGTACTGGAGTTTCAGCTTTAGCATCGTTCCTTCCAAAGAAATCCCAGGGCTGATCTCCTTTAGAATGGACTGGTTGGATCTCCTTGCAGTCCAAGGGACTCTCAAGAGTCTTATCCAACACCACAGTTCAAAATATCATTAGGGATATGATAACTGGAAAAGTGTTATCAATAAACTTGATCTAATTGACATTTATGCAGTGTTTTACCCAACAAAAGCAGAATATATATTATTCTCAAGCTCACAAGGAACATGCACCAAAATAGTCGATGTGCTGAGTCATAAAACATGTTTAGGAAAATTTAATATAAATAAATAATTCAGTTCAGTTCAGTTCAGTCGCTCAGTCCAGTTCAGTTGCTCAGTTGTGTCCGACTCTGCCACCCCAAGAATTGCAGCACACCAGTCCTCCCTGTCCATCATCATCTTCCGGAGTTCACTCAGATTCACATCCATCGAGTCAGTGATGCCATCCAGCCATCTCATCTTCGGTCATCCCCTTCTCCTCCTGCCCCTAATCCCTCCTAGCACCAGAGTCTTTTCCAATGAGTCAACTCTTCGCATGAGGTGTTCAAAGTACTGGAGTTTCAGCTTTAGCATCATTCCTCCCAAAGAAATCCCAGGGCTGATCTCCTTCAGAATGGACTGGTTGGATCTCCTTGCAGTCCAAGAGACCCTCAAGAGTCTTCTCCAACACCACAGTTCAAAAGCATCAATTCTTTGGCGCTCAGCCTTCTTCACAGTCCAATTCTCACATCCAAAACGACCACAGGAAAAACCATAGCCTTGACTAGATGGACTTTAGTCGGCAAAGTAATGTCTCTGCTTTTGAATATGCTATCTAGGTTGGTCATAACTTTTCTTCCAAGGAATAAGCGTCTTTCAATTTCATGGCTGCAGTCACCATCTGCAGTGATTTTGGAGCCCAAAAAAATAAAGTCTGACACTTTCCACTGTTTCCCCATCTATTTCCCATGAAGTGATCAGACCAGATGCCATGATCTTCGTTTTCTGAATGTTGAGCTTTAAGCCAACTTTTTCACTCTCCTCTTTCACCTTCATCAAGAGGCTTTTTAGTTCCTCTTCACTTTCTGCCATAAGGGTGGTGTCATCTGCATATCTGAGGTGATTGATATTTCTCCCAGCAATCTTGATTCCAGCTTGTGTTTCTTCCAGTCCAGGGTTTCTCATGATGTACTCTGCCTATAAGTTAAATAAGTAGGGTGATGATATACAGCCTTGACGTACTCCTTTTCCTATTTGGAACCAGTCTGTTGTCCCATGTCCAGTTCTAACTATTGCTTCCTGACCTGCATATAGATTTCTCAAAAGGCAGGTTAGATGGTCTGGTATTCCCATCTTTTCAGAATTTTCCACAGTTTATTGTGATCCACACAGTCAAAGGCTTTGGCATAGTCAATACAGCAGAAATAGATGTTTTTCTGGAACTCTCTTGCTTTTTCCATGATCCAGCGGATGTTGGCAATTTGGTCTCTGGTTCCTCTGCCTTTTCTAAAACCAGCTTGAACATCTGGAAGTTCACGGTTCACGTATTGCTGAAGCCTGGCTTGGAGAATTTTGAGCATTACTTTACTAGCATGTGAGATGAGTGCAATTGTGCGGTAGTTTGAGCATTCTTTGGCATTGCCTTTCTTTGGGATTGGAATGAAAACTGACCTTTTCCAGTCCTGTGGCCACTGCTGAGTTTTCCAAATTTGCTGGCATAGTGAGTGTAGCACTTTCACAGCATCATCTTTCAGGATTTCAAACAGCTCAACTGGAATTCATCACCTCCACTAGCTGTGTTCGTAGTGATGCTTTCCAAGGCCCACTTGACTTCACATTCCAGGATGTCTGGCTCTAGATTAGTGATAACCTTCAAACAAGAAATTACCAGACCAAGACGGTTTTACTAGTTAACTATAGCAACCATTCAAGGAAGAAATTCTTCAACAGTTCTTTCAGAAAATGGAAGCACAAGAAGCATTTCTTCTAATTCTATGAAGTCATTATTTCCCTAAGATCAAAATCAAATTTAAAAAAGATAATACTACAGACAAGTTTCTCTCATGAACATACATGAAAATCCTCAACAAAATATGAAAAAATAGACTCCAACATTTGTATAAAAAGAATTATACACCATAACCAAATGAAATTTATTTCCATTGAACAAGGCTAGCTTAACATTCAAATATCAAAACAATCTACCAGGCTAATGAAGAAAATCATATCATCATTTCAGTTAACACAGACAAAGCATTTTGTTTGACAAAATCCAACACTCACTTGAGACAAAGATTCTTATAAAATTAAATAGAGTGTCCCTAACTTAATAAAGAATACTTAATAAAAAGAACTATAATATTATAACTAATGAGATACTAGGTGCTCCCCACCCCCAACATCAGGAACAAGGAAAGGACATTCTCTCTCACTACTTGTGTTTATTGTAGCACTTAAAGTCTTACTAAAATAAGATAAGAATAGCAATACAAACATATACAAGGTAAAAATAATTCTTTATAGACAGTACAATTTTAAGGAGATCAAACCAGTGAATCCTAAAGGAAAACAATCCTGAATATTCACTGGAAGGACTGGTGCTGAAGCTGAAGCTCCAATACTTCAGCCACCTGATATGAAGAGCTGAATCATTAGAAAAGACCCTGATGTGGGAAAGATTGAGGCAGGAGGAGAAGGGGATGACAGAGGATGAGATGGTTGGATGGGATTAAAGGATATGAGTTTGAGCAAGCTCCGGGAGTTGGTGATGGACAGGGAAGTCTGGCGTGCTGAAGTCCATGGAGTCATAAAGAGAACGGACATGACTGAATGACTGAACAACAACAACTCTCTATGTGAAAAAGCCCTTGAACTTGCAAGTAAATGTCTGAAACTCATAAGTGAATATACAACAGTTGTAAAATACAAAGGAAAAAGTCAATAGATTTCCTAGATATCAGCAATAAGAAATTGGAATGTGAAATTTCCAAATTAATTTACACTAAAATAGAAATGTAATTCATAGATATAAATCTAATAAAATATGTATAGAATCAGTATGCAGAAAACAACAAAATGTTAGTGAAGTCTATTAAAGAGTAAGTAGAGAAATTTTCCATGATTGTTAATTGGAAAACTCTGTTTTGTTAAATTATCAGTGCTTCCAAATGATATACAGATTCAATGCAGTTCCAATCAACATCATAACAAAATACCATATGCACATATATATGTATATATGTGTATATATGCAAATATATATGTTTTGTTTTCTCGGCGGCTCAGACGGTAAGGAATCTGCAGCAGTGTGGGAGACCCAGGTTCAATAACAACCAGCTAATTCTCTCTGTTTGACTCCTCTAAAGTCAAAGCTCCTGAGAACAGTCAACACAATATGGAAGAACAAATTTGGAGCACCCACACTACTGACTGCATAACTTTAAAGCGACAATAACCACAGCGGTGTGACATTATAGACATATAAATAAATAGAACATAAAGAGAGCTCAGAAATATATCTTTATACACCACACAAATCTTGACAAAGACACAAAAAAGTAATTCACTTTCAAAGTTGGTTTTCAACAAATAGTCCTGGAAAATGAGGATGTCTATATGTAACTTTACACATCACACACAAATTAAATTGGATCAGAGATAGAATTGTAAAATGGAAAACTATAAACCATAGAAAAGAAAAATTGGAGAAAATCTGCATGGCTATATTTGGTGATGAGTTTTTAGATAGAACACCAAATTGTGGTCCAGAAAAGAAAAATTAAACTGAATTTTATTCAAATTAAAATATTCTCTTTAATTATTTTAAATTAAAGAGAATCTAGCCTGTTGTCTAGTCTGGAAAACGTTCCTTACGCATTTGACATGACTGTGTATACTACAGCCACTCAATGGAATGTTCTTAAAATATATGTTAAGAGTATTAGATACATATTGTTGGTTTACATTGTTTCCATTATTCTTCCATTTCTCTGTTTATCTTTCGAGTACTTATCTGTCTATTATTGATAATGGAGTATTATTGATAGCAGAGTATCATAGTCTTCCCAATTACTGATAAACTATTTCTCCTTTAATTCTGTCCATATTTTACTCTTTAAGGGAAAGACGGGATGAGATGGTTGGATCGTATCACCAACTCAATGGGCATGAGTTTGTGCAAACGCTGGGAGAGACTGAAAGACAGGGAAGCCGGGAGTGCTGCAGTCCATGGGATCACAAAGAGTCAGACATGATTTAGCAACAGAATAACAACACATTTTATTCACATGCATATAAGTTAGGTATGTGTATATCTCTATGTGTTTTCTTATTTATATATTCTTTTATCTTGCTGATACTATCTATTTTAATATTTGACTCAAGATTACTTGCAATTTCCCACTGGAGCATTTTTACTTACAATACTGCTTTAAAGTTCTTGCCAGATAATTTCAACATCTCTGTTATTTTTTCATTGGTAATTATGAAAATATGAAAATTATTCATTTTCCCATATATTAAGAAATATCTGTCATTCTTCATATGCCAAATAATTTTTGTTTTATTGTGTTCATTTTGAATATTACATTTATGAGACAAGGGGTCTTATTTATATTCTATGAGAATGTTGAATTTTTTTTTTTTTTTTAGCTTTCTATTGACAGTGTTTCCATTGCTGGTTCAGTTTTCAAAGCCTTTGCAGTGCTTTCGTTTCTATCTTGCATATGTCTGTGGTCAGTGATCAGTCTGAGACTTAATGAGAACTCTATTTCTTTATCACACTTCTTAAAGTCTACAGTATGCTAATTAGGATCAGACTTGTGCTTGCAGAGGTCAGGGGCTAACCTGGAAATTAATAAACAAAATTATTGCTTTCCCAAGATATTTCTTCTTCATAAAATCATGGGGACTTTCCAGCCCATTGATTTTCACTTTTTGGTCTTCTGGTCAGAAACTGTTGTCGTCTGTGATTGCACTACTCCATCCAGAGCCATGTAGCAGGAGGGCAGAGGGAGAGAAGAGAAATACACAGCTTTGCACCATCCTCTTGGAGATGCGGCTCTCCCAAAGAGGAGTTTCGGCTTCAGCACAACCTGGGTGGGGAGTGCAATAGAAGAGAGGAAAAGGAGCAGAGAAAAATCAAGAGATTTCTCCCACTTTCTCTGAACTTTAGGAGTTTCCTTTACTGCTTCTCAAACCAGAGTAAGAAAGGTTCTCCTTGGTCTTTCTGAACCATAGTGCTCACTTCTGGATTTTATAGTGCAATGCATTCAGGCCAATAAATATTAGAGAAAAAAATAATAAACTCTGGTTCATGGACCTTCAAATTCTAGTGTTCTTCCCTTTCCTGCCTGCTGATATTCACTTTTCAGTATCCTCAAATGCTGCTCAAGCAATTTGTGGAGGTTGGTTGCAGTCAATGAAAGGGAAACTCTGGCATAGGTTCATCTTTATGGGAACTGGAAGACAATTCTATTTTTAGCTTTTCAACATTTCAGAACAACTTTAAGCAATTTGTTTTCTACATCTTTTGAAACTTCTGAGAGGAACTTAATGGACCTTATTTGGAATAGAACAATTGAGGAAGATGATGTTTAAGCTGATGGCACACTTGAAACTCTACACCAATCTAATGAACTCGTATGGAATATTTTCTATGATATATGTCTTTGTCTCTTCAATTTCCTATTACAACTTCCAAGATTGCCCTCTTTCAGAGAAAAGTATCTTTATGCACATTGTGTAGTCTTCAAAAATGTGTGTTGGGAAGAGGAAATTCACAGGTTTTTACCCCAAAACAATTCTACTTTTCTCTTTAATAGAATTAAAAAGAAAATCACATTATTACTTTTTCTCCCCCTCAACTTTTACCATTTTTTATTTTCAATCATTTTCCTTCCTTTCATACTTGAAGCAGATTTTATAAATATTGCTAAGCCACTTAGTCAACTCTTTGTAACCCTGTAGGTTGTAGCTCACCAGGCTCCTCTGTCCATGGGGTTCTCCAGGCAAGAATACTAGAGTGGGTTCTCTCCATATAAAGGAATTCAGATAACCATTAACCAAAAATAAAGAAGCTTTTCTGGCCAGTGTCTGATGACATTATTTCTATTCGTATCAGAAAACAAACATACTGAGAAATTCATTAGAAACTTTAATTCAAAACCTTCAATAAATTATCATATATATGTGTATATGTATATATGTGTTTATATACATATATATGCATATCAAGTTCACAGTTTGTTTATAGCACAGTTTGTTTTGTATATGTCTTTTTTTTCTTATACCAGATAGTTTATTGGGGTCTTTCTAATGTAATCTGATTTTACAGGAAACTGGATTTTACAGGGGCAAAATAATGTGGCCAAGATATTATAAAAAGAACTAGATTTTAGATCATTTAACAAGTCTGGGATACAAGTCTCCAAACAACAATGTGTCTGTTCATTGTTCAGGTTTAAGAAAATTTGCTTTTATCATTAGTGTAAAATTTTTTAGTGTCATTTCTTCTATGAATAAAATTATGACTAGATATTTATCTTCTTGATTATGATTAGATTTTGGATTTTCTTATTGATTCAAATATACATGCAGAAAAAATGATATGGTCAGCCTGACTTAGGGAAATGTTAACAACTCAGGTTTAATCAATAAATACATTAGTGTTTCTACTGATTCTGCAGCAAATTCCATACGTAAAGTTGTCCCAGAAATTCATTTGATGAGTTAAATGAGAGTATACCTTCTAATTTGTTTTCATATTTAATTATCCATTTATTCTTTTGATTCATAGGCAGTAATTTAATACTGTTGATTCCCTCTTGACCTTGCGCTTGTAACTGAATCCTGAGATCTGGCTTGTGGCCCAGGAATATGTAGAAAATTGTTTATATTAGCAGCAAGCTGCCATGAGCTGCACTGCTTTGATTTAACGTTATAACTGTACTAAAAGTAGCAGAGCTTTCCCATGTACTCTCTATTCTGCTCAAATCCCTTGTCATTATAACAGATGTTTGGATTATTGTTCTGTAAACTATGTCAGAATTTCAATCTCTAGTATCTGTTTATTATTCTCCAAGGGTGATATTACAAATGTTCCCATGCACAGTTAATACTTATGAAACAGTCTGTCTTATTTCCCATTTAAAAAAAAAAAAAAAAAACCCTACCAGAAAGTTTTTGAGAATCAAAGCAAATATACCTAATTTGGGGAGGAGTGTTTTAAGTGTACATGAGTAAATGATTCCAATTAAAACTGGGCAGCATTTCATAAAGTATTCCAATCATTATTAAAAAGAGCTTTTATCTTAAGTCTTATGGGATACTGATTTTTTTACAAGTAGGTATGTGTAGTTAAAATTGAAATACCATAATTAAATGATTTCATTCTGCTATTGAGATATGATTTAATTTATGTTAATGTCTATGAAAGCCATATCTGCTGATAAACCTCACGATTTTGAAGTGTGCCATGTTAACAAAATATAAAAATTATTGAATAAAAGAACGTAAGATCCATATGCTCGAAAAGATACACCAGAAGTGTGTGAGAAGAACATTATTACTTTAAATCTGTACTTGAGTAGAAAAACTTATTACCTTAAAAAAATAAAAGAAACAGGGTTAGTGACAGCTTTTTAAAATACATTTTTAAAGCCTGAACTATTAGTTTCCTCCTGTTGTTTGAATGAGTTATTGCAGCTTTTACAAGGGCATGAAATGAGATTTCCTGAGGTGACGGCCCAATTGGATGTTGACGAAGAACAAAATCTTTGATAAATCATTTGTTTCTCCTTTACTTTTTCTTTTTTTATTTTAATTCTCCCTCTAAAGAGAATTGGTGTACTCTCAGCAGAGCCCACATCAGATAAAGGAGCGTTATACCTGCTTATTACAAGAGATGTGAACACACTAATACTCTGAGGAATAATCTGACTGTGTTTCTAGAAAAAGAGCTTTGTAGCCAAATTAGAAATGTTTACATGAAAATAATTTGTTTCCCTTGTTTACTTCACATGCATTTTTATCTTTCTTGTTATATCCCATTTCTAGTCCTTCTTTCTTTGGAATATAAAAATGGCATAAAAAACAGGGGAGGGGAGAGACAGAAGAGCCTACTCTTTGGAAATGATTTAGAAGGAGAGTGACAGAATTCTTCTGGGAAATAAAAGGAGAGGGGAAGGGAGAGTTTAGAGAAAAGGGTCAATTAACTACTCTATCAGCCCCATCAAAAAAAGGTGTCGTATCTTTTACTTCATTCATTTCACCTTTAAGAGTGGACACAGCGACTGTGGGTTCGGAGTCTGCAAGACACTGACGTGTTACGTTTGCATTTAGGATTTCTTTTAAATGAAGGGGAAGAAATACACAAGGTCAGCTTCGGAAATGATGAATGCCTTTTTGCTGAAAGCTGTACTGAACGTCCTTGAGTTTAATCAAAACTATTTGTTTTTAGTCAGCTTTGCTGTTGTCTCTTTTACTCTTGTCCACTGATAGCTTGACATTAATGACATCATAAATCATGTGAAGTGGCGGCTTGGGTTTGGTAGCATTTCAAGTGTTTGTTGAGATGTCCCGGACTATCTGAGGGGCTGGCGCAAGGTTGGCTATCATCCTGCACTGAATCTTGAGTTTATGGCATGATTCGGTCGGTAAGGGCATAGAGTGCAGTATTGGCGCGACGGGCCTTCGTTAAAGAAGGTCTGACTCCTCATTCAATGCCGACTTTAGAAAGAAGTGATGGAGGAAGTGGATTTATCTTTAATTCTGTTTCTTCAAATTTTTAAAACCTCATTTTCAAATCTCCTATTAAAATAAAGATCACCCTCCGTGCTTGTCGATGCATGTGGTCATTCGGTGCCTGTAACATAAAGTGAGAGTCCATTCGCAGTGTTCAGGTTCACCGTGTCCAGTCACTTGAGACTTGAACGGGGGGTACACTTTGAGCAATTCTATCACCTACACTTCTTCAAAGATTCTTCTTAAGCATAAATCATCATCTGTCCCTTGAAAACGTATTCTTTGAGACATGTCTAGCTTTTATCACTTTTTTTGTTTCAGAATGATTTCACTGGATCCTTCTATGTTTTATGACTTGTTATCTGTGTGACTGTTCTTAGAACATGGTTTTCATTATCACTGTAGTCTGCTGCTAAGGAAAGAGGAGATTACTCTTTAGCTGTTATTTTTAATGGTATTTTTCTATATTGCAAATGTAAATATATATATGAATAATTTGTAGATCATTTACTTTCTTAGGTCAATATATTACCAAGTGAAAGGGAGCAACTTTGTTTTCATAAGGCTACTGAGAAAAGAGATGTCTTTTCTTTGTCATGGAAAAGGACATCTTCTTGAAATGTGCATTACATATTATGAAAGAATGCTTTTCATAGTGCTGAGATAGTTCAGCTAAAACATATAAACTCTTTTTACAGATTTTAACAGAAAATGCAGTTTTTCACCTATATTTCAAAGTGGAACAAAATCAGATCACTGCTATACAATAGTAGGCCAAAAAACTGAATAGAATGGCATCAAATAAAACCAATCATTTGACAACTTGGACCATTTAATTCTTTAAACTGAACCTGAGAAGGAAGAAAAATGCTGGGCATAGACATTAAGTCTGGATTCTTTAAACAATCTCCCTAAATGCTTATTACCCATTTTCATATGAATGCCAAGAGGTTATTTCTTCATGTAGCAACAAAGTTTTTTAAAAAATAATTGTGTGAAAAGACCCTAACTTGCTATAGAATTAAAATACTTTTTTTCCTTTTTTGTCAACAAGATACTTGGACAGTTTAAATGAGCTTGAACTACATTTGACTCTTCTTTAAAGAGAATTGGTCCCTGTTATAAAAGGATTTATTTTCCCCATGACAAATGATAGCAAACAATTATAACAAGAAAGCAAATCATAGGTGAGTTCAATATAATGAGAGTGATACAGTTCAATTCATGGTGATACGTACTTCAGTTCTGTGAACTTTTTGCCAAACCTAAGGAACTATTATTAATATAGAACTTTTAGATTATTTTACAACTTTAAGAAATGTTCAAAATATCATTAAGTAGCTTCATGTCTCTCACTATACTATGCAGAGAATCTTCTCATGGAGGTGAAGTAATTTACATATTTTTTGCCACCCAAACTCCTCCTGCCTCTTTTCTGCACATTTGTCTCCTAAAAATTGACAAGTTTTTCATTTTTGTTTTGTTTTGTTTGTTTCTCATCAAGTACTTAATAGTCTGCACTTTCCTTTGATCTAGACATGATAGAATTAAAAGTGAAAGAGTTAGTTGCTCAGTCATGTTGGACTGTTTGTGACCCCATGGACTGTAGCCCTCCAGGCTCCTCTGTCCATGGAGTTCTCCAGGCAAGAATACTGCAGTGGATTGCCATTCCCTTCTCCAGGGGATCTTCGCAACCCAGGGATCAAACCTAGGTCTCCTGCATTGCAGGCAGATTCTTTACCCTCTGAGCCACCAGTGAAGTATTTAACAGGCAATATTTTTCATCAGTCCCTAACTATGTGCTGCCATGGTAGGAACTAGATTTGCCCTGGTCTGCTCTATTCTCCTAATTTGTGTGTTAGTTGCTTAGTCATGTTTGACTCTTTGCAACCCCTTGGGGGTTGCAGCCTGCCAGGCCCCTCTGCCATGGGATTCTCCAGGGAAGAAGACTGGAGTGGGTTGTCATTTCCTTCTTCAGGGGATCTTCCCGACCGAGGGATCGAACCTGGGTCTCCCGCATTGCAGGCAAATTCTTTACCATTTGAGCTATAAGGAAGTCCCAATTCTCCTAATTTAGGTATGAAAGTGAAAGTGAAAGTCAAGTTGCTCAGTCCTGTCTGACTCTTTGTGATCCCATGGACTGTAGTCTACCAGGTTTCTCTGTCTATGGGATTTTCCAGGCAAGAGTATTGAAGTGGGTTGCCATTTCCTTCTCCAGGGTATCTTCCTGATCCAGGGATCGAACCCAGGTCTCCTGCATTGCAGGCAGACGCTTTACCCTCTGAGCCACCAGGGAAGCCAATTTAGGTATACCAAATAATTAGTTTTATCCATGGGCTTCCCCAGTGGCTCAAACAGCAAAGAATCTGCCTGCAACGCAGTAGACCTGGGTTTGATCCCTGTGTCAGGAAGATCCCCTGGAGAAAGCAATGGCTACCCATTCTCCAGTATTCTTGCCTGGAGAATTCCATGGACCGAGGAGCCTGGTGGGGTTGCAAAAACTATGACATGACTGATCGACTAACACTTCCACTTTTCATCCTAGGAATAGAAAAAAGTAAATTTCATTTTGCTTTAGATACAATGCAGATTCACTATGAGGCATAAAATATTTGGATCTCCTGGCTGGCAAAAGGAATTGCTTACATGATTGATCCAGAACAAGTTATCTTAGGCTTTGAGGATATGATTTTCAGTTTCTGCACAGACCTATCTTGAAAACACTTCCAACACATCAAACATATACTCAGCAAATCTTTCTCCTATTAGTAAAAGTAGCATTACTTATAAGTGGGCAAAGCAATGCTTTCTTGGTCAATCAGAACATGGTTTATTCCTTTATTAATGAAGTGCAACATCAAACTGATTCATTACTTTCATTTACTAAGGTTTAATTTTAAGAAATGTTGCTTTCTAGACCTTAGCAAGAAAAGATCGGCAGAACTATTTGGGAAACTACCTCATATAGAACCACTATACCTCCTCTCTGGAATGTGGGGAGACATACTTCTCATTCTTGTGTACACACATGGAAGCACACACTTCCACATGTTTGTTAATATGCATAATTACACCAAGATCAAACAGAATGTTAGATTAACAGTTTCATTCATCCTGAAGATTTTCATTTTAAGATCCTGTTGGAAGCCTGGTGAAAAACAAATGCTCTTGAGTCAATTCCAAGATGAACGAAACTCCAGATCATGTAAAAATAGTGAATAATGATAATTACAGTGAAGGACCTGAGGTACAATTTATTTTTAACTAACAGACAGCTCCTGGCAGTATTTGTATATCAACTTATTCTTAAAGTCCTCTGTTTGGATGATAAACTGATTTATTTTACACCTAATTGTCTTTTACAGCTTATCGTGATGTAAAGTCTCATGAGTAAAATCATCTAATTTGGCAAGGGATGTATTAAAATGAAAGAATTTGTGCCATAAAATAGACCACAGAAGTTTGTTTTCATGATTGTCAAATACAATTTCACAAATATATTGTCATACACATCTTGTGAGTAACTTTTTTCTTAGGTTGTGATGGAATTTATAGAGGAGTACATTACTCAAAAATATCTCAATATGTTTAGGGAGGAGAAAAAACCTCCATGCTTTGAGCTATTGCTCCAGAATGATAGTGCAAATGAAGCTGAGCTGTCATAGACAAAGGTCCTTCAAAGTCTTTCTTCTTTTACAGCTATCCAAGTAAATCAATTACAGAAAACACCTATTCTCTAAAAGAAACAAAATTCAACTGGCAGATAATTAGCATTTAGATGGACTCTCCAGAAAAATTCTCCTTAATCAGAACTTTCTACGGGTTTCCCACTTAATTTTATTCAAATTCAAATTTGTTCTTTAAAACTGTTTATGGTCTATTGGCAACTGAGGACAAGCAAATGAGGCTGTCCATTTGGTTTTGGGTATTCATAGAAAGTAGGTCTGCTATGTAAGGTAGTACAATTTTTTCACTTTACACGGAAACCCAGCCATGAGTGTCAGAGGGCATGAAATCTAGTTATAACGCCATGCAGCTTGGCAAGATACTTCATTTTCTATTTGGGGTAAAAGCAAAAGCTCACCAGGCTGGACATCCAGAAGGCTGTTTGTCTCTAGGTGGTAAATTTTTCTCATTCACACAATGGTCCATATGAATTATCACAGACCTTTGTTAAAAGATCTTTGTTTATATAAGCTTTTTTAAAAACTCACTGAAAAATGAGTTTAAATTTGTTTTAGGTGAGACCAATTCTGGCTTTGAAATTATATAAAGATAGGAAAGTTTAGAAGAAATGTCTCCTATCATATCTAACTTCTGGTGGTGGTGGTGGTGGTGGTTTAGTCACTATTTCAGTTCAGTTCAGTCGCTCAGTCACCAAGTCGTGTCCAACTCTTGCGATCCCATGAACTTTAGGCCTCCAGACTCCTCTGTCCATGGGGTACTCCAGACAAGAATACTTAAGTGGGTTGCCATTCCCTTCTCCAGGGGGTTTTCCCAACCCAGGAATTGAACCCAGGTCTCCTGCATTTTAGGCAGATGATTTACCAACTGAGGGAAGCTCATCTAACTTTTAATAGTACCAAATAAGACAGTGCCACTTACCCTTGCTGAATTCTCCTAACAAAATGCTTTATTATTTTGTAAGTATCTATCTTTGTAAGATTATCATACTTGCATCATGTTTAAATTCCTTCCAAATGGTCATGTAAAAATGTGCCCAAACTTGTTGTTGTTTAGTCGCTGAATTGTGGCTGATTCTTTTGCAACTCCATGGACTATAGGCCACAAGGCTTCTCTATACATGGGATTTCCCAAGCAAGAATACTAGAGTGGGTTGCCATTCCTTTCTCCAGGGATCTTCCCTAAGGATTGAACCCGCATCTCCTGCATTGGCAGGCAGACTCTTCACCACTGCACCACCTGGGAAGCCCATTTCTATCCGTAATAGGACTACCACTACGATTACACTCGCATCTTCTCTAATGTTCCCAAAGAATAAAAACAAAAAAAGTCAGCTAAGTAAACCTCTTTGAGAGAAAAGAATTTCTCGAATGTGCCAAATTTTTTCAAATTTAAGCGTTAAAGAAACATAAATCCACCTATTTCCTAAAATTATTGATGTGTTAGTGCTAATCTTGCATTAGGTCAGGGTTAACTCCAAAGAATAAGCTATTGAGCTTTGCTAATATCCTTGTGGTACTTGTCAATAACTGTCTGGCTAGAACTCTGGTTTTCAAGTCTCAGTCTTAAATAGTGTTGTCCGTAATACAGTTTTTCAAACCCTATATAAAATTATTCTATTAATTCCATTAATATAAATTGACCACCTACTTTATAAAGACATTTAGAATAAAAGGGGTTTATTGAAAGTTAATATTATAGATTTATCTATCCTTTCCCATCATATGAGGAATTATCTAACATCATTTAATAGAAAATATACTTAGTTTCAGCTATATCAGCTTGTGATTATCTCTTACATTCAATGAGATAGTCAAGAAAATTGTTTTTTTTTCTATTGAAGGCACATTCGACATTTAAAAAATAGCTTTAAAAATATGGAAACCTTTTATGTACTTGCTTTTATTGGGAGTGCTAGTGAATAACAGAAAATCACAAGAGGTATATGACGTATGGACTCCAAAGCAGTATTTTACTATAAAAGCATGGAACCCTGCTGGCATATGTAATTTAATGTGCACCATTCCTCCCCTAATTCAATCAGGTCTCTACATCCCTTCTTTTATATTCCAATTGGATTTCACGTGCTAAAGCCATCAAGATTTTCAGGATGAAATGAATGCTTGTATTAATCCTGCCATTTCCATTTAAAACACAGCATCGATTTGATTAATAAGGTTTGATGCTGAATAATTATATGGCAAATATGTAGGCTATAGGAAAACCACAGATGTGACCACCAGCAAAAGCCTTGTGGGAAAAGGAGGTCAAAGGAAAGCAATGGCCATGACTGAGGTGATGAATTCTTTGGCTTTTCTTTTATGCAATTAACAAGCAGGGTTTCTATTAATTTGCCACCCCCAGAGCCTTGACTGGTCAGATGTGTCTGGGTCAAGGGTCATGGGGCAGAGTAAGGGTCAGCATCACAGCAGCCCTGAAACAAAATGGGAAAACTAAGGAAATCTAAATGATATGGCTGAGTATACATTCTGTAGTTCAGAGGGATGGGAGGAAGTGCATCTCCTTAATGTTAAGATTGCTGTTTTAGAATAATAAAAATGTTCTCTGCACATTTAATTCAAAGTAATCAATCTAAGGTGCAGTGGTTGAGCATCCAATAAAAGAAAATCAATGTGGTCTCTACAAGGGAAGACAAACAATGCTCTCTTTTACTAAAGGGATTATAGGTTAACATTTATTCAGTGTATTGTAATCTGATGTCAAGTGGTATAAAATCAAGCCAACAATCCATTACCACCCGTTATAGGCTAGGTGCTGATCTCATGCAAATTGACTTTTCATAGAACTTATTAAATCATTTCTGTGTTCTAGCTATGAAACATTTTTCTACAGTGGCTGAACTCCAATGAATTTTATTTCACATCTTGAATGAAAGTCTATCAAAAAGACAAATATGTGTCGTTTCAAAACAAAGATTTTTTATGGCTTTCTTATGGTTCTAGTCATTAATTAATTATATAAAATATGCATTATTTTATTTATGTATTTATTATCTATGAGAAGAAACCAAAGAACTTGGTCATAATTTTGGACCTGAATTATTTTTTCTCTGAAATCCTTTTATTTCACTGCCGCAAATGTCATTGTACATGTTTGTCTATTTTTACAACACTCTGAGATAAATTGCCATGCCTTTCCAAATTTTGATATAATTTAGATTTCCCTTGAATTTAAGAGTAATAATTTAAATTTTATCAATACTATGCATGTTCCAAATTTTGATTTTATTTTCTGTAAAATAAAAAGTGTGTATGCTTCACTTGGTAGACATTATGAAGTAAGGGTATTTTTAGATCTCATAAAGTAGATTACATAAGTTCCACAATCTGGGAATTAATAATTATTGAAATTATAAGTATCTTAAATATAAGTAACCTAATTGATTAATGTTTTAGTCTAGTGCAGCTACTATTTGTTTGGGTAATAAGGATTTAGAATGATTACTGCACCTCTCCTCCCCAAAATGTGATGATCTTTTGAAGTATTAGAAGAAGTTAGTGATATTTCGTTAAACATAATTGAAAAAATAGCTAGCAAACCTGTCAAAGTTAGCATTTTTTCAAAAGCAACTGTGCTTATTGTTAGAATTGGGGCCACATTTAAGTGTGAGGAAAATCATTACCACATGTTTGAAAATATTGGTGATATTTTACAGATTGCATTACTCTGCAGCCTGGTGCTACTTCAAAACATTTCAGAATTTGATAGTAGAAAGGGAAATTGAATTTGACACTATTTTTATTATAAAAGCTAAGTTTAGTTTACCACCCTTGCTTTGATAGAAACTTTTAGCTTTTTATTTGTTTGGAAGTAGAAGTTTGCCTACTCTGTATACAAGACATAAAGGAACTGAAAGCGTATTATTTAAAATCTTATTTATAAGCTTTAATCTATGTATATTGTTAAATTATTCATGTATGAGTATGTTTACAAATATTGAAATTTGTAAATTTTATCACAATAATGGCTTTCATTGTCATCTTTCTCAAATATTGTGATTTTAACTAAATTTAGATCCATCTTATGCTGATTCTACATAAGAAAACTAAAATAATTTTTATGGTAATTAATTTCAGCTTCTGTCATTATTGTCTTGTTTCATATTTTACACAGAAAAATGAATATTTTGAAGAATCCACTGAAATCATCTTACAGAGTTCATAGATGAAGTCAGAAATAAAAGCAAAGTGATTACAAACCAATTTCAGTCATTGAATCAAAAATATTTATATGGCCTCTAGCTTGCCTGTCCAAGATTGATTTTGGTCAAATTTATCCCCTTTACATGAAGCACTCTGAACTGATGAAATCTTAAAATTGAACAATATAATTTGATATGATCTTGCGACATAGTTTGAATTGACCAAATACTTTTGTTAAAATGTTGAATTAACCCTAAAACAATATGTTCTTCATATTTAAAATTAAAGTGAAAACAAAATGAAAAATAGGCAAATATGTTGAGAGAGTTATCCATATTGAGATTCTGAGTTTTAAACTTAGGTTCTTTCCAGGATGTGGATTTTGCCAGGATTTTTCACTAGCCCTTAATTTCTTATCTCATTTCTCTTAATAAAATAAGGTAGAAACACTTGCTTATTTATCCTGTGCATAAACTGCCTCTGCTATTCTGCATTCTGTAGCAAAAAAAAAAAAATGGCTTTAAATAAGTAAAAAGTCATCAGATACAAAAAAGTGCAAGAGAGATTTGTGGAAAAAAAGACAGCCTGATTTCATGTAAGAGATGAGCTGGTTTTGGGGATCTAAATAACACGAGATCACTTCACAACCAGAAATGATGAAGATATGAACTCTAGGCTAACAGTAATGGCAAAAATAATTTCAAACTGAAGGCAAAACCACTTCATTTTGTGCACAGTGTCTGAATGCCTTCCACTGGACTTTAAATAAAAAATGGAAAACACTTTAGCAAATACAGGGAAGCCCTGACTATATGGCACTGAGAAGCAGTTTTGATGTTTTTGCATTTTTGTGCAGAGAGAGCCATAAAAGGTTGCCAATGGGGCATTGTAAAACCACAGTTAACAGTGAATTTTAGATAGATATAACCAGTTAAAGGTGATTGAATATCAAGGGTTGAGTAGTGCTTATTATACCTGCTGTTGGGAGACTTCAATTCATTATTGTAACAGAATGAAAACAGCATAGCTGCTGTCCAGGACATGCTTGTAGTATTGATTGGGTTTCTCCAAAGTCTTCTCTTAGGATGCAGAGTGCAGTCAAACATGCACAAACATCACTCAGTTCCCCTGATTCTGTCATGAGCTCCCTGTACCTCAAACCAAAGCAGCCTTAAGATACAGGAAAATGCTTCTTTATCTGAAGGCAGACGGGGCTCTAAGCCTGACTCCAGGGGCTATGCAGATGTGGTGACCTTTCTTCCACAGACCAGATTTTACACTCAAATTGTCATTAAAGCTCAGTTTTCCCTAGAGGCTCCCAGTCAACTTGTGTGCACTCTCTTAGGGTTAAAAGTCAGAGGGGCACCATGCCCACCATGCATACTAAATGGAATGGAACACAAATAAAAAGGAGGAATGACCTGACGGAGTCCTGGAAAAAAGTGTCATCCACAACCTAAGCAGATGTAGTCAGACCCGGCCAAACTTGCACAAACCCAGGATTGACACTTTGGCCGGAATGTCACAGGACCCCGTCTCTAGCAGTATACCTCTGAATGAAGATAGTATTCCCTTTTAATTTCTAGAACCAGTAATAACTACTGACTCAGCCTGTATAGATCTAGAAACCCTCTGTCTTTTTGACACCCTCTGCCTGTATATATAGGCTTAATTAATCTGATAGTTTTAGGAACAAATAATTTTTAAAAAAAGGAAGAAGAGGGAAAAAGACATTAGTCTATAACCAAAAAGTAAACTGGTTTGGAGTCTTTAGCTGTTAGAGTTTGGCATAGTAAATGCTTACTCTGCCTTACTCTGCCAAACTCTGATAGTATATATCTATATCTATCTATCTATATCTATATCAACAGAAGTAACTGATAAAATAGATTTTTTTCCCTTGCCTATGTAGGTTGCCTGAGGACAACATGACTTTAAAAAATGCCATGATCTCCCATTCTCATAAAGTAGCTCATTTTAAGGTTATCCCATAAATGAAATTTTGAAAGGGGAAATTTCTCTAATGTCTCAAATGAATCAGCCTAACATTTCAGGGATGGAAGATATTCTTGACCTACTGACATGCTGTGTTGGCCCACACAGACCTACATCAAGAACATGCTTCACCAAAACAGAAGCCTTTCTGCTTAATTAAGTACCTCTTGATTTGAATGGCCAATGCAAAGCGCTTCATTTTCTCCTTAAAAGATGGAGAGATGGTGAGAACTGAAATTGTTCAAATAAACCTTTCTTAAAACTTCAGAAAATGCCAATTTACGGAAACTGAGAACCAGGTGGGGTAAATCCCCATCATATCAGACCTGTAGACTGAAATAGAAACAATAGATCTGAAACTGGAATGCACTCCAACATCCTAGTATGAGATCTAGGATCTGGATTTGGCCACTGTTTTTCGTTTTTACCTGTAGGTTTGGGGCAATTCTCTCATTTAAAATGATGTTTTGTATCTGAGGAAAGATGCAGAGTGTAACACACTGAATATTGTAGCAAGACATGGACTTTATCAGAAGACATGAATTATAGCCCCATTGATAGCTCAGTCGGTAAAGAATATGCCTGTAGTGCCAGAGACACAGGTTCGATCCCTGGGTCGGGAAGATCCACTGGAGAAGAAAATGGCAACCCACTCATGTATTCTTGCCTGGAAAATCTCCTAGACAGAGGAGCCTGGCAGGCTATAGTCAATAGGATCGCAAGAGTTGGACACAACTTAGCAACTAAACCACCACCAACCTTGAGCAAGCCATTTGCGCTCTTTGAACTTTTTATTTTCTGCAAACAGAGGCTATTGACATATGCTTGGACTATTTTTAATATTAACTGACTTAATTCATATGAAAGATTTGGAAAATTATAAAGATGACAGATCCTATTTCTATCAATTTGCTACGTATAACTTAATCTACCTAACAAAAACAAAATTCTTCATGCTAACCCTGACCGTAATCATGACCTTCTAGATCACTTTTGCCTTTTCCTATGGTCCAAATATCCCAGAAACAGATTTTTTAACAAGGTGCCAAAACCATCTTTAATTAGATGATTCCCAAAGTCAAGGTCATCCCTTTGGCCTTTTCCACCAAGTCCCACCTCCTGTGGGGCTTCATCTCCACTTAGCTAGCACAGCACACTTCACAATAACAGCCACTATGGTGAACAGTGGGAAAATTTCTTAAAAAACTGGAAATAAAAATGCCATACGACCCAGCAATCCCACTTTTGGGCATACACACCGAGGAAACCAGAATTGAAAGAGACATGTATACCCCAATGTTCATCACAGCACTGTTTATAATAGCCAGGACATGGAAGCAACCTAAATGTCCATCAGCAGATGAGTGGATAAGAAAGCTGTGGTACATACACACAATGGAGTATTCAGTTAAGTTCAGTTCAGTCACTCAGTCTAGTCTGACTCTTTGCAACCCCATGAATCGCAGCACGCCAGGCTTCCCTGTCCATCACCAACTCCCAGAGTTCACTCAGACTCACGTCCATCGAGTCCGTGATGCCACCCAGCCATCTCATCCTCTGTCGTCCCCTTCTCCTCCTGCCCCCAATCACTTCCAGCATCAGAGTCTTTTCCAGTGAGTCAACTCTTCTCATGAGGTGGCCAAAGTACTGGAGTTTCAGCTTTAGCATCACTCCTTCCAAAGAAATCCCAAGGTTGATCTCCTTCAGAATGGACTGGTTGGATCTCCTTGCAGTCCAAGGGACTCACAAGAGTCTTCTCCAACATCACAGTTCAAAAGCATCAATTCTTCGGTGCTCAGCTTTCTTCACAGTCCAACTCTCACATCCATACATGACCACTGGAAAAACCATAGCCTTGACTAGACAGACCTTAGTCAGCAAAGTCATGTCTCCGCTTTTGAATATGCTATCTAGGTTGATCATAACTTTTCTTCCGAGGAGTAAGCAGTAATTTCATGGCTGCAGTCACTATCTGCAGTGATTTTGGAGCCCAAAAAACTGAAGTCTGACACTGTTTCCACTGTTTCTCCATCTATTTCCCGTGAAGTGATGGGACCAGATGTCATGATCTTCGTTTTCCGAATCTTGAGCTTTAAGCCAACTTTTTCACTCTCCACTTTCACTTTCATCAAGAGGCTTTTTAGCTCCTCTTCACTTTCTGCCATAAGGGTGGTGTCATCTGCAAATCTGAGGTGATTGATATTTCTCTTGGCAATCTTGATTCCAGCTTGTGTTTCTTCCAGTCCAGCGTTTCTCATGATGTACTCTGCATAGAAGTTAAATAAGCAGGGTGACAATATACAGCCTTGATGTACTCCTTTTCCTATTTGGAACCAGTCTGCTATTCCATGTCCAGGTCTAACTGTTGCTTCCTGACCTGCATACAGATTTCTCAAGAGGTAGGTTAGGTGGTCTGGTATTCCCATCTCTTTCAGAATTTTCCACAGTTTATTGTGACCCACACAGTGAAAGGCTTTGGCATAGTCAATACAGCAGAAATAGATGTTTTTCTGGAACTCTCTTGCTTTTTCCATGATCCAGTGGATGTTGACAATTTGATCTCTGGTTCCTCTGCCTTTTCTAAAACCAGCTTGAACATCAGGGAGTTCACGGTTCACGTATTGCTGAAGCCTGGCTTGGAGAATTTTGAGCATTACTTTACTAGCATGTGAGATGAGTGCAATTGCGCAGTAGTTTGAGCATTCTTTGGCATTGCCTTTCTTTGGGATTGGAATGAAAACTGACCTTTTCCAGTCCTGTGGCCACTGCTGAGTTTTCCAAATTTGCTGGCATATTGAGTGCAGAACTTTCACAGCATCATCGTTCAGGATTTGAAATAGCTCAATTGGAATTCCATCACCTCCACTAGCTTTGTTAATAGTGATGCTTTCTAAGGCCCACTTGACTTCACATTCCAGGATGTCTGGCTCTAGATGAGTGATCACACCATCATGATTATCTGGGTCATGAAGATCTTTTTTGTACAGTTCTTCTGTGTATTCTTGCCACCTTTCCTTAATATCTTCTGCTTCTGTTAGGCCCATACCATTTCTGTCCTTTATCGAGCCCATCTTTGCATGAAATGTTCCCTCGGTATCTCTAATTTTCTTGAAAAGATCTCTAGTCTTTTCCATTCTGTTCTTTTCCTCTATTTCTTTGCATTGATTGCTGAAGAAGGCTTTCTTATATCTTCTTGCTATTCTTTGGAACTCTGCATTCAGATGCTTATATCTTTCCTTTTCTCCTTTGCTTTTCACCTCTCTTTTTTTCACAGCTATTTGTAAGGCCTCCCCAGACAGCCATTTTGCTTTTTTGCATTTCTTTTCCATGGGGATGGTCTTGATCCCTGTCTCCTGTACAATGTCACGAACCTCATTCCATCGTTTATCAGGCACTCTATCTAGCAGATCTAGGCCCTTAAATCTATTTCTCACTTCCACTGTATAATCATAAGGGATTTGATTTAGGTCATACCTGAATGGTCTAGCAGTTTTCCCTACTTTTTTCAATTTGAGTCTGAATTTGGTAATAAGGAGTTCATGGTCTAAGCCACAGTCAGCTCCCAGTCTTGTTTTTGTTGACTGTATAGAGCTTCTCCATCTTTGGCTGCAAAGAATATAATCAATCTGATTTCAGTGTTGACCATCTGGTGATGTCCATGTGTAGAGTCTTGTCTTGTGTTGTTGGAAGAGGGTGTTTGCTATGACCAGTGCATTTTCTTGGCAAAACTCTACTAGTCTTTGCCCTGCTTCACTCCACATTCCAAGGCCAAATTTGCCTGTTACTCCAGGTGTTTCTTGACTTCCTACTTTTGCATTCCAGTCCCCTATAATGAAAAGGACATCTTTTTTGGGTGTTAGTTCTAAAAGGTCTTGTAGGTCTTCATAGAACCATTCAACTTCATCTTCTTCAGTGTTACTGGTTGGGGCATAGACTTGGATTACTGTGATATTGAATGGTTTGCCTTGGAGACGAACAGAGATCATTCTGTCATTTTTGAGATTGAATCCAAGTACTGCATTTCGGACTCTTTTGTTGACCATGATGGCTACTCCATTTCTTCTAAGGGATTCCTGCCTGCAGTAGTAGATATAATAGTCATCTGAGTTAAATTCACCCATTCCAGTCCATTTTAGTTCGCTGATTCCTAGAATGTCAGTGTTCACTCTTGGCATCTCTTGTTTGACCACTTCCAATTTGCCTTGATTTGTGGACCTGACATTCCAGTTTCCTATGCAATATTGCTTTTTATAGCATCGGACCTTGCTTCTATCACCAGTCACATCCACAGCTGGGTATTGTTTTTGCTTTGGCTCCATCTCTTCATTCTTTCTGGAGTTATTTCTCCACTAATCTCTAGTAACATGTTGGGGATGCTACTGACCTGGGGAGTTCCTCTTTCAGTATCCTACTGTTTTGCCTTTTCATACTATTCATGGGGTTCTCAAGGCAAGAATACTGAGTGGAATATTACTCAGCCATTAAAAAGAATGCATTTGAATCAGTTCTAATGAGGTGGGTGAAACTGGAGCCTATTATACAGAGTGAAGTAAGCCAGAAAGAAAAACACCAGTACAGTATACTAACACATATATATGGAATTTAGAAAGATGGTAACGATAACCCTATATGCAAGACAGCAAAAGAGACGCTAATGTATAGAACAGGCTTTGGACTCTGTGGGAGAGGGAAAGGGTGGGATGGTTTGGGAGAATGGCATTGAAACATGTATATTATCATATGTGAAACAGATCACCAGTCCAGGTTTGATGCATGAGACAGGATGCTCGGGACTGGTGCACTGGGATGACCCTGAGGTTTGGGATGGGGAGGGAGGTGGGAGGAGAGTTCAGGATGGGGAACATGTGTACACCTGTGATGGATTCATGTCAATGTATGGCAAAACCAATACAATATTGTAAAGTTAAAAAAAATAAAATAAAATTAATGACTATGAAAAAAAAAACCACCTCAGTGAAGGAGATTCTACATTCTTCCTTTGGAATAATTACTCTGCTTTTTCAAAAGAATGGTATTATTATTAGTGACACTGTGATTTCTACTCTATCCCCAACTATACTTTTAGCTTCAGTCTGATCTGTGTCTTTTAATTACTAGTAATGAGAATATTTTCTTTTTAAACATTCAGAATCACTTATGTATTTCAAAAATGATTCTGGCCTGCCTCACTAGATTGTAAGTTTAAAAGAGGAGGAGTGTGTCCTGTTCAGGTTCTGAGCTTTATAGCACAAATGCCACGACAAAGCAATCCCACCTTGTCATCATGGAATATTATGTCATCTTTGTATTTATAGTCAATTAAAGATGGTCCCAAACTTCCCACATGCTTTCCCAGGGTACATGGTGGTGGTGGTTTAGTCTTTAAGTCCTGTCCAACTCTCATGACCCTATGAACTATAACCCTCCAGGCTTCTCTGTCCATGGGATTGCCCAGGAAAGAATCCTGGAGTGGGTTGACATTTCCTTCTCCAGGGGATCTTTCCGACCCAGGGGTCAAATCTGCATCTCCTGCTTGGGAAGAAGATTCTTCTGCCAGGGCAGCGTCCCAGGGCACAGGGAGGAGAGCTAACTCAATCTCCTCCTTCCCCACAATGATTCCTGTGACTTTTCCTGTCCTCAGGGGGCAATTGCATGGATTATATACAGTGAACACTGTACATAATGCTATATATAATATATAGCATTGTATGTAATGCTCAGTCAATGAGCATTACACTCTTGTATATGACTTATCTCTCATTCATCACATATCTTACATTCTCATCTACCCACACTTCCCCACTCTGTCTTGGTAAAGTAAACTGGTTCACATCCTTTAGAACAAATTAAATTATCATTTGTTGGTGAAGGCCTGCTATGCCCAAGGCCTTTACCACACATAATTTCCATTCCTCACTGCAAAATCATCTTGCAGATGTGAAAGTTGGGATTCAAAAATGTAAATTGACTTTATTCATGCCATAAAGATAGTAAATATCTGCACTAAGAATTCTTGAATTCTTTATCAGGTCATTCTAACTGTGAGGACCATAATATATTCCCTCCCAGCTCAGTATATTGACTTCCTTCACTGTATATTGACTTCTATAACCCCATTTGGGGATGCACATTTTAGTATAAATCTGCATTCCATGATGCCTCTAAAACTCATCATTACTTATGTTCTAATTTGTAATAGTTTCCTGTGATCACATTATGCTTTATATTGAATAGATTCTCAGAGCAATTTTATATAAATAATCCTATTTGATGCTCATGGGAAACCTGAGGAATGCTGGACAGGTGTTACAACACACAGTTTATCATGAAAAAAAGCACATGTTTAGGTTATAGGATTGCTCAAGATATCACAATTATAAGCAGTAAAATTATGCCTAGGCTTCATGCTTCCTTACAGCTCTCCAGAGCTCTAAAGTTTACAGCGTCATATATTCTTATGTGCACTTGTAATTACAGCTTCAAAGTTATTGGTACAAATTTAACAATCAAGAAATCCAGGGGTTCAAAATTTCAACTTTGTCACCACGGGACTTAATTTTTTTCCTCTGAAATCTTATTTCTGCCTGAGGGTAGAACCAACCTAGCCACGTCCAGGAAAATGTGGTCTAATTCCTGATGACTCAAATAACACTTCAGGAGTGCTCTTCTCTGGCCATTGCTCCTTTTTCTCTCGGCCTGGTGGCCTATGTGTTCTCAGGATACGAGTGAAGGTGGTTGGCCCAGGCCCATTGGTGCCTGCTGGCATGAGCGCCAGGGGGATGGGTTTGGCCAGCCCGGCCTTAAGATGCTGCCCTAGAGCTTCACTGCATCTGCTGCCTCCTCCTGAGCCTCTTCCATGGCCGCAGCGTCCATCCTGAACTTACTGAGTCTGTTTTACCAATCCAACCTTCAGCCACTTCTCAGGAGCAAAACAATTACAGGAGGCTTTTTAGTGCTACTGGACTACAGGAGACTTGGGAGATCTCTCCAGCCCTCTTCCTGTCCTGGGTCCTCTTTTCCCAGGGCTTCCCAGGTGGTGCTAGTAGTAAAGAACCTGCCTGCCATTGCAGGAGTCGTAAGAGATGCAGGTTCGATCCTTGGTTCAGGAAGATCCCCTGGAGGAGAGGGTATGGTAACCCACTCTGGTTTTCTTGCCTGGAGAATCCCATGGACAGAGGAGCCTGGTGGGCTATAATCCATAGGTTTGCAGAGTTGGACATAACTGAAGTGACTTACAGAGAAGGCGATGGCACCTTGCTCCAGTACTCTTGCCTGGAAAATCCCATGGACAAGGAGCCTGGAAGGCTGCAGTCCATGGGGTCGCTGAGTGTCGGACACGACAGAGCGACTTCACTTTCACTTTCATGCATTGGAGAAGGAAAAGGCAACCCACTCCAATGTTCTTGCCTGGAGAATCCCAGGGACAGGGGAGCCTAGTGGGCAGCCGTCTCTGGGGTCGCACAGAGTCAGACACGACTGAAGCGACTTAGCAGCAGCAGCAGCAGAAGTGACTTAGCGCATACGCATACCTGCCTCTTTTCTAAGACACACCTCACTGCTGTCAAATACTGGTTTTAGAGGACCCCGACACAGGCTTGTTGCCACCCCAGACTTTCTCTTAGAAGAAAAATATAAGCTCCCTCTGCTATTGAACACCAGTAATTCCACCAAGTGTTATCATTATCAGATGCTCCTCTTCCAGCAAGCTTTGTCTGGTATTAATTGCATGAATTATTTCTTTTCACAAAAGTTTTACATAGTACATTTTATTTGTCAGGTACTGTTCTAAAAAGTTCTACTATTGTTAATTCTATTTTCTAACTGAGGATAGGAGCCAAAGAGAGGCCCAAGAGTGCCCAGAATTACACAAGTAGTAAGCAGCAGTTAGTATCTGAGCCTTGGCAGTTAAAAATGATGGATTGTGAGATGATTCGCATGAAGTATATTAACCACACCAGAGTAATGAGGACCTTAACAGGATGCCATTTATAAAATTTACCCAAATGTTCTCAGAGACATACGGTGCCTCATATAGATTAGTGCATTATGCTTGTCTGGACTAGTTGACGGTGCTAAGGAGCTATTCTTATGGACATGGTTCTATTTACACATCAAGAGATACAGATGGTTCTTTCAGAGTGGGAAATGGTGAATCTGTTAAATCACATATATCAAAATATAACAGTATTCAGGCCAGGTGTGTATTCCAATAATAAATGTTTTATACTAAAATTCAACATAATCACATAGGTGATCAAAGTATAGTTAGTTTTTACTTAAATATAGTTTACTCATATTCTTGGCAGAGTTTCTGAAAAAAATACTAACACTATTTCAGAAAGTGTATCTGAAATTTTCATTAAAGTAGTTATCTTCAATTTCTTATATAAATAACTGTTTTTCCATCTTTAATATTTTGTGAAATTAAGTTTGGAGTCATAGACACTCTTCATGATTGAATTCCTTTTCCAGACACATAAAAAATTTTTCTAAAAAACTAAAAGTCTTGCTATATACTTAAATCAGGGAAATCATTCATTACAATAGATAGCTTTGTCTGCTGGGCAAGATAAAGTCACAGGCCAGATTTATCCTCCCACTTGAGATAACCAGAAGCATGAACAATGGTTTTCAAGACCCTGGACATCAGGCAAAAAAGAACAGGATCTGAGTGACAGGAAAGCTCCTTGATTGCCCCAGTACCAGTTGTGAGAGGGTTTCTGACCTGAGGTGCAGGAATGGAAAGCCCAGGACAACTCAGAAGACTCTCTGAGCTGAGGAGATGGAGACCAGGGAGATGAAGGCAGCTGAAATTCACAAGACAGAGTTCCAGAAAAGAGAATGGAGTGGAAACAAAACACTGGAGATCTGCAGAGGGTCTGCTTCGATCATTGGGTGCTTGGATACTGAGCAATTCACACTCTGAGGAAACCATGAGGTCTGGGAAAGAGATATTCAAAAAGAGAAGAGGTAATACTGCTCAGAACTCCCACTGGACCAGACTGGAAAAGAATAATTAGAAGCATCTTGCCTCAGTTCAGGCAAGGCTCTCTAGACTGAGCTAATACATTTTAAAAGAAAGACCCCAAAGGATCAAACTGTTTCTTAGCAATTTAACTGAAGTGCAAAACCCACACAAGAATATTTAGAGGAATCAGAAGATATCCAGCAGCCCCCAAGATAAAATTAATAATGTCTAGCACCTAATTTTAAAAAAAATACTAGTCATGCAAAGAAAGAAGAAAGACCTATAAAGAGAAAAATATTCAATCAATTGAAATCAACCTAGAGCTGACTCAGATGTCAAAATTAGCAGGCAAAGACATTAAGGCAGCTCATTATAATACTTATATATTAAATAAGTCAGGTATATTAAGATATTTTGTAAAAACCTGAATTAACCATATAGAGATGAAAAATATTAGAAATAATGAATAGAATATCAGTAAGCTACGGGCAGCTTCAAGTCATCTAATATATATTTATTGGGAGCTTCCAAAGAAGAGGAAGGAGATTGATTACATCATCTTGATAATAATGTGTAAGAACTGGAATTCTCATACAGGGTTGGTGAGAATTTTAATAATATAATCACTTTGAAGACAATTTGATAATGCAATAAAAAGTTTGAAAAAATATTGATCATATGATCAAGTCATTCCACTCCTAAGTATTCATCTGAGAGAAATGAAAGTGTATGTCCACACAAAGATTTGCACACAAATGTTCCTAAAAGAAACCCTAGTATATCAATATGAAGTATTCAGATACTCTACTCAGATATAGGGGCTTCCCAGGGAGCCGATTTAGTGACTGAACAGCAACAAAAAGTGGCTCAGCGTAAAGAATCTGTCTGTGAATGCAGGAGACTCAAGAGATGTGAGTTCAATCCCTGGGTCTGGAAGATCCCCCGGAGAAGGAAACGGCAACCTGCTCCAGTGTTCTTGCCTGGAAAATCCCCTGGACAGAGGAGCCTGGCAGGCTACTGTCCAGGGGGCTGCAAAGAGCTGGACATGACTGAGCAACTGAGATCGCATAACATGGTTGAATTTCAAAATAATTATACTAGTAAAAGAAGCTAGACGAAAAAATACATGTGATTCTATTTATATTAAACTCTAGGAAATGTAAACTAATCTTTAGTGACAAAACATAAATCAGTGGTTTGCTGGGGTCAATCTGGGGATGAGGGAGGGTTGGAGGAAGGGATTACAAGGAGGCAGGAGAAATAGGGGCAATGGATATGTTCATCATCTTGATTGATTATGATGGTAGTTTCACGAGTATATACATGTGTGAAAACCTTTCTAGTGGTTTAACTTAAATGTATTCAGTTTACTGTATGTCAATTATGCATAAATAAACCTGCTTTTAAAAAACACACATAAGAATGAAAGAAATAGTTTCACATGAGAGAAGAAGGCTTTTATAATATGACTGGACAGCACATGATGGGGGCAATGAAATTTTATTTTGCCTTTCACTTCTTCCTCTAAGAGTAGAGGAAGTGAGGAAGTGCTTAAGTCATTAATCATAGAAAATCAGATTCTTTTAAGGAAATTTTTGACAGAAAGTGTGATATTTTCCATGAAAATGAATTTATAGGAACTTCCTCCCTATTTATTTTATTTTTTTATTGATGTATAGTTGATTTAAAATATTCTATTAGCTTCATGTGTACAGCAAAGTGACTCACTTATATTTTCTCAGATTATATTCCATTATAGGTTATTACAAGATATTGAATATAATTTCCTATGCTATATAGTAAATCCTTGCGGCCTATCTACTGTATGTGTTATAGTCTATGCTTGCTAATCCCACACTTGGATATTGTCCCTCCCCTTTCTCTTCCGTTTGGTAACCATTAGTTTGTTTTCTATATCCGTGAGTCTGTTTCTGTTTTGTGTATAGATTCATTTGTGTTATTTTTAGATTCCACATAGAAGTGATATCATATAGTGATTTTCTTTCTCCGTCTGACTTACTTTACTTGTGATAATTTCTAGGTCCACCCATGTTGCTGCAGATGGCAGTATTTCATCCTTTTGTGCAGCTGAATAATGTTCCAGTGTACACATTCACTACATGTTCTTAAACCAGTCAGCTGTTGATAGGTTCTGAGGTTGTTTCCACATTTTAACTACTGTAAATAGTGCTGCTATGAACACTGGGGTGCAAGTATTTTTTTTCAAATTAGAGTTTTCATTTTTTTTCTGGCTATATACCCAATGGGTGGAAGTGCTGGATCATATGGTAGCTCTATTTTTAGTTTTTTAAGGGACCTCCACACTGTTCTCCATAGCGGTTGTACCAATTTATATTGCCACCAACTGTGTTGAAGGGTTCCCTTCTCTCCATACCTCTGCTAGTATTTATGATTTGCAAACTTTTTGATGACAGCCAATTATTTTTAAGTAAATAATAAAATGTGCTCAGGAATACTTTTTGCTCAATATTTTATTTTCAGGATTTTCCATCAGAATATGATCACAATATGTACTTAATATCTTTGCTAGAATATTGGAAAAATAAGTAGACTGATTTAATGAAATACATTTGAGAAAAAAAAGTCAAAAACTTGGATTTAACATATAATCATCAGATTGCTGAAAACATTTTGAAGTTTGAATATTCTTTTATGACACATTTTTCTCTATTGTAGAGCATTAAAGCAATTTAGAATTTTACATTATCTAAGGACAATATGCCTAGGCAATTGTAAAATTTTAGGTGTGAATTGTCACTGGTGATTTTCATATTCTTTACCAGAAGATAATATTTCAGAGAACATTTCCGATGGATAATAGAATCACTTCTACCAGATCAGAGAGAATCCTATCATGTGAGAAGGTATTCCTAATAAGGTTTTTCTCACTCTAGTCTCTTCTTCCCCCGGTTCATCTTTCATATTGCTTCCAGGGTTTCTGAAATAAAGATTGGGTTATGTCTACCTTCTATTCTAAAGCTTTCTATGATTTTGCAGTGTTTAAGTAGCTATTTAGAGTATATGCTTCATACCACTACCTCCAGAACATTCTAAGTTTTAGCTAGAAAAAAAGAACTTAGAAACATTTTAGAAATATTTCTTTGTTTTCAACATGTGTGTATTGACATTCTCTTATAGTTTATAAAGATCACTTCTCTACTGGGTGGGGACTGGATTGGAAAAGGGTAAGAAAGAATAAAGGAAAACTGTAGCATTAACGCTTGTGACATGATAGTGACTTGTGGTCATGTGATGGCAGTCAGGGTTCAGGGGAACTCTCTGCAGACTGTTTCTCCCCTGCTTTTCCACCTAAGTATTCCTAAATAATATTCAGGACCCAACAGCGATGTCACCTTCTTTATTAGTATTTCTCAATTGCCAGGACAGATGTATTTTTTCCCTCCACTATGCTCTTTTATCATTCTGTACATGCTTCTACAATAAAACCTATCCCAATTCAGAATATTTATTTGTTACCTTATTTTATTTTCCAAGACCCTCTCAAAAACCTATATAGAGCTTCTTAATATGCTGTCAGGGCACCTTGGCAGAAAGCATATCACACTCAAGAGGAGTAACTGAACCACAGAACTCTGATAAAGTATGAGGGAAGTTACATGAAATTAGCAAGAGACAGCAGAGCTCCCCAGATTAGACAAGCTTAAGAAACTGTTAGTCTTCTAAGCCTGAAGGAACCAAAAGGGGGTTGGAACAGGGGAGTTACCAGAGCTATAACTGTAGCATCTCCTACTAAATGCTTATAGAAGAGTTCAGCCCCTGCCAAACTAGAAGCTGACTTGGCCACTGACAAATTTTTCTCTACAGGAGCACAGGAAAATAAATACCTTGACTTTAGTCTCCACTGGCCTCTGAAGACAAGAACACTGGTTGATGCAACACTTAGAGGCTGGCCTCCAGGACCCAGGGAGATCTGAGACGGGGACAATGGCCCTGGAGGTAAATGAAAGCCTCCAGCATTCAATACATGGAAACTAAATGAGTGACTGGATTAACAGATGGCAACAGGAGTGAGAATCTATACATGGAAAGAGAGTAGATACTCAGAGAGAGTTCACGTGGATCTTACTGCCTGACTACGAGAGGGCCAAGATGGTTTCTAAAAATTAAATTCCAGCTCTCTAGAAACTCACTGTCAGTGTTTCATGAAGTGTTTTCTTAAGACTGCTTGCATCAGAATTGACTATAACACGTTAGGACATAGATTTCCAGGAGCTGTGTCGGGCCTAGTGAATCAGAATCTCTAGGGATACTGTCCAGAATTTGTTATTAACAGGTATTCCCAAGTACCCCAAGTGACTTTGACCCTTCCTTTCCTCCTTCCCTCCTTCATTCCTTCCTTCCTTTCAGAATTACTCGTCTGAAGCTTTACAGAATTACAAACTTCCGAAAATAGCAGGCAAATTTCTCCACTTCTTCACTTTACACAGATTTTAACCTTCCTGATCAACTCTACCCCTTAGTTAAGGGGTTTAGCTTTAATCTGGAGATAACATGAGACAAACGAAACACTCACTGAAAAAAAAAAAAAAGGCCAGGCGGTGAGTCCCTTAGAGGTAAACTGTCACTGAATCAGAAGGAAATTCGCACTGGAGAGGCACATCCCTTCCTGTCTTCTTTTCCTGTGCAGAATGCAGCAGGGATGTCTCAGTCTCCCAGCCCTCTGTCACAGATAGGCTGTCTGGAACTAAACTTCGTCATTACAATGTGCCCTAATCCCAGAGGTTCCACAGCCTTCGCATTAGCAAAGCAAGCTCATTTTCAAGAAGCTTAATGTTGGTGATACTTCATCAGGTATTAGCAAATGGCCTCCCTAACAAACACATCATCAGAAGCAATGCTGCTGAAATCCACCAGTGCCAACATGAAGGCTGACAGCTCGGATGCTAACAGAGCCCCACCTTGGGGACACATTATGAGGACGGGGGGCTGGGTGGGGAGGGATAGGAACAGATATGGTGGGCCACATGTGTGAGAGTGGAAGCAGCCAACCTCCCAACCACGGCCCTGCAAACCGGTTCATTGAGGAAATATCCAGAATGGGATTTGGAGCTGTGTGACTTTGATATCCGAATTTCAGAGTATTTTCTTACCCCTTTTTGCCAACTAGCCAGAAGGAAAAAGATGTAGGGAATTTTCTCTAACTTAAGGAAAATAGAATCTATGCTATTAAAGAAGTGGCTTCCCTTCGTGATAACTGATGCACCAATAAAACACATTATATTTTATTAAACCAGGCTTCCCAGGTGGTGTTAGTGGTAAAGAACCCACCTGCCAATGTAGGAGACACAAGAGGCATGGGTTGCATCCCTGGGTCAGGAAGATCCCCTGGTAAAGGGCATGGCAAACCACTCCAGTATTCTTTCTTGGAAAATTTCACAGACAGTGGAGCCTGGTGGGTTACAATCCATAGGGCTGCAAAGAGTCAGACATGACTGAATGACTGAGCACCTATTTTATTAAACATATTCTCCTCAGGGATGTCATCTTAGTGGGCTATTCTCAGGGCCTTTAAAATTAACTGGTGTTCAGAAATATGTAAAAAATATTTTCAAAAAATACTAGCAGGATACAAAAGTAGTTATACTAGTAATAATATCATTATAGTAGTTCAGTTGCTCAGTCATGTCCGACTCTTTGCGGCCCCATGAACCGCAGCACACCAGGCCTCCCTCTCCATCACCAACTCCCAGATTCTACCCAAACACAGGTCCATTGAGTTGGTGATGCCATCCAACTATCTCATCCCCTGTTGGCCCCTTCTCCTGCCCTCAATCTTTCCCAGCATCAGGGTCTTTTCAAATGAGTCAGCTTTTCGCATTAGGTGGCCAAAGGACTGGAGTTTCAGCTTCAACATCAGTCCTTCCAGTGAGTATTTAGGACTGATCTCCTTTAAGCTGGACTGGTTGGATCTCCTTGCAGTCCAAGAGACTCTCAAGAGTCTTCTCCAATACCGCAGTTCAAAGCATCAATTCTTCGGTGCTCAGGTTTCTTTATAGTTCAACTCTCACATCCATACATGACTACTGGTATTATCTGGTACATATTGAGTAATTACTCTGTTAACAGATGTGCTGAGCACTATGCTAATATTACCTAATTGTTTTAACAATAATTTGATGTTATATGTATGATGTTAATTTTTTCCCTATTTTGTAAATGAAGAAACTGAGACTTTAGCAAAGCTTTGACTTTTAACTCCCAAGATACCATAGCTGGTAAGTAGCAGAGTTGGAATTTTAGCTAAACTACAGATCCTATATTTCTGGTAAAAAAAAAAATCATTCTATACCATTTGATATATAACAACTTTACATTCTCAAAGATCAGTAAAATTCTAGAAATATTTACATTGCTTTTTAAATGCATTTTCAAAGTAACATGAGGAACGTTACATATATGCAAACTACGGGATAAATCCTAGGTTTTAGAGTAAGACCCCAGTTTAAATAATAATTATGGCAATAATTAGTTAGATGACTTGGGATTTCTAAAATTGTGTGAGGAGTTGACAGAATGTGTGTATAATACCAGTGCCACATGTATATCCACTAAATGGTGACCATTATTTAATAGTTTATATAATTTCATACTAAAACTCAAAGGGTCATTTTAAAATATGGTTGCATTCCGAGGCCCAATTCCTTCTGACTGAGCATCAAAAATAGCTGGATGCATTCGTTTATATTCATTAATCAGCTTTCTTACATATTTTTCCTTCAGAGAAAAAGAACATAGTAGAATTTTGGATGCAGGAGAATCCGTTTTGCAGAATAATAATTATTTTTTCAGCTTAAAATATGCCCATGTACCTTCACATTAAAGTATATTTTTAGTCCCTAATTTAGATTCTTTAATCTGAAGCCACAGCTCAAGATGACAGTGGGAAAGAAGCTATGAAACATGACTAGAGTGTGTGAAATGTAGGCGTGTTCATGGGTTGCTGGGTGGAATAAGATACAGTTAACTAGAGCTGAGGCGGTCAAGGGACTTTTAAATGATGTTATTAACGTGGCTAGAGAGACAATGAGAGAATGATGTCAAGAGGTAAGAGAGAAAGATGATGACCTAAGGTATTGAAATCACAGAAGCAGATAAGGGCCCTGAAGTTGGTAGGTAAGAGCAATAAAAAATAAATAAATGGTGTGCTGAGTTTTTTAAGGTACTGAAAAGTTCAGAGCAGCATTAGGAAACAGGGATATGCTAGCCCAAAGGCCATATTTCTGCACTTGAACTCTCAAGTTGTTCTGGGGAGGACTCTGCAACAAAACTACTGGTCATCATAAACTCAGCAGAAATCAGCCACTCACTGTGAATGAATCAGTGCTTTAATTTGTCTCTAAATTGACTGACTTTGCATAAAGTCATTTCATTCCATTAACAGCAGAGCCTCAGTTCCCACATCATAATCTGCCATCTCACATTTAACTTGAGTGAGAGATCTAGTGGCCGTGAACTTCCTCGACGCCTTCCCTGTTTCTCTCCAAAACCCTCAGCTTCTCCTTCTAACTTCTCCTCTCTCCCCCTCCCATCACAGAAGGAGCAATTGCAGGGCTTGTTCAGTTATGACCTCATTCCATTCCTTCTGCTTCTTCTGAGAGTTTGTCCCAGTAACCACATACCTTTTCCCTTCTCGCACACGTCTCTCTCTCTCCTTCCCTATCTTCCCTGGATCCTTCCCTCCAGCCTGTAGGACCACATACATGCCAACACGTGTGCTTGCATCACACCCCTACCCTGCCTGCTTGCTCTCTTTTCCTACTGGTTTACTCAAAGATTGTTCTCAGAAGAGGGATCTCCCTCTTTTCACTTTTTCTTTCCCCATTTGCACGATTGATCCAGTGACTCGCTCTCTCCGAGGTGTGACAATAATCTGCCAGATCTAAGCTTATTTTCTTCCATCCTCATCTTTAACCGCTCTTTAACCTCATCATTGCTCTCTGCCAGTGCCTTCCGCAAGGCGGCCCTCTCCCACAGCTGTTTCTAGAACTTCATTCTAGACCGTCAGTTCTCATTCCGCTCCCTACACAGAAGCTTCCAAAGTTTCTATCCTTCATCCCCTGTCCTAATCTCTTTTTTTGCTGAAAAACTCCCTGTAGTGGCCTGGCTTTAACTATCACTTCTAAACAAATATATATGTTGACCTACATCACAAACTATGTCTCACTTCTGATCCAAACTCCCTTCCATTCAGCTCCACCTCAGAATGAACACAACACCCTTTTCAGATCGTCTAGTTTCAAAGTTCTGGGCCTCTCTGATTGTAATTTTCCCTCTTTTCCTCAAATTCAAATAGATGCCAAGTCATATGGATTCAAAATCACTAATATCTCAGTCACTTCTCTGTTTTTATTGCCACTCTCTTCACCATGTTTCATCTGGTGGCATATAATACCTTTTAAACAATACCCTTAAAAGTTAGGAGATAAATCTAAAATTTGGAATCTAGTGAAAATAAACATGGCAAATAAATCTATAAAGCTGGAGTTTGCTCACTCCAGCATTCGCTTTGAACCCCTTTCTAGTCTCTCAGTGTAGCCTGCCATAGACATCATGCTTTCAGGAATATTGCAAAGGAGAGAACATCCTTGAAATTTCAGGAACCTTTTATTCTTCACCCAATTATCAACATTCAGAGACTCAGATTTTCAGTTACTCCCCAACTTCCAGAATCTCCCAGCCACACCTGCCCTCTCTTGGCATCAACCCTTGCTGCTTATCTGAGTGAGTGAGTGAAATGCACCCAGTTGCATCTGGCTCTTTGTGAACCCGTGGCCTGTAGCCCACCAGGCTCCTCTGACCATGGGATTCTCCAGGCAAGAATACTGGAGTGGGTAACCATTCCCTTCTCCAGCGGATCTTCCCAACTGAGAGTTCGAACCCTGGTCTCCCACATTGCAGGCAGATTCTTTAATATCTGAGCCACCAGGGAAGCTGCTTCTCTAGTCCCTCTTTAAAATTAATCTTTTTTTAATTTTTTGTATCATGGTTTTATGAAAGAAGTTTGAGATTTGGAGTCAGAATGGAAAAATATCAAATCCCATCTCTGCAACCAATGTTAGGTAGGTAGAATAGGGAAAAGGAGTCCAAAATGGTGGTGGCTAAAAGACAAAGAAGGAAAAAGCCCGTGAAAATAGAACAAAGGAAGGTCCGAGGACCGGAGTGAGGACCTCGGGTAAAACAAACAACACTCCTGGCTGGCCCCATTTACATAGGACAGGCCCAAGGAGAGATAAACATATAAAAAGAGGAGCCAAAGCTAGCTCGCTCGCTCTCTCCCCCACACGCTGGGGCGCTCTTCTCTTTGCGTCTTTGGATCAATGTGCCCTCACACCTCAGAGATGGATTTTCCTGTTATCTTCTAAATAAAATAGAGCTGTAACACTGAGCTGAAACACTGATTTGTCTAAGAGCTATAACATGGTCCTTTTGAGACCTGAGAGCTATAACATGGTCTATCCAAGACCCAAGAGCTGTGACACGCTGAGGGGGCTTTAATGTCAGTCACTCCAAATCTTTGTTGTGACGAGACAAAGAACCGAGGAACGTACATTCGCGTGACAGTTTTATGAAAGAAGTTTGAGATTTGGAGTCAGAATGGAAAAATGTCAAATCCCATCTCTGCAACCTACTGACTCTGAAACTTTGGAGGAATATTCTGTGATATTTGTTTATTTGCTATCTGGCAATACTGTAATGTATCCCTTCAAGAGTAGCAATATGGTTTTGCAGACAATACCACAGTGAGGGTGCGTTTCTGGTGAACACAGTGACAGGTAAGAAGACTCTTCCCACAGCACTTTAGAATAATTCCTACTTTGTTTCATTCTTTATCGTTTCCAAGGTAGTGTGAATATTATGCTATGTTCTAATTTGTGTATTTAAATGCTTTGAAAAGTCATTTTTTTGGCCTGATGCAATCAGAAATGGAAGAGGCTTCAAAAGCATACCCAGGCTGATGAGGTCGTTTGAGAGCTGAAGGGGGTGGGTCTTGGGTGAGAGGTGGCCGTGTTGTCAGACAGATGGCAGGGGACAAGCTGAGAGGCACAAAGGATGGGTTGGCAGCCTCAGGTACCCCTTTTGCTTAGCCAAGATTCAGAGATATATAGGGGTGTGAAGTGTGAAAACCCAGGTGGACAAGCTTTCTTAACTAGCACTAATTAATTAATCTTGGCTTAAAAAAAAAAAAAAACAACACTTTTGCAAAAAGAACCGTGAAGATCCTACAGTATTGTCTGTTCATAGGTTTTGAATTAAGTTTGGCCATTACAAACTGCAGTGGGCATTCTGTGTGCCACTTTTTCATCTCAAGATTTTTGTTTAGGATGTGAGCATATGATTCAGAATCTAGGAATTTATTGCCATCAATAAAATTCTTTCTGTCTAATGTTGGTGTTATTGAATTCAGGGTAGCTTACATTTGTGTAATTCTGTCTTCATCACTTAATATTTTTCATCCTCAAAGTCATGTTCTAAATATGATCTAAAATAGAGTCTTTTTATAGTGGTCAGGGTCATAGTCTGTGGAACCAGAGGGTCTAGGTTCTATTATCAACTCTACCACTTACTACCTACCTACCTAATCTTGGACACTTCACCTAACTTCTCCCTGCTTCAGTTTCATTATATGTAAAATGGGAATACTTTTCAATTTTAAGATCTACCCCATACTACTGTCAAGAGGGATAAACAAATTAATACATGTAAATTCTTAAATCATGCCTGGCAAGTGCTTTTAAGTTAGCTACTAGCCTGGCACATAAAATGCTATATAAGTGTTAGCTGTTGCTGCTGCTAGAAACTGTCAGACTAAATTCCACATGCTATATTATTACTTTAAAAACAGTACACTGATCTATCATCTCAGAAGAACTTATTCAAGTGTGCCAGATAAATGTCTAAATACACTGACTCATCAAACCAAACATGAATTTACTCTGTAAGTTGAAGAGACACAGAGGGAAAACACCATTTTATTTTTTAACCAAATATTGTTGAAGTTTTAGTAACTCGATATAGAATTTAAATAGTTTACAAAAGCATTTGGCAGACATTGGTGTTGATCAACTTCAAAAGTAATGTGAGAACAAAATGAAATGATCATTCAATGGATTATTGGTTCATTCAATAGGCAATTACCATATGCCTGTCCTTCCAGAAGTTAGAAGATGCAAAGAAAAATAAGACCAGTTTCCTACTCTGTGGAGTTATAATCCAGCAAAGAAAAGTCGGATATCAATAAATAAATAATTTTAAGTAATGGTGCTCAGCACAATGATAGTCAAGTGTGAGCTGATGTGGGAACATATAGAAGGAAGTGATTTATATAAGGGTTGGGCAGAGTGGGGGAGGATGTAGTGATGATTTGGGAATGGTTATTGGAAGGCAAGCATTCATTCCCACCCTGAACTGCTATCTCTGTGTACAAGGAAAGAAGAAATTAATGGTATAATATTCTTTTGCCCTCATAATTTAAACTTTTTTTTCAGCGAAGCCCATAGAAAAATATAATAAGCCTATAGGATTGATCCCAAAACACAAAGCACTCAAAGTCTTCAAATTTAGTAAGAAACAAAAATTACATGAAGCAATATCAGTGAGTAATATTCATGTAAATTTGTAGCTGAGATTTTGAATACCTACGAGGAAAAAAGTTCCAAAATTTTACCTGCAGACAAACCCTAGGCAGACCTTTAGGAGAATCATATGAGAAAGCTTCTTGACTCTTGTATTCTCCCTGGACTAATGTGATCTGTCAAGACTCCCACTTGGTAATTAGTGCCATGGAAATACACAGGTCAAACTAAGCCAGATAGGAAGATAGATCATTGCTGAGAATTGTTCCCACCAGAACAGTCACTCAACCCTCTTCATGCGTTCATTCACAATGTCCCTGGTCAAGTGTAGAGTCAAGAAACAGAGAGAACATCCCAGTCTTGTTCAACATTATCCAGTCATAACAGTCAGCTTTCTCTTCTTCTTCAAATGAAAATCTGTAAGAAAACAAGTTCAAAAATTGTAATACAACTTGAGAAACATTCAGTGGGCTTTTAGAATGTACAAATACTTTTTTAAAGTTTCTGAATCTTGATTACCTGCAACACACACAAATTAAGGTGTTTGATAAATGGCAAATTATATAATATAACTTAAAGGCAAGCTACCAAGAGACATACATATTGTTTAAAAGGCTAAACTCTTTGGTCATCACCAAATATTCTAACTCTGATATTTATACACTGAATGTGAGCTCAGGTAGTTAGAGGAAGAGAATCCTAGAGGCTTAATCCCAGGAAATTTTGAGTAGTATTTGTAGTAATTAGCTCACTATGATGCTCATATTGGCACCATGGCTCAACTCACAGACATCATAATTAAAACAGTTAGTCACCAGCTATAGTCAGTTAGGAAACATTATGGATGAGTTCATTTTTGAATTATAACAACAAAAATGTAAAATACAAAGGAGGAAATTAGACAAGAATTGGACAAGACTAAGTAAGGAAAACTATAAAATAATATGTGCTTAAAGATTTGGGAAACTGGAGAACCTTACCATCCTCTGATCACTTTAGCTAAGGCATCACTCTACTCCACTACCCTATTGCTATCTAAAATGTCAGATGCAAAGAAATACCTTTGGTGAAACAAACAAATGTTTGTTTCCTTGTCTGTTTATTTATTTTCTGTCTTAGAGTTCTAAAATAAGTTTTTGAAAGTAAGTCATTTGTTTTTCATCTTTACCTATGTCTGGAACACCCATTTTAAGAATCCTTAATTTGTAAAGAGATCTTATAACTCAGTGCTGTAGAAAAAACAGTGAAAGATTAAGATATAAATAATATATACAAACTGATCATAAAAAATTAAACCTCATTGAATAGTCAAAAACATAAATAGAAATACATAGGATAGCATTTTGACCTCCAGTTTTTATAAATTTGATAATAAGTATTAAAAGAATTTTAATTGTGTATGCTCTTTGACCCAATAATTCTACTTCTTAGGAAGGAATAGAAGAGTCACCAAAAAAGGGCATGTATATGGATCCTCAGTACAGAGTTCTCTCTAATATCAATAGTAAAGTAAACACAACCACCTAAATATTCACCAATGGGCTAATAAATAAGGTATGCTTCATCCATATACAATAAAGATATGAAACCACTATAAATTGTGTTTTCAAAGAATTTGAAAATATTTGAAGAACTATATAGAAGATTGATGACAAAAAAATACTGCCTACATAGCATTATCTTAATTTGGAAGTATGTATTTGTATAAATATATATAAAATATATAGGGGCACAAACATACTCAAGTTAGCAATAACCCTCCCTGGATGCTTCAAATGGTTTTCTTTAACCTGTTTTTTTTAATATACTTATAAGATCTACAGTGAAAATTAATTTTATAATTTTCAAAGTTAACAATAGCTATTTTTAATTGCCAATTGATTTAGTTAAAAAATAACCCAGAATTTAGCTGTTAAAACTACAAAGGATATATTATGAATGAGAATGCTGTCTGATATGTGTAGTCTAATTGTTTCATTGGAGAAAATCCATCATCATACTTATTTCTGTTTAGTTTTAGGTTAAACCATATAATTTTTATATGTTTTCTTTCTTTTTTGGCACATTGGGTAGTTGATTTAATTTTTTAATAGATTAAAATATAAGTATTTTATTTATGTCCTTGGTTACTGTGGGCCCAAATTCTTGCTTCAGCATGAAACAGTAAACTATGCCCATCAATATGGATAGAAACTGAATGTTCAGTCATATTAGAGCTGTGATATTTCCTCAGCATAGATCCAGATATCATAGTTGTTTATAGATATTTCTTCATATTAAAATGTATTTACTCTCAGGTTCTTGATAATAACAAAAGGTAATCCTTGAGCAGAGAAAAAAAGCAGAAACATTACTTTGGTGAAAAAAGTACATATAGTCAGAGCTATGGTTTTTCCAGTGGTAATGTATGGATGTAAGTGTTGGACCATAAACAAAGCTGAGTGCCGAAGAATTGATGCTTTTGAACTGTGGTGTTGGAGAAGACTCTTGTGAGAGTCTTGATCTGCAAGGAGATCCAACCAGTCAGTCCTAAAGGAAATCAGTCTTGAATGTCCTTTGGAAGGACTGATGCTGAGGCTAAAGTTCCAAAACTTTGGCCACCTGATGCAAAGAACTGACTCATTTGAAAAGATCCCGATGCTGGAAATGATTGAAGGCAGGAGAAGAAGGGGACAACGGAGGACGAGATGGTTGGATGGCATCACCGACTTGATGGACATGAGTTTGAGCAAGCTCCGGGAGTCGGTGAAGGACAGGGAAGCCTGGCCTGCTGTAGTCCATGGGGTGGCAGAGTCGGACATGACTGAACGACTGAACTGAACTGAACTGAATCCTTGAGCTCAGAGAACAAGAAAGGCTCAGAAGAATCTATTCTCAATGGCATGTATCTTTCACTATTATTGATAGTAGATGAACATGGATGTTGTTTTAATTATGAATTCGATTAAATAAGTGACATATAATATCAGTGGTAAAGTATATGTCTCCTTTCTGTTCTGACACCTCATAGGCACTTTCATCAACCAAAGTATAGACTTTCTTCCAAATCTCACTGTCAATGTCCATTTTCATTTCTGAATTCAGTATAAAACGCCAAGTTCTCACCACATTCACTTCACTCTACAGAGCCACACTTGACTCACCATGTTCCTCTCAAGTCCATCTATGACAGCTGCTGAGATGAGTGCCAAGATTTTCAGACATAACATAGCCCAATCTAGTAGAATCCAGATTAAACCCGCTTCTAATCACACAAGGCTTGAATCTCAGATAATATATGTAAGCTCATCCACTGGGTCAGAAACAATGCTGATGCAATCTGGACTGTGCTACACAATCTTAAATACAAAGAACTGAAGCCAGGAACTTTTCTTTGAACCAGACAGAGGTTAACTCTTTGACAGAGTTTTTGGGATTACCACTACAACATTACGCTTGGCTTTGACAGTCATCTTTCCTATTATAATTTAAGTCTGTGAAGAAATAATTTCCAATAATTTTCTAAACTGCAGATCCATATATATATATATATATATATATATATATATATATATATATATAGTTTATCAAAACAGTAGCAGGGGCAGATTTATTACCAAAGCTTTTTCCCAGAATGCTGATTGCCCAAGTCTATAAATACTGAAACAATTCACCCCAAATGCAGTGTCTTAACTGATTCTTCTAGGAAGCAGAGAATGGGGCAAGGTTAAGGTGTTAACAGAGGTGTTAACCCTGATGGTGAAGATCAGAAAAAAAAGTGAAACAAAGCTAAGAAAGGTGAAAAATGTGTTCTAAGATGTATTACATAGTTTCTGCTTAACAAGGAGCCATAAGGACACATGATGGGTTGCCCTGTCTTTGTCTCACCTGGCACTCAGAACCATTGCTGTTATTGTTTAGTCACTAAGTTGTGTCCAATTCTTTGCAACCCCACAGACTCAAGCCTGGCAGGCTCCTCTGTTCAGGGGATTTCCCAGGGAAGAAGACTGGAGTGGATTGCCACACCTTCCTCCAGGGGATCTTCCCAACCCAGGGATTGAACCTGCATTTCATACATCTCCTGCATTGGCAGGAAAATTCTTTACTGCTGAGTCACTAGGGAAGCCCACTCAGAACTGTAAGTTTTGCAAAAAGGAAATGAGTCTTGAAGAGTCCATGGGGAAGAGAAAGAAAACAGAAGGACCCGATGTACCTGACTCCTTTCTTTTCCCACTGGTCAAGATTCCTCTCCCAGAGAGCCATCTCTTCAAACCTGCAGAATTTTCAATGAAGTCAGAAAACAGAGGAGAAAACAGTACAGAGAAGGCAGCATATTGATCAAGAAAGAACATGTAGGAATCTGAAACGTGGCCTGCGATTTATGTCTCTACAAAGACATGGGCATTGCCGTCTATGTAGTTTCCTCACATGCACAAGCTCTAAGAGTTCATGTTCAAGTATTTGTATTCCAAAACTCTAGATTATTCTTTATATTAAGCATATTAGAAAGACAGGAAATTAAGATTTGTAGGAAATAGAATATGAATCAAATTTTTAATATGTAAAATCTCATTGAAGAAGAAAAGTATAGATTATACTAGTTAAAAAAAAACTATTTTCTTTTTTGAACAGAACAGATACAAAAGTGTTCAAAAATATTTTAAGAAACAATAGTAAATCCACAGTTTTATCTATTAAATCCTTCACCTTCATGAAAATTGCATTGTTCATATCGAAGTATAGTTTTTAAAGTAAGATTTGGAGCTTGTGGAATAAGCTACATTGAATTTGGAATTTCTGATGTGCTCAGCTAGTTATACCACCATTGTTAATACCATGAGTCATCATCAGGAAAATTGATGAGCCAAGCAATAGGCTACAGCTTGTAGAACTGGTTCAGCATCTGCTGCAGAGAGAGTACAGCAGTTTGCTTCCTGATGAAGTGTTTTGGTGCTTACCGAATTGAGACTTCTGCTTAAACCCAACACAACAGGAAGGGTAAAGTTTAACATCTTGGATACCTGACACCCCTGTTCCTCTACAGTTACATATGACTAGATTCAGAGTTGGTTTATCTGCATATAATGGAGAGATACATTTGGAGAAAGAGAGGAAAGGCCCAGGACAAAGAAAAGTTATCTAAATTCAAACAAACGGGTGTGTGTGTGTGCTCAAACACTCAGTCGTGCTGGACTCTTTTCCACCCCATGGACTGTAACTCACCAAGCTGTCCATTGAATTTTCCAGGCAAGAATATTGGAGCAGGTTGCCATGTCTTACTCCAAGGGATCTTCCAAACCCAGGGATCAAATCCCGTCCCTTACATCTCTTGAACTGATGGGCAGACTCTTTACTAATATGTCACATATGACTTTGGGCAGCATTAAACCATCAACAAATGCTAACTTAATTTTAAATTCTATATATTCATTGTAAGATTTTAAAACATCTCTGTCTATAACCACAATTCTTACTTGTCTTCTAGGATCTAACTGAACATGTGAAGGTCCCCATGAAATCCTTCCTCAGTTCTCAGTTCTGATGACATGCAAAATTACCCTCTAAGGATATTTCTTGAGATGTTGGTTAAAGCTTTGGAACTGGTATGTTACATCTTGAAGAAGAATCATCTACTAAAATTCCCTCAAGCTCTGGGTAAATCTAGTTCAAATATTTAATTTTTACAAATCCATGTATTAAGAGCAGTATCTCCATGAGGATCTAGTGCCTGTAAGAAAATTTCAGTGCAAGGACATTCTGAAGGTTGGTTTCTGATCTTTCTTTGGTTTTAATCACTGAAGTCCTCGACAGCTTAATAAGTTGAAGGAGCTGGGTCACAGTCTAACTTAATAAGACCTGCTACAGAGACTTGGTCACCTCTGATTGCTCCCCTAAGTCTTAGCACATATGCTACACTGTCCTTGGGTGAGAAATGTTTTCCATAACTTTCCTCTTGTTCACTACCCTGCATATAAATGTTTTTATTAACCTGAGAATGATACGGCACTGTATGTTTGTGTGAGCCTTTGCCATTTTCAGCTGTATCCTACAGAAAGAGAGTTGACTGTTTCCTCCAAAATTGAATTAAACTCTGCATATCACCAATATCTTCTTTTCTATGTTTCTACTATTTTTTAATATGGGTCAAACTAACCTTCAATTTGACATGCAATTAAACAAATAATCATTGTAACTTGACTCTTTGAGACTATTTATAATACGCCATAAGTGTAGGAAGAGAAGAGCCAGTTAAAAACAATAGATCACTTTGACAAATTTTTCCATTGTCCAACAAACTGTAGATATGAATTTCTTAGGAGTATTCAGTTTTATATGGAAATATGTATAGTGGGATGATTGGCACATTTCTTTGCCCAGAATGCTAAATAAAGTGATAGATAAACTATTCTGTTTTATTTCAGTATATTATATTTCTATTTTCTTTGCAATTTCCCATATGGATAATAGTAGCATGGAAGTTGATCCAGATTATTAAACCTACAGCATTATAGTATGGTGTCACATCTGTATCCTTCACCTTAACCTTAGTCTTAGAGAAAGTATTTCAGGGCCATTATAGTGAGGTAAAGAAAATTGAGTGTCTTGATAAAGAAAATGGACCTAAGACAACATGACTGTATTTTTATTAATAATATTCTACAGGTAGAAGTACGTTTGTGCTGGAATCCATCTTATCTTGATAAAACTCAAAATATTTGCATACTGAAGATATCTGCTAACCCACCATTGACATATTTTTTGAACAAAACAATTTTTAAATCATCCTCTGATTTAATCCTATCTAACTTGAATTCAGATACAAACAGCATGTTGCTCAAAAAAATATAACAAAGGAAAGGATTTAGACAGATAATGTGACAGGAAAGTTAGTCATTCTATTAAACACAAAGTAAAGACCGTTTCTGGTCATAAATAGGTCAGTTCCATGATAGAATAGTTAGAATTTCTCCTGCTATCAATCTAATAGCAGTTTTGGAAATAGTAAAAGCAACGTTCTAGTTATGCTATTTTTAATCTGCATGTTGAAATGTTTAATTAAAACCTGCCTAAATTTTCCCCTGTGTCATACTGTATGTCACTAATAAAAATCTCTTTACGAAACAATGATTTTTGCCAAGTCATTTCAACATTAGCAGGAGTAACTCTTACTCTTTTGTGTTCTTTCTCTCTTTAGTAACATACTATAATCCCCTCAATCACCCAAGGGTTTGGAGGCTTTTGTTGTTGTTTACATTTCACTACTCAACTATCTTTCCAGAATTTCCTTTAACTTCACATCATACAACTCATCTGTAAAGGAATTTCAAGTGACTCCAACTTCAGATACTTGGATTAAAATTTTGAACAGTTTTATCTACTGATACGAATCTAGTTACCAGATACATCTACATGAATTACCAAAATCCACCTGCTGTCCTTCACTTTCTCTTTCATTCCTGTCCAATGGAAAGCCTCACTGACATCCCTATCTAGACCATATTAAATATGACATCTTATGCTTCTTCCCTACACCCTGTAAGATCTTCTCCATCATATCTTTGCTAGCTGGTCATTTAGCTATGCCATCATCTGCATGTTCAATCATCCTGCTTTATGGTTTACATAGCACTGCCCACACCCCCACACCTTGTGAGACTATCTCTTTGTCAGGACTTAGGGATGCCTCTCTCTGATAGTCACAGAATCTTATGGCTCAAATTTGCAATCATAATTGTATAATGTTCAAGCCTGAAAGAGACTCAAAGACCTATTTCATCTTTCACATTTGGAGCTAAGGAAAACTGCTGTAGGTGGCAAAGATAAGATTAAAACACCCATCACTATATTTCAAGTTCACAGCTCATACTGCAACAGCTTGCACTTGCACCCCATAAGAAATGCTGCAAATTAGTCCTTTTCAAATTAGCACTTAAAAATGTCAGTACTCTCTGCACTCCTATATTACGGTTCTCCAGAGAAACAGAATCAATACAATGTATAGATAGATAGATAGGTGCATATAAGAAGGTCTTTATTATAGAAATTGGCTCACTTGTTTATGGATGCTAAGAACCCCACAATCTGCTGTCAGCAAGCTGAACAACTAGGAAAGCTGGTAGTGTAATTTGGTCCAAGTTGGAAGGCCTGAGGACCAGCAGAACTGATAATGTAATTCCTAGTCTAAAAGGGGTCTACTCTTTTAAGTTTCAGGATCAAGAGATCCTAAGAACCAGGAGCTCCAATGTCCAAGGGCAGGAAAGGATGGACATTCAGGTTTACTAAAGACAGAGAATCTGCCCTTCCTCCAGCTTTGTTCTGTTTGGGTCCTTAACCAATTGAATGATGCCCACCCACATAGGGGAGGGGATTCTTCCTTACTCAGGCTCTGATTCCAGTGCTCATCTCTTCTGGAAACTCTCACAGGCACACCCAGAAATAGTATTTTATTGGTCACCTGAGTGTCCCTTAGTCAAGTCCATTTGACAGAAAAAATTAACCAACCCAACTGCACACATCTTCCAAAAAGAGAAGTGAAAGTGAAAGTCGCTCAGTCGTGTCCGACTCTTTGAGACTTCATGGACTATATAGTCCCATGGAATTCTCCAGGCCAGAATACTGGAGTGGGTGGCCTTTAGGCTCCCAGCTATTGTAAGTGTTCACATGATGCTTCAAACCTTGTCAGTTTCCTGATTTATCTTTTACTCCGTTATCCCTCTTTATTCTCTCAAGCATACTTGCTCACTCTTACTATAGCTCTTAAGTCTGCTTTCGCCTAAAACCCATCCTTTAAGCAATCCCTTTTGATCTACTGCAGCCATTTTAATTTCATCTCTTTCCATTTAAAAGGTTTCTAAGATTCACCTCCCTCAACTTCTCAGAATAGTCAGCTTTCTTCATCAGTGCTGATGGTTTCATGACTCTGGTGATAAATCCACAAGTATCTATTGTATTTGCTATGAGTCAGTCACTGTAGAAACGCAGGATATATCCAGCACCTTGTATGCCCCACTACAGGTCCTCTCTGCCTCAACTCTGTCTTGTCCCAGCACCCATTGCTTGACTAGCTCTGGGTGGGCTCTGGCCAACTTTATGCCTGAGCACTTTATTCTATATCATTCCATCACTTCTTATGAAAGTAACTATGGCCTGTTGGAGGGATAGGGAAGTCCCTACAACCACATAACGGAGAAAGGAACTCGAGCCTTTTCAGATACCTTCAGTTCAGTTCAGTTCAGTTCACTCACTCAGTCATGTCTGACTCTTTGCGACCCCATGAATCACAGCACACCAGGCCTCCCTGTCCATCACCAGCTCCCGAAGTTCACTCAAACTCATGTCCATTGAGTCTTCTCATGAAGTGGCCAAAGTATTGGAGTTTCAGCTTTAGCATCAGTCCTTCCAAAGAACACCCAGGACTGATCTCCTTTAGAATGGACTGGTTGGATCTCCTTGCAGTCCAAGGGACTCTCAGGAGTCTTCTCCAACACCACAGTTAAAAGGCATCAATTCTTCACAGTCCAACTCTCACATCCATATGTGACCACTGGAAAAACCATACCCTTGACTAGACGGACCTTTGTTGGTAAAGTAATGTCTCTGCTTTTGAATATGCTATCTAGGTTGGTCATAGCTTTCCTTTCAAGGAGTAAGCGTCTTTTAATTTCATGGCTGCAGTCTCCATCCGCAGTGATTTTGAAGCCCAAAAAAATAAAGTTTGACACTGTTTCCACTGTTTCCCCATCTATTTACCATGAAGTGATAGGACCGGATGCCATGATCTTAGTTTTCTGAATATTGAGCTTTAGGCCATCTTTTTCACTCTCCTCTTTCACTTTCATCAAGAGTGTCCTTAGTTCCTCTTCACTTTCTGCCATGAGGGTGGTGTCATCTGCATATCTGAGGTCATTGATATTTCTCCCAGCAATCTTGATTCCAGCTTGTGCTTCATCCAACCAAGCATTTCCCATGATGTACTCTGTATATACAGCCTTGACATACTCCTTTTCCTATTTGGAACCAGTCTGTTGTTCCATGTCCAGTTCTAACTGTTGCTTCCTGACCTGCATATAGGTTTCTCAAGAGGTAGGTCAGGTGGTCTGGTATTCCTATCTCTTTCAGAATTTTCCACAGTTTATTGTGATCCACACAGTCCAAGGCTTTGGCATAGTCGATAAAGCAGAAATAGATGTTTTTCTGGAACTCTCTTGCTTTTTCCATGATCCAGTGGATGTTGACAATTTGATCTCTGATTTCTCTGCCTTTTCTAAAACCAGCTTGAACATCAGGAAGTTCACAGTTCATGTATTGCTGAAGCCTGGCTTGGAGAATTTTGAGCATTACTTCATTAGCATGTGAGATGAGTGCAATTGTGCAGTAGTTTGAGCATTCTTTGGCATTGTCTTTTTTTGGGATTGGAATGAAAACTGACCTTTTCCAGTCCTGTGGCCACTGCTGAGTTTTCCAAATTTGCTGGCATATTGAGTGCAGCACTTTCACAGCATCATCTTTCAGGATTTGAAGTAGCTCAATTGGAAATCCATCACCTCCACTAGCTTTGTTCGTAGTGATGCTTTCTAAGGCCCACTTGACTTCACATTCCAGGATGTCTGGCTCTAGGTAAGTGATCACACCATCATGATTATCTGGGTCGTGAAGATCTTTTCTGTACAGTTTTTCTGTGTGTTCTTGCCACCTCTTGTTAATATCTTCTGCTTCTGTTAGGTCCATACCATTTCTGTCTTTTATCGAGCCCATCTTTGCATGAAATGTTCCCTTGGTATCTCTAATTTTCTTGAAGAGATCTCTATACCTTGCTGCTGCTGCTAAGTCGCTTCAATCGTGTCCGACTCCGTGCGACCCCATAGACGGCAGCCCACCAGGCTCCCCCGTCCCTGGGATTCTCCAGGCAAGAATACTGGAGTGGGTTGCCATTTCTTTCTCCAATGCATCAAAGTGAAAACTGAAAGTGAAGTCGCTCAGTCATGTCCGACTGTTAGTGACCCCATGGACTGTAGCCCACCAGGCTCCTCCGTCCATGGGATTTTCCAGGCAAGAATGCTGGAGTGGGGTGCCATTGCCTTCTCCCTCTATACCTTGGTAGTAGCCAAAAATGGACTACCATTCCACTCCATTCCCACTTAGAACTTGTCTAAAGGACAGTGTTCGGGAAAATCTTACCAGCAGGCAGAAGTAAGGGCAGTTCACTGCATCATTCACTTAATATAGACTGAGAGGCGATGAAGACTGAGTCACAGGAATCTATAACCTAGAGACTGGTACCTCAAATGTCTTCAGTTGCCAGAAAGGCAAAGAAAATGAGTAAAATAGAATTAGTGTGCAGTGGTAGAGAGGGATACAGAAATTTCAATTAACCAGATTGAGTGCACCTCTTTTAAAGACATTCAAATTCTTTTTTAAAAAATTGAATCCCATGTCTACAGGATCATTTAGTCATGTCTAAAACATGGTGTCAACAGTTGGTGGTTACCAAAATTAAACAACCATCAAACTCATTGGGAAATTTACTAAAACATTCAAATTTCTGGATTCTGTCTTGAGTCTTGTTTTTCTATGATTTGTTGTAGTTTGCTTTGTTGTAGGTTTTATAGTTTGTCTCTTTGGTCAAGGAAATTACTGATTTAGGTGCATTTAATCAGCAAATAGTTTATCTAATGTTTAGTTTGTCAGTACTGTAGTAGATACTAGGTATACAGTAATAAATAAGCCTGTTTTCCTAACCTCCTTTCTCTTACATTCTAACATAACATAATATTTCTATTTTCAGTGGCACTCTAATAAACTAAATTATATTTACTTATTAGTCAAGGATTAATTAAGATTTAAATTAATCGCTTAAAGAAAAGACCTACTGATTCATCTGTGAGTAAAACAAAACCATAAAATCACAGTATTATTCCACCCTTTTATTACTTCTAATATTTAGAAATGGTAATTCTATTTGATAGTCTATTTACACAAATCAGTTCTACAACTCCAGTTTCATATAATTATTAGGGTAGAATAGCTCACTTAAGGTTTATTCAATTAATATTAAATTCTTCATGGACTTTTTGGTATTAGTCAAAACAGGATATAAAAACAGGATAGTTAAAAATAACTAAGAGATTAGAGTCATCTATTTTGTTTACCCTATGAACTTGACTTTAATATATATCTTCTTCCTACAGCACGGCAGTGCTGTCTTCTATTTTGTTTCAACTTTTAAAAACTGCTCATAGGAGGTAGGTTTATAATCTAGAGTGTAAAATAAGATTAGTTGTTTAAGACAAATATTTCATGGCCTTCTGCCAGAATAGAATCTTCCCCAAGAATCTTACATTTTTTTCCTTTTGAATCACATCAAATAGTTTCTCTACTTCTACCCACCATGGTCTCATTCACTGGGTGGTCAGCATACTGTCTGCTTAACAACAGCTTTGGGGGGAACCACCCTGAATAACATGCATTTTGATATAAAAATTACAACCCCCAAGAGTCTTAGAGCATTGCGATCCTGACTTGCTGACCTCGGCCAACTGTTGTGGCCACTCACAATGAACTCACCAATAAGGAAATTAGAAAACCTCTGGAATGTGTTTTTTGGCCAGAATAAACTCAATCTAGAGAGAGGAAAGAGACATTCCATTTTATTTTTCAGGGTAATGTCTATCACACGGAAGACTTAATGAACTCTCAGACACACCAGGATTTTTTATTTTTTATTACATTTCTGGCTATACATTCATTTCAGGTGGACACTGTTTTATCCAGGGTTCTTTGTGGGCGAGCAGTTGCACTGCAGAATTACTTCAGAAGTTAAAACAAAAATCAACTGTTCCTTTTGAAGTGGTTAAAACAAGATTCTTTAGATATCAAAGAAGGAACCATGTAGCATTAGCTAGAAATAGCCTCTTATTAGACTAGTTCTATCTTCTCATCTATTTCATTCATTCAGACATTTTATTCAGTACTTACTAGGTGAAAGGCACAAAGTGAAGAGCTTCATTTGTTTGTTTGATATAGAAAAATAAAATCCTTCGCTAGCTGAGTAATACACAGTGATTGCATTATCATCAAGCTGCTTCTGGATTACTGAATTTTTATTTAGGGAAGAGAACTTGTTGGATAAATTCAAATGCATAATATACTTAAAAACAGGATACTGTATAATCACATATGGGAGGAAAAAAGCTCAAGTGTTGCCAGAGTTAATAACTCGTATATTTCACAGGAACAAGTTTGTTTTTAGATAGCTAAAGCATAATAATTCCTAATGATTTTTCTTTCAAATCTCTGTTGTAAGCATACATCTGCTCCTTTTGAGATTTAATTGTAGATACTGCTTACATTGGCCAAAGGAAAAATATCTCTGTTCCCTTCAAAACATCTCTCGGTTTGCATTTAATCAAAGGCCTGACTTCATTTGATCTCAGCTCCACATTGCTATTTTTCACACTTCCACTTAGAGACAACGGGCTTACCAAATAAAAGGTCTAAGTGTTTGGGGTGATGGTGAGGGACAATTTTCATTGCAAGGTTGAGCAAAGTGTTGGGCGGGTTTGCTCATCTTCCTTATTGAACTCTCTGCCAAGGAAATCCAATCCATGATAAATAGACAAATGTCTGAGATCACTGTGGCTCGGTCTCTGATGAGGCAGCTGCCTTCATGCTGTGTTTGTTGTTCCGGGATATTGTAAATACTAATATTTTATAAGCTCTGGAGCAGTTGAGAAATGAATCTCATAAACATAATTCAGTATTTCCAAGTTTTCAAAAACACATAGCCTGAAAGGCTCTCACTCTTGGTCAGACTGTGGGTTAGGCTGTCAGTTCCAGGAGCTGTGATGGGCAGAAGAAATTTGGGGTGTGCAGAGTCTCAACTACTGTCTTTCAGAAAGATAGGAAGTTTGAGTTTAATGACCATATATAATTTCTAGTGACTTAAAATAATAGACTATAAAAAATACCTGCATTTAAAATTTATAAAAAGATTCTATAGTAGAAATTAATAAAAACCAGTTTGAAAAGATAAGTTTAAAAAAAAAAACCATTGTGTTGCTTATTAAAATGGCACCATAATTATTAATTTTCTTTTCTAGTAGAAACAAAGGATGTTATATCATATTGCATACAAAGCATCAACTGAGGGTAGTCTGCTAAAACACTAAACTAATTAAGTCACACTCTGAATTATCATGTTCGTTTGGCAAGGTTTTGGATCCAACCTATATCTGTGGCTCTTTCTCCCTTACGTACTTCTTTTTAAATTCACAGAACCAAGTCTTCTTGCTTTTATGCATTCTTCTCTTTTCACTGTAGCTAACTGTTTCTTCTGCCTACTAACCTCTTAGGTTCGCTCTGCAAAGAAGTACCTCTCCATATAGTGTGTGCCTCATTCTCAGAAGTGCAACAGAAAATAAAGATGCCGACTCCCTTTATATACTGGGGATTGACTTAGTTAATTTTATTAGACAGCTTAGTGGATATGCAGGCAAGTGGATACATACTGAAATAACGTCCACATCTTAAATCACTACAACCAATAAAAAACATATTGATTAATACATGGCTAAAACAGACACTATGTAAGAGTAATAAAGCAGATGGAAATATTTTGTAAATTCTATAGCACTATCCACACATTACTGTGATTGTTTTTCCTTTAAGACACCGCACTGAGAATGAATTAAATAAGATGCCAATTGCCTATTAAAAGCGTAGCCTTAATTAGAGTTGGGAACCCCCTCTTTGTATTAAAGGGCAATAATGATGGAAAGACCTGCTACATGTGGGATCTTTTCTTTTCTTTATCTAGAGTCGGTGATGCTATTTGGGTAATAACTGATGAAAGGACTAGGGTGCCAACCAATTTGCAGTTAAGTGGCTAATTAAGACCCAAAGCAAAGCTGCCAGGAGGTTGGGTCTCTTAGCTCTAAAGTGACACATAAAAGCAATTAGAATGGGGCTGGCTTTGCGAGGACATATTTAAATTTGGACAAAAGTTTGGGCCAGTTATTATTTTATGTTAATATATTCCTCTGTAAGACAGCATTAGAGAGAAAAGGGAATCATTTAGGACATAAGTAATAAATTACTCGGATTCACTGAACTTTAGATGTGAATAAGAAAGCAAAACTATAAAATCCATTTATATGTTTGCAGTCTTAAAAGGGGTAGTCGAGTAATTAGATTTCCTAGTCTCCAAGGAAAAAGAATAGTGCATGAAGTACACTGTTATCCAAGGGGAGAAATATCTAAATTCTTGGGTGTGTTGTCACCTGTCTGTCATATTGCCTGAGTGTGACACCTAGTCCAGAATGGCAAGATTTTAGAATTATTATATTTCAACTTGGGACAATCCAGGGTTCCGTTTAAATATAGCTGCTCTAATATAAGAGCAGAGACAGGGAAAACAGATTCTTTCTGGGTGTTAGAGAGAAGGTTTGAAGTTGATGAGAATAAGTGGAGAGAATTGGAGAAGATGAAAATCATTACATGACTTATCCAGGTATCAGGGAATCATGATCAAGAGAGAGTAGACAACTTTTAAAATCATAGCACTAGCAGCATCTGAGAGTTGTGGGGAAGCCCAAGCCATTTATACCTTGCTCTTGTGATTTATGATGTCACCATTAAACCCCTTGATGGTATTATATCCTTGTAATTTGCAGTTGCCTAGCACTTTTTCTATATACAACTCAATAACTCATTGTGTAGCTATTTCACACACATATAAACATACACATTAGTGTGAATATGTGTATGCTGAATCTGTCATCAGTGGAAACCATGGCTTTTGATATAATAAGTTGGGTTAATAAAAGGCAAGAAATCACAGACTGAGTGTGTAGTCAACTGTAATACCAGCTTCATTGTGAGGCACCACGAGGAGACACTGCTCTGCACGTTAGGATACAGATATCGTTTAGATGGTTGTATATATTCTTTTTAAGATTTAAAGAAGCAAAACTGTTTGCAGGGTCAGTCAAAAGTCATTATCAAAGGAAACAGGTGAGATTGCACAGAGATAAAGAAGGAAATGTATTCAATTCACCTGGACATTGTAGTAATAGGATTAGAAAATAACAGGGTTAAAAATATTAAGCCTTCAGGGCTAAATTCTGCAGCCCCCCGGAGATATGGGGTTGGATCTCCTTTCTGTCCAACGGGAATTTCTGTTTCCTTCCGGAGCGCCTGGTTCTGGCCAGTGATTGTGACACCATCAGTCTAGGAAAGAGAAGGTTTGGGAACCTTTGCTTTAGGACCATAATACCACTAGTCATTAGCATTTCTGCGGGGGTGAGAGGTAGTGTTTGGACATCTCTTCAAGCTAGCTTTTAAACTGACTTCTGTAATTATTCTCCAACGAAAACATGAATGCCAGCGACTTTCTGGGGAGTTATTTTTATTTCTATTTGAATATTTTAGCTACAATGCTGGAGATGCACTGCTGGATCTCTGAGAAAGCTGTTCTAAAATGCTATATTTATAAAATGACCAAAGAGCGCATGCTGCCTGGATTAAATTTATCCCAAGATGAGAAGTTTTATCTCTAATCATCTGCTTGTTGACTAATCTGGGCACATCTTGTGCAGGTTTGATGGTTGAAATGTAACAGGCTAAAGGGATCCAGACCCTAAAGGGGTATCCCTTTGTCTCTGACTTTGCTTTCCTGAAACCTGGAGATAATGAACACTGCTGCTTCAAATTCATCATGCCTTAGAGGAGCCATTGACTGAGACTGCTAGGTTGATACAAGAAAAAGTGGGGTACTCTCTTTAAAAGAGTGTGGTATATGAGATCACAAAAGTACTGCTTCAGAAAATTATTTTTTAAATATATAGGATGGTTTTTCCACAATGTGTTTAAAGCTCACATAAAGTATAATTCTGGGGTATTTGTTTCTATGGAATTGTATTCTCAGCTACTCTGTGGTCCATGTCACATTATAATGTTGTTATTAATATTTTCACATGAGTTTCACATATTAGAATGTGAGCTCCTTGAAAAAAAGGAATCTCTGCTTGCCATGTTTATCTTCTCATCAGCATTTCACACAGTTCCAGGCACGCTGTAAGCAGTCAGTAAATCTACCTTAAGAAAGATTAACTACTCTGTGCTTAAGACACTTAATGGCAAGCAATATACCCCTGTTACCTGCAGCAACTTCTTCCAACTTCTGCCTTTCTTTACTTTAGGGTTTAGTTATAAAAGTCTAAATTGGGATTAGATCCTGTGTCTTGCAGATCTGCCTTCCATGAAGTGAGGAAATCAGTAAGAAGGATATTCATAACAAGCTCAGTATCCCAGCCGGTCTCTTTAGAAGGAAGCCTTTAATGCCAGCAAAGAAAAATTAATGAATGAGAAACTCTTAAGAAATAGAGTTTTGGAGTGAGCAGAGAATCATTTGCCTTTCTACTGTACTATACTAGGGGCCTATCAAAAATTGTAAGCAGCTTTACTGCTGGCTACATTTTCTCCCATGGGTTATTTCCTTTTCTATTAAGTAATTCCTTAATGCCCAGGGAGTTAAACATTCTGTTGAAAAGAGAGTTCTTAGCATCTTCTAAGACTCAAAGCCTTACTGCAATGTTTTCCTTGATCTTGTGATTTTAAAATGCTACCTGTTCAGCTAAATGTCTCTCTCATGGTATATTTATTTCAGTGATATTTTTAAGGTTGTACACATTTGAAGATAGTTGTATTGTATTAAGAATCTTACTCTGAAACATTTTATACCTCATTTTGCTCCGTTATCTAAAAATTTTTAGAAGCTAGCTAAACGTTTGGCCTTTTCTAAGTCTCATCCCAATACGAATTTAGAGTAGTAGCTAAAGAGAAAAGAAAAATCAAATATATTTTAAGTTCTGGGTTGTTTTGGTTGCTTGTTTGTTTTTCCGTTTTTCCCTTGGGACTGGTAAAAACATCACTTACGTGATTTCCAGCCAACATTTTAGAGCTACATGAGAATGTCTACCAAAAAATGGATTTAAATCCATTTTTGAATGCCGTTAACAGTTTTTACCAATGAAAAGCATTCATTACAATTACTGTCAAAGGCAGAAAAATTATTTTCTTAATTTTTAAATAGAGATATGACTCAATTATAAATAGTTTTTGTTTCTCATCAGAGAGAATTCATTTAACAACTTTCCTCCCCTCCTGCTTTTGATAAAACATATCAGATTATGGTCTTTGAATTCTTGCTGTTTCCAATTGTCCAATGTCTTATTAGCCTTGCTCAGGGTGGGGACAGCTTTTGGAAATGATATGCTGCTCTTCAATATCATAGTGGTGTATTATCTGAGCGATGATGGTTTTGGCAGTTTGGCATTTTAAAGAGACTTGTCAGAATGGATACAGCACACAGAGGTAGGTGTGTGTGTGTGTGTGTGTGTGTGTGTGTACATTTACACATGTGTGTAATCCTCAAGTGAAGAGACATCTATTCTGGTAATAGCCATGTACTTGGACTCATCTACAGTTTGATTGTACATCAGTTATGATGTGTCTCTTTCTAACAGGAAGGATACTGATCTTGATGAATAGCCAAAAGGTAAGATCATTCTTAAAGCTGTGAGTGATTAATAATGGCTATGCATAGATTTTTTTCTAAGAGTGTAAATAAAATATATCATTCACATGAAGGGCAGGAGTTTGGCAGAATGATTCATAGTGCATTTAAAAGCATAAAATGTCAAACCTAGGGTCTCCTCTAAGCATGTCAAAGAGGAAGCTGGTTTAGCCACTTGAAATATCTGAGTGAATGTTGAAATATGAGTGGGTGTAGAGAAATTGTATGTTTTATAGGATACTGAAAATGGAGCTAACATTACTAATTACCACCAATTAAACATCAACATTTTCTCTTTTAGTAGCTAAAAACTAAGCATATGAAAGAGATAAGTGGATTAAAAAAGTGGTACTTGTGTATTGTGCCATTTGGACTATACATTTCAATCCAACTAAGATTTACTGTATACCCTTTAGATTGAAAGTTCCGGTGGGAAGTTGCTGAATTCACATAAAGTGTCAGCATTCATACCAAAGTATGTATCAGTCAGTTCAGTCGCTCAGTTGTCTCCGACTCTTTGCAACCCCGTGAATCGCAGCACGCCAGGCGTCCCTGTCCATCACCAACTCCCAGAGTTCACTCAAACTCATGTCCTTTGAGTCGGTGATGCCATCCAGCCATCTCATCCTCTGTCATCCCCTTCTCCTCCTGCCCCCAATCCCTCCCAGCATCAGGGTCTTTTCAAATGAGTCAACTCTTCGCCTGAGGTGGCCAAAGTATTGGAGTTTCAGCTTTAGCATCAGTCCTTTCAAAGAACAGCCAGGACTGATCCCCCTTAAAAAGGACTGGTTGGATCTCCTTGCAGTCCAAGGGACTCTCAGGAGTCTTCTCCAACACCACAGTTCAAAAGCATCAATTCTTCGGCACTCAGCTCTCTTCACAGTCCAACTCTCACATCCATATGTGACCACTGGAAAAACCATAGCCTTGACTAGATGGACTTTGTTGGCAAGGTAATGTCTCTGCTTTTTAATATGCTGTCTAGGTTGGTCATAACTTTTCTTCCAAGGAGTAAGTGTCTTTTAATTTCATGGCTGCAGTCACCATCTGCAGTGATTTTGGAGCCCCCCAAAATAAAGTCTGACACTGTTTCCACTGTTTCCTCATCTGTTACCCATGAAGTGAGGGGACAGGGCCCTATTAAATTGTTCACTAATGCAACAAAACTGACAAAACTTGAAGACAGAATTATTCTAGTGGTGATATCAAAGGACAATAACAAGCAACCTACAGAGCTGGTCTTTGTTGATTTCTTGACAGTGATCTAGAGCTTGTGGCATTTTCATAGTGCATAAGACAACCAGCTTCTTGGTGAATACACTGCATGTCACTCGTCTATGGCCTAGCACCTCGAGGCTTTTGCATGTCGCTGAAAGAAATAGTCTCAACCCTGGAGTCAGAGTGGGATTCATCGTTTCTTCCACAAGCCCCTGGTGAATGGAGGAGCATGAGTTGTGTCTTTCTAGCATAAAGTGAAGGCGAGCAAATGACTGTCATTGTAAACTATGTAAAAAGATACATTGGTGGTTATCTAGAGTCAACTGCCTCATCATTTGTACTCAACTTGTACTCTCAAGAGTAAAGATTAAGTCACTGGAGTTTCAAAAGGCTTTTTTAGACTTAATATCCAATAAAAGATGCCATGGATGCTATTTCCCTCATGTCATGCCTGTCTCTGTGAGAACAGAGCTCATGCATCCTGGGCATGAGAGAAGGCACAGTGGCGTTCTCTCCCTACAATTATCATAGCCCTTCCCCCTGTGTTCTGCAGCTGCCCTTGTTCCCTGCAAGTCAGGGCTTGCATAAACAAGTCAAGCAGGAGGCCTATTGATGGATGGAGATCTAACAAATACGCTGACACCCTCTGAAGCACCACTTTTGAATGTAAAGGGCAAAAAATATAGGGAAGTCCAAAGGATCATTTCACAGGTGAGACTTCACTCTATCAAGGTCTTAGCAGTATTTTCGGAAACTAAACTCCCTTTGAAAAAATCTAAGATCCTGATATGCTTTACTGACTTGAATACAGCAGCATATGCAGCCCTCCCCACTCCCCTACCACCGTCTCTCTTAAAATATACATTTTGAGAATCATTCTGCCTCTGGGTGTGGGGTACTGACTTGTGTGTACATTACAGGCTTTTTAGATCTTCCAAATATCTTGGGCTTCCTGGGGTGGTAGGACTTAAAATTGGTTCAGTTCTACTATGCAATAGATTTCAGGATTTGGGAACCTTTGAATAAACATGGAACATGTTGTTTGTAATAAATATTCAAACACAGAAATCAAAGGTGTGTCTCTGGAATAGAAATATTTAAATGATTGTCTGCATCTGGTAAGCATTCTAGTAAAACACTATCATGTGTTGTACTGTGAGCCCTAGCTCCAAGTTATATGCCTCAGAGTAAGTAAAAGCAAAAGCAGCAAATGGCTCAGAGAAATCAGGACTGTGAGGGTGATGGTTGAGGGGTAGATAAGGTTAGATGTACTAAAAGGCTACAGTAGAACATCCTCCTCCTCCAAAGTTCCTTTCTAGGATGTATCTATTTGGGAATTTCATAAAGATGCATTTACTTTTCTTTTTTAAAAATTTATTTATTTATTTATTTAAATTGGAGGCTAATTACTTTACCATATTGTGGTGGGTTTTGCCACATATTGACATGAATTAGCCATGGCCGTACATGTGCGCCCAGTCCCGAACCCCCCTCCCACCTCCCTCCCCATCCCATCCCTCAGGGTTGTCCCTGCGCACTGGCTTTGAGTGCCTGTTTCATACATTGAACTTGGACTGATCATCTTTCACATATGGCAGTATACATGTTTCAATGTTATTCACTCAAATCATCCCACCCTCATCTTCTCCCACAGAGTCCAAAAGTCTGTTCCTTATCTCTGTGTCTCTTTTGTTATCTTGCATATAGGGTCATTGTTATCCTCTTTCTAAATTCCACATATATGTGTCAATATATTGTATTGGTGTTTTCCTTTCTGACTTACTTCACTCAGTATAATAGGCTCCAGTTTCATCCACCTCATTAGAACTGACTCAAATGCATTCTTTTTAATAGCTGAGTAGTATCCCATTGTGTATACATACCGCAACTTTCTTATCCATTCATCTGCCGATGGACATCTAGCTTACTTCCATGTCTTAGCTATTGTAAACAGTGCTGCAATGAACACTGGGATACACATGCCTCTTTCAATTCTGGATTCTTCAGTGTGTCTGCCCAGCAGTGGGATTTCTGGGTCATAAGGCAGTTCTGTTTCCAGTTTTTTAAGGCATCTCCACACTGTTCTCCATAGTGGTTCTACTTGTTTGCATTCCTACCAACAGTGTAAGAGGATTCCCTTTTCTCCACATCCTCTCCAGCATTTATTGTTTATAGACTTTTTGAGAGCAGCCATTCTGACCAGCATGCCGTGGTACCTCATTGTGGTCTTGATTAGCACTTCTCTGATAATGAGTGTTGTTGAGCATATTTTCATATGTTTATTAGCTATCTGTATGTCTTCTTTGGAGAAACGTCTGTTTAGTTCTTTGGCCCATTTTTTGATTGGGTCATTTATTTTTCTGGTATTGAGCTGCATGAGCTGCTTATATATTGTTGAGATTAATTCTTTGTCAGTTGCTTCATTTGCTATTATTTTCTCCCATTCTGAAGGCTGTCTTTTCACCTTGCTTATAGTTTCCTTCATTGTACAAAGCTGTTAAGTTTAATTAGGCCATTTGTTTATTTTTGCTTTTATTTCCATTACTCTGGGAAGTGGGTCATAGAGGATGTTGCTGTGATTTATGTCAGAGTGTTCTGCCTATGTTTTCGTCTAGGAGTTGTATAGCTTCTGGTCTTACATTTAGATCTTTAATCCATTTTGAGTATATTTTTGGATATGGTGTTAGAAAGTATTCTAGTTTCATGCTTTTACAAGTGGTGGACCAGTCTTCCCAGCACCATTTGTTAAAGAGATTGCCTAAAACCACATTTATACTTTCATTCACCAAATTTTAAGGAAAACATCCTAATCAAAAGACAAACACCATCTTAATGCAATGTATTATTGTTATTCAGTCCCTAAGTCCTAGCTGACTCTTTGCAACCCCATTGACTGCATCCGCCAGGCTTCTCCATCTACTCTGTCCACGGCATTTCCCAGACATGGATACCGGAATGGGTTGCCATTTCCTTCTCCAAGGAATCTTCCTGATCCGGGGATCAAACCCACTTCCCCTGCATTGGCAGATGGGTTCTTTACCAGTGAGCCACCAGGGAAGCCCAATATGATGTGAGTCATATGTAAATAATCATATCGTGGTCTATGGATAAATGAAATTTACTAACCAGTCTTCAAACAACTACTCTCAACATTTCTCAAGAAGTGTGGACTCTTTTCTCTTGACTTTGCCTCTAGAAGGTAAGAGTGAACAAATCATTCCTCCATCATCTCTCTTGCTTGCTCTGTTGCCACCAGAGTAAAGGAATCATTGTTTTCCTCTGCCAACATGGCCTGGGTGATTAGGGAGTCCACTGTTCTCCAGATTGTTGCCTACCAGGATCCTTCCCAAGCTTTCTTATCCCTGTCCTTTAAAGAAATCTTTAGGGACCAAGTGGATGCCACTAACCATACAGTAGTCCAGAGATTGCATGACCTCTTATTCTTGCACTGGTTTGTGTCACGCCCAAGCCACAAAATAACACATAGAGTGAGAATGAGATGACAACCAGATCATATATATATATATATGTGAAACATGAGAGGGAAAATGATATAATTGAAATGGTAAGACACTTGGCCATACTTACTTTCAATTTCTCCAAAGGGCACAGCCTCTAAAACCTACCTCTGATTTCATCCCTTCTGTGATGTTATAGAGAATCTATCATGTATGTATTTTCATTTTCCCATTTTATCTTTCTCCGACCATCATCACCTCTGTCTTCTCCAACTTCTCAGCACTTTAGGATATGGAAAGAGCCAAGGTTTGCTTGAGTAAAAGACTTTCTATGCACAGGTCCCTGAGTATGGAGTCACTAGTGATTTCAAGATTTAAAACATAATTATTATATTATTTTATTTTCTTGTACTCCCCCATTCTTCCTTAATCATCATAGAGCCATTTGCAGATTATCTCTCATTTAAGAGACACCTCGCTCCATAACTTAGCAAATCAATGAACTGTTCACCAAATTACCAGTGAAGAGTCAATCTGGTAATCTGGTATAACAATTTTATATATTCTAGTGTCTTCTCATGAGAATCTGCTCAGTTCTAGTCACTGATACAATAGACTGTGAAAGGGGGAAAAAAGTCTTCATTGGAGCTGCAATTGGCTCTTCTTTTCAGAATGCAGTCATACTTTAATTTTAATTGCTTGTTTTAAATGTTTTGTTGAAAATATACAGCATCGAACAAACAGGTGTTTTAGTGAGAAAGGTGTTTACAGAACAATTCAGGTGAGATATTCTCAGATTGTCTGGATGCAATTTCAATGACATAATCATCCTCAAGTGTGCCAACTCCTACCACATTCCAATGACTTATTTATCAGCATCACAGAATACAAGAGGATTCTCCCACATTTAACATATTTTGTAGTGACTATTTGAAGTCACTAAGAAGAAGCAGGAGGAGGAGAAGTTTGAGAGAAAAAGAAGAATAAGAAGAAAGGAGAAATACTCCACTGAAAAATAATAAAACTACGAAAATATATTCTAATGATGCTAAACTCTGCGTTGACTGTATTTCATCTTGTCTACCTCCAGCTCACAATCCTCCTTTGGTGTTACCATGCTTTCATACACTTTTCAGTAAGTTTCAAAGACTCCATTAGGCATTAAAATTTCAGAAAAAAAAAGTATTTGTTGGAAACCAAGTATATACAGTTATATGTTCAGCATCTGAACGTTTCAGAAAATTTCTCCAAAATGGCCCATATGTTCTTCTAGGAAAAGCGGCAGTCCTGACAGTGAACCATGAAATATTCTGGAGGCAAATGGCAGAATGCCAGTGTCTTAAGGGACAGCATTTTCCACTTTAAATAACAGACAAAATAATGCTTTAAAATGTTCTTGGTGATGTATGATTCAGTAAACCCTTCAAGGCATTGTAAGGAAAACCTTTTCTTCTTAAGACTGTTGTTGGGAAGAAACAGACAAAAATTGAGAATTGCTCTGCCAGGCAGCATAAAGAATCAATTGGTGTCTTTCTGAAATTCAGGAAATGCAATGAATCGATAGACTGTTAGGAACCAGGCCACACACACTGAAAGTGATTCTTTATAAGGACTAGACGCAAAGATAATACAAGGCTCTTCAGAAAACCCTGAGCACAAGCATGCATTAAAAGAAGCTAAATTGTATACTAGCAGGAAATGAAAACAGCTTATTTTTAATAGACATCTGCAAATGGGGACACTTGGCAAGAGTAAACCAGTGCTTAATTGAAAGATAAGCAATTTACAGGTAAATATCAAACTTTATTTTTCCATTTCTCATTTGATTTTTGTCATTTCTAGTTCACTTACCCTGTCTCTAAAAATGGCAAAATCTCTGTCATAAAATAATTTGGATTTAATTGACATTCCCTAAGGCAAGCAAGCTGGAAGTATAATAATTCTTTTGAAAGCAAGCACTCTTTGATGACTTACAGGCATCAAGTATGATCAGAGAATTTTTCTTGGTCATTTACACGAGTCTATCTATCTTTGTGTGGCCCATGACACCAAAATTAGAAAGTATAAAATAGTTCTTTAAAATTTATAAATAATCATTGGGGCAGCTGGTATCTAAGAAAAAGATTATTTTCTTTATGATGGAAGAAAAGCTAGGCTAAACCATTTATTCTACTTGTGGTTTTAAATAATTTAGTTTACCATTAAGATATGAAATTTGCCCAACTGAAATCATCACAATGTCTTATGTTTTCTTTCAAAAAATAAAAGTTTTTTTAAAAAGAGAAGTGAAAGAAAACAAGGAAACTTTAAAAAAATTTCATAAGCAAATTTAAATATTAATTATAAGAAATTGAAATTTAAAGTTATTATACTAATTTTTGGTCTATTGATGTTATCATAGTGTTCATTGACTATTAACACAGGATCATAAAACATGCAGAAAACATATAGATTTGAATACATTAGATAATAAAACTGCAGATTATGATTTCTCCTTGCAGTGGCATTTTAACTGTCTAAATAATTTGTGGGAAAACATTCTCTTATTTAGGACATACAAAATTTTAAAATCTAACATTTGCAGTAAAATTAAGGTGTAAGTCACTCAGTCGTGTCCAACCCTTTGGGACCCCATGGACTGTAGTTTATGTAGGCCAGAATTCTGGAGTGCGTGGTGTTTCCCTTTTCAAGGGGATCTTCCCAACCCAGTAATTGAATTGTAGGCAGATTCCTTACCAGTTGAGCTACAAAGGAAGCCCAAGAATACTGGATTGGGTAGCCTATCCCTTCTCCAGTGGATCTTACTGACCCAGGAATCGAACTAGGGTCTCATACATTGTAAGCAGATTCTTTACCAACTGAGCTATCAGGGAAGCCCCTTTTGCAGTAATATTAAGTATTAATTAAAGTATAATGTAACAGTTACTCAAAAAAGTAAAGTGCTTTTTTACAGTAGATGCTAGCACAGGAACAAGACCAAGGCATACATTCCATTCATTTGACCAATTTTAAAATATGTGTAGTTAGCACCCAGTGGGTGATTAATGACTATTGTGAATGCCTGAATTATGTCTATATACATAATTAAGTTTCAAATATACTACAAAATTCATGGGCTCATAGAAGGTAGAAATAAAGACTTAGTACAGAATAATGGGTAAAGAAGTAATAGTTACATATTTGTCTACTGTCTAGTCAGTGCATGTGGAGATCTTCTTAGTATCCAGGCTCCCTCTCTTCCTGTTCAGGTTGAAGAACAACCTCTTCATGTTATTCATTGTCTAGTGTGTCATTTCCTAAAGTATTACATGTCTTGATATACCTGAACAAGACAGCAATGCCATTCTTATTCATAAAGCTATAGCTCTTCAGAATGCATTTGTGTTGAGACAACATAGATCTATCGTTTTCTGCTATTATAATTTTATCACATGGAATTTTTTAGTTTAACAGAGAATAGCATATCTTCTAAATCTGTCTTCCCTTGAAGTCTTTAGCTAAAGTCATTGAATTTCTAGAATTTACTACTTTTCAATGTTTACCACCTGTGGGCACCAGTGAGGAGGATTGGTGAGGCCCCCGTGATCTGAGCAAGAAGAATGGTCCTATTCACACAAGGAATGCCCATCCATTTCTAGCAAGGCCTAAGACTAACCCAGGAAAGTATCAACATGTCAATCATAGGCAACAGAGAACGTAATCAGAAGGGCTGATGAACATCAAGGAGTAACATTCTAGAAAGCCCTCGAAGGAGATAAGCACAGCCAGTGCCAGAAATCTGCCTGACATAGTCAAAGCCTGTGGAAGGAGCAGGGTAACTGGTCTAGGTTACAACGGGGCAGGGCAGGGGTGGGGACGGGCACAAAATAAAGGGTGCTTGCTGCTGTCCCTGCCACCATCTGATGCTGTAGATCAGAGAAGCCATATGACCTGGACTCAGAGAACTGAGAACTGTCCCTGTGGCCCAAGAAACCTAGGGCCCTAAACTCCTCCTTTGTTCAAAATAAGTGAGATTTACCTCAAATCAACACATCAGCTTTATTATTTTGGAAGCTCAGTCTCATGCGATCCTGAGAAAGAAACACTGTGGTCTGAACTCAGGTGCCTGATCTGGATGGCACTCTTGGATCCTGTAGGTCCTAGCCCCCAATAGGAATCATAAAAATGTAGCGGAAGGCATTCCAAAGTGCAGAATTCCCTAAGGTGCAGATCAGAAGTGAGGCCTTTGCTTGCTGATATTGTGTTTTCTCCAGTTTCTAAAAAAGCCCTTAGATACAAGCCCTGTCTTCCTATAGCAAGAACACACGTCCCATTCCATATTACCAGTAATTGTATTTCCAAATATATGGCTAGAGAGTAGGCTACCCAATAATTCCAGAATCCCTTTACAGGAAAGGATCATGGTTTACAGTTTTGCTCTGCTCTCTAAAACCTGGCCCAGGGCTGGTCAGATAAAAGTCAACAAATACTTCTTAGTTCATGATCGTTTGTAACACATACAGTTAATAGGTAAATAATAAAAATGCTAAGCAAGAGAGCTCAAGAGTCATTGATACTATAAGGTGATTGCTCCTGGAAAATAATTCACTGTAAGCCATTCTTCATCAGCAAGATTGCAATCTAAAGAAAACAGTGCCATATACCAACTCTTTGGCTGGAGTGAAAGGGCCAGGTAGATACTCCATTTCCTGAAATAATTCACCACATTAAGTCCTGGATATGGTTTCTCTTATCCTTTCTCTATTTCCATGATGAGAACATACATGTTTTATTCTTTATTAAAATAAATTTAGTATATCATTTTATGTCAAATTTAATAATGACCTTTCTCTATGACTAACCCTCACCCCACAATGATCTAATATTTATAATAAAGTGCCATTTTTTATAGGCAATGCAGGAGACCTGGGTTCAATCCTTGAGTTGGGAAGATCCCCTGGAGAAGGAAATGGCTACCTACTCCAGTATCCTTGCCTTGAGAATTCCACGGACAGAGGAGCCTGGTGAGCTACAGTCCACGGAGTCTCAGAGTCAGACACGACTGAGTGACTAACACTTTTATTTCACTTCTTTCTCACCACTTTTTCTATGTGGTCCATACCACATTGATTCACGTCTATATGTATATGAATATGCAAGAGTACTCTGTATATTATATATATCCCATCTCCACAAGGAGATTAAATCCTTGATGTTAATGAACACATTTCTTATAGAGTATGAAGCACTTTTCCAGTCAGAGGAGCTAAGAAAAGTTTCCTATATTTGATTAAAGTTTGATCGCACCATTGGATGTCTGGTCTTTGAAATTTTTTAAGAACCTTGATGCTCATTAGAATATAAATGAGATTTAAGACTGATAGGAATCAATAAGAAATATCACATTTAAGCAATTTTGTGGTAATAGATGTAACAGGTTAAAAATTTAAGTTAGTGTGGATTTCCCAGGGAATATACCTGCTTCCCAACATTTCTTCCTCAACACAAACCAAAATCATCATCAGTATCTATCACTGCTACAAGGACAACCAAACACGCTAGCTATTAATTCCTTGGGAACTGAAGCATACATTATTTATAATTCTACCCTCAAGTAAATAGAACATAGTAGTAGTACTCAATACCTATTTATTGGGGGAATAAATGAAAAACTCTACTGATTGGCCTTCTTAAACTGATCCAGTCACATCTGAGTCAACATGGGAAAGCTAATAATGTTATTTCCTTTCTTTCACAAATTTTACCAGAAGTTTCATAGCAAAAATAATTACCTTGCCAAAGTTGTGAACATTATACAGGAAATATGTTCCATGGTTACTAGGCTACACAGCTCACTTTGCTCTCACTTCTCAAGGGAATCTAAGCAAGAGGATATAGGTGGCTTTTCTTTTCAATCATCACTGTGAGGAAAAAAAAAAAAAAAAAACAGTGCAATCATGTGTCATCTTCATTTATGCAGCCAAAACAGGAACAGGTGTTCTTATTATTTACAAAAAAAGAGGTGAACATGGAACAGTGGGAAAATATATGGTGAGCAGATAAAAGGAAAGAGAAGATGCAAAATTTACAGTTTGTGGTTAAATATTGTGACAATGAAAAGTCCTCAGCTTTTTATCAATAATAAGTGCTTAGAAAACGGCTACAAGATAATCTGGATAATAAAATGCTGTCATATGCTTTTTAAAATTTTAGAATATCTTTTGAAATGTGATAAAGTATACTCCTTCAAGTTTAACCCACATAAACATGTGAAATATAGAACCCGGGCACTTGCAAGCATATTCTGATTATACTAAATTTAAGAGTTCTAATTTTATGAAAATTAAGAGTTACTGAAATTAAGAGAGATTTTGTCTTATTTCCAGTTCAAAACAAGATAATCTTCCATGGCATCACCATCAGGTGGATTCTGGAAGGTAATTATTTTGCATGCTCAGTTAAGGTTCTTGATTCCAATGCAGGAGGTTACTACAGGTTTTAGAGCCGAAGAGAGCCAAGATTCATAAACTTTATTGCTATTGCTGCCCATTGGATAAGACAGTGTCCCAAATGAATGGACATTGGCCATTCATATGGAAAACAAAAGCCTGTTTATCAGCTGGTTAATTGTGCTCAAACATGAAATAAGATTCCCAGCAGTGACACTTTCTCACATTTCTATTTCTCACCTAAATTGTAAACTATCTGTGAACAGAACCGTTTTCAGCATCCAAGTGTTTATCATAATGAAGCACATCTGGCCACAGATGACTGCTGACCTTTGAACTTTGGTCAGCACTGTGGCAGCTGGCAAACTCATAGGAAAGAGGATGGATGTGAGTTTCCTGGCACTGTCATGTTCCTATATTTGTATGGCTTAGCTCCAAAATGAGGAAATCACTAAGTAAAGCCAGAACACTGGAAATATTCCTTATACAAAATGGGTCAGGTGAACATGTTTATTTCCCATCCAGTTTTCTGGGTTTGGGGAGGGCTGAGGTTTTTGTTTTTGTTAACTCATTTTATTTTTTTTTATTTTATTTTATTTTTATTTTTTTTTAATTTTAAAATCTTTAATTCTTACATGTGTTCCCAAACATGAACCCCCCTCCCACCTCCCTCCCCATAACATCTCTGTGGGTCATTAATTTGTTTTCAAACTTAGCAGCTGGAAAGGGTTATTCACTGTATAATTTTTTTTATGTGATTGCTGACACTTAATTCAGCCTGTTTGATATCTGCTAGGTTACCCAAGAATGCCCAAAGAGTCTTACTTTAACAATGATACGAGATTTAAATACAGGGTTTCTTCTTTCCTCTGTGGAGTTTTTGAACAAGCTGAATGATTGGTCAAGAGCAAATTTTAAAAATCGCCCCCTGCATGAGACTGCAGAATCTTAACTCTGATAATAAACCACCATTTTAACTATAATTGTAATTGACTGAATACCTTTAATAGATATTGCACTAAGAACAGTATTATATCTCTACTGTTATTTCTAGATTGTGCACAACTTCAGTGCACACACAACAGATGTCTCACAAGATAGGTTTCTGGATGGATGCTGCTTACGTGGTTTTGACTCATGTGAGCAACAGAGTAATGCCTGCATTCATAAACATGTATAGCCCAGTCATATAATTTCAATAAATAATATCACCTCTTTCCATCCCCATTTTCCTTTCTATCAGCACATGTCTGGCCATCTACTTTTCCAAGGCATTACTGGCCCCCTTTATAGATGAAGTGGTATAAAGCCCGTTCCCTGTGCCTCAGGAATTAATTGTTAATTTGGTAAGTGGGTGGCTGCTTGGCATTCATGCTTCTTCCTAATGATCCCCCAAATTCCTTTTTGAAAATCCCCTTCTTCTCCTGGTATGTCAATTTCATGCCTGTTCCATCCCTTCTAGAAAGATGATGAGAATCAAATTATTCTTTTTTTTTCCTGGACCATTAGCAGAACAGGAAGTTCTATCTTTGGCCTAAATGTGTCAGTTGGAGCTTTGCTTCTAAGACACTGGTGGGGGGCGGTACTCCTGCGACTTTTGAACAGCTGTCATCCCAGTGGTGCTCTGACAACTCTGTTCCTGCTGTTGGAAGTTACTGTGGTTCCTGCTTCCTAAATCCTGACCTTCCTGATGTTCTTAAGTCATGGACAAAGCCTGGCCTACCAGCTTCCTATTAATTGCGTGAGCCCTGACCCCCACCTGGATATTCTTCCAGTGAATACCTTTTCATTTTTGTTAACCAGAGCTGGTGTCTATGGCCTACAAGGAAGTACCATTACTGATATATAATACATGTAATTATGCAAGATTGTTTATAAGGCAAGATAACATATGCGATATTGGGAGCCAAATAGATAAAAATCTCAATATTTTTAAAGAAACGGGACATGGCAGTAGCCTCAGTTCATCAGGAGAGGATAATAGACAGAGTGACACTCGGGGAAGAGCAGGGTTTCAGTAGAGTAGAGTAGGAGAGGTGACAGTCTTGTAGGCAGGAAAGTGAAAGTGAAGTCGCTCAGTCGTGTCCAACTCTTTGCGACCCCATGGACTGTAGCCTGCAAGGCGCCTCCATCCATGGGATTTTCCAGGCAGGAAGACGGGGCAAAATGTACCCAGGAGACAATGTATAGAATGTATGGAAAACTTTGACATGGTGAGGATTGCCTCAGAGTGCTCTTACTGCCACAAACATTTGTTTAGCATCTTCTACTGTCAAGCTCTGGGCTTTGCTTGTGGCTCAGACTGTAAAGAATCTGTTTGTAATGCCAGAGACCCAGGTTCAACCCCTGGGTTGGGAAGATCCCCTAGAAAAGGGAATGGCAACACACTCCAGTACTCTTGCCAGGAGAATTTCATGGACAGAGGAGTCTGGCGGGCTAGAGTCCAAGGAGTCACAAAGAGTAGGGCATGACTGAGGGACTCACACACACACACACACACACCACACACACACACACACTGCCAGGCTCTGCTGGAATATGGAGTGTTCAGGTACTGGCCCCTGCAGAGCACAAGGTCAAACATCTCAAGTAGAGAAGGGAATTCTTCCACTAGGTTAACAAAAATTCTAGACTATTGCCCCAAAGCTATTCTGTGAGAAAAATAGCATCTTCTCCAAAGTAAATTTTTGATGTTACCAATGCATTATTTACAGGTAGAAAAAGCAAAGTAAATGCTAGATTTAAATAAATGCATTGAAACCGGTAATGAGCAGACATTTGAAATTTTCAAGTGTAGCGCTCCATGAAAATCGTGAGAATTTCTAGCTTTAATTGATTCTCACTTTAGCACTTGGAGTAAGTGTAAAAGCATTCATAAAAAATATATATAACCTATATGTGAAGAAAAAATGTAATTTCACAATTGTGATTGCTTTATATAAATCTCTGAAAAATCCTTACTCATACCTTTGCTTTTTTCTGACAGATATTAGCTAGTTTTCTATTTTTTTGTCTTTGGGGCACAGGTAAAACAAAGAGGATTTCTACAGGCCATCTTATGGTGAACCCAGTTTATATCTCTGTCTATGTCTTGCTATATCATCGGTATTTAAAATTCCAGTAAGTGTAAAGAAAAACTTCTTACTTGGTAACCAAACTGAATCTTCTCACTGGAGGAACATAGGTGGCAAATAGCCATAAGTAACATAGTGGAATCATTTCTCTCTTGGGAATCAAGGAGATGTCTATGTTTAAGCAACTCAACAAGCGTGACGTACAGACTGCCCACATAGATACCTGTGCACAGCCCCCCAAGAGGTCCTGATCAAGAATAGCTGCTCAATTTCACCTTAACTTAGAGCAATTGTCAATAGTGAGGTTTTCTCATGGTTGGAATTAAGGAATGATGGCCATCTGGATATAATATAGTTTATTTAATCAATCTTTTCCAGTTCATGTTTAAAATGGTGGATTCCATTTTAATTACCTGGATTATCTGATTATTTATTTTGGATAAATTCCAAGCAGTAGAATTGCTAGTACAATATATACACATTTTCAAGGTTTTTGACCTATAGGGCATTTGCTTGCTTCTTTTCTTCAGGAAAAAACATAAAAAACAAACCTTAAACAGCATTGTATAAGTCACTGCTAAATAGGCTTTTGAACTTTATTATTAAGATAAACTTCTCCTTTATATATTTTAAATTATAGTAAGAGAAAGTAATAAATTTTCCTAAAACTATCATCACAGAATTTCACTTCCCAACATGAGGTTCTGCATTTCAGCAACTATGGATCCTTCTAGCTTGTCTATCTACACAAAGGGAAAGTCAGAATTTAGACAGTTTCCACCCAGCTTCATTATTGCATCTGTGTCTTTGCTCATGTCATCCTTGGTCCGGCAAGGGTCTTTCTTCTCTTCCCAACCTCTTCTCAATCCATCCCCCTTCCGTATAGAGTACAAGCCTCCCTACCCTCCCACCTCACTGCCCCTCTGACTACCAGTGCTGGTTGCCACTTGCTCCACTCCTCAGACCTAGCACTGCATCCTGGCAAACCAGAGGATCCCCACACTGCGTAAAAATACAGTTACTAACGTATTGTGGCTGAATAGATTCCAGAAGGAAAGCATTTATCACCTACTCTTGAAAAATGACTGTCAACGGGCTAGCTCATCCTTTCCCTTGACCATCTCACTCTTTGTCATTAGGGAAAAAAATAATCTTAATAAAAGTAAACAGCTCAGAAAATAATCATCTTAGTCATTAAATATATGAAATATTCTGTTATTTCATGATGATGGTGACCACATAGATTTCCATGCTTTTATGACCTTGAAATTTTTCTTAAATTTTCACAAGAAATTGTCAAGAAGTGACTCACCCAAAAGTCATTATTTTTCAAATAATTGAATTTCTCAACTGTAGAGGAGGAATCCTTTTAAATGTAATGAAACAAAGAATTAAATATCTTCATTTGGAAAAGGCTCTAGTATAAAATAGTTGTCATTCCCAGCATAATTCTTTCTACTTTCTCATCATATAGATATATAGACACATCATCCACAAATAAGCCCTTCATTTAAAATAATTATTCTATTATCATTATGAAAAAATTGTCACGTACCTAACTGAGTAGTCATCTTTAATTTCAATTCATTTGAGCCCTCCTTTCCCTATAAAAACAGAAATTGGTTCTTGAAATGTGCAAGCATTTAATTTCAATTGTTGAAAGTTGAAATATGTCCTCCTATTACCTCTCAAATCTTTGTCTTGTACCACTGTCCTAAAACACTCACGTGCCCAGGCTTTCCTAATAACCAGAAGCAATATTAGACTAAGCCTGAATTTTGAAACAATTTTATCTGTGACTTGTAAGTTTAACAGCTCTACACTTATCAATCTCAATAAGGACAAGAAGATTTTTAAACTTACGGTTTTCTTTAGGAGTTTTTCCATGAGGACCATCACACACACAAAAGTAGTAGAAACATTACTACAAATAAGGACTATATATGAAAACATTTTCGAGTGCTGGATATAATTGTTTCTGCTTGGGTTTCTGAAATAAATACTCAAATGTGGCCGCTTAAGTTACAGCCACTGTAAGTGAAAACCAGAAACAGAACCCAGCAATCTTGTTCATTTTTCTGTGCAGAGACATATTTCCCATGCAGTTGAAGAAAGTCCTCATCTGATCAGTTTGCTAAGTTAACTACAAATTAACTTCCTGAAGACTGAGTTCAAGTCTGTATAAAGTGACTGCTTCTTCTCAAGGATTTTCAACTTCCAAACTTTAAAAGCAAAACAAATTCATGACCATATTTGATGGTGAAATAAATACACAGGATTCTGTCATGCTTATCCTTCAAATTTTTTTATCTTTCTTTAGCGAGCGAAAGAAAAAAGGTATAACCAGGAAAGTAACTTCCTCCTATTTTTCTCCTTTTATTTCGTTTGTGCTCTCTCCCTTCTTCCTTCGTTTCTCTCAGAAGAGTTAGACTGTGTGGGAACACCCGCTGGGCCAGCAACCACAGTGGAGTTGTGCCTTCACGGTGCCCTGTGACACAGCTCACAGTCTCTGTGTTCCTTCTGCTCGTCACTTGGTTACGCTCGGCATCAGACTTGGCCAAAGTGAGTGGTCTTCATGCCCACCGTGGCAGGACCTAGCAGCTTGGGGCTCTGAGCAGTTGTGTCTCTTTCCCAGACCAGGGAAACTGAGGCTAGAAGCCCTGTCCTTCCACTACAGATGCTCAGCAAACTGGAGTGCACCAGGAATCTGAGAGGAAGCCAGGCTTCTTTTAATTACCAACCACTCCGTTCACTTCCTGTTGGTTCTCCCTCTGTACCTGGAGTTCATGCAACTTAATTCACATGATTTAAATAATCATCAAAACCTTTCCTGCTTCAGCACTTTCCACCTTTCTCTGGAAATGCCTACATGTTTGTTGGCATATATAACTGCGAGTGCCTGAAGTCAAGTTTCGGTTCCAGCAAATGGTGGGGGGCGAGAGGAGACTTTAAAACAAACTGATCAGACATTGGAACAACAAAGACAGGAAGATTAAGGCAGTCTGTGAAGATGAAAGTGTAAAGAAATCTTGGGGGAAAATAGCTGGAGAGAAGCCTTTTAAAAATCAAACAGAAAAACTCTCATCAGTTGGCTCTTATCCCTTGTTTTTCTGGTTTTCTTTTTAAAACATTTTAGCAATGTGTGCAAGGAGTTTTATTTATCAAGTCAGATCTACCATTCTGTAAATACATTTTTAAAGAGAAGTAACAGGAAAGTAGGTTCCTAACCGTTCAGTAGTTTCCCCAAAGTTTTTAGCATTGTTGTCACTAGAAAAACACATAATTTGAGAACATTTTCCAGCAACATTACATTGAACTGAAAGGAAACCCATGTGCCTGTGTGGAAAAGCTTCGTTGCTTCTCCTATACTGAGCTTGATTGTGCACACATAGAGAACTTATGACATATTCCCTTGTTATGTATACAGTTTTTTGTTCAACAATGCCAAAAGTGATAACTTGGAGACTGAGAATTATGCTGACAGTCACCTGTCATTCATTGTCCTTTATTCTGACAACCTCAGGCATTCAGGCATGGATTTATGGGTTTTCCCCCCTTTTGCTTTATTTTTAAAGGCATTGGGGGATGGGAGAGAATATCAGAGGATTCAGTCTTGAATAGACTTTTGTTTTGCTCTTTCTTTTACCTCTTGACTGTGTCAAATGCACTGTGTCTCTCATGCAGTTTCTCTCTTTAGAGAGCCTCGGCTGGGCCAGCTAGTTAGTATTCAGAGACAAGGCAAAGAGGATAAAATTCTTGTCTCTGCTTGCTGAGACTGCAAATAAGCAATCACACTAAAAGCAACATGTCGGACAAAGAAGGCCATCGCAGACGTCATTGTTGACTGGAACCTGCCAATATAACTTTAAGATTGCAAAAACTTCATAGCAGGGAGAAATAGTCATTTAGAGGTATATAAGTTGGTTAAGACACTAAGTCGCTATTCGTTACAGGCATTTCTGCTATGTAATGTACTCTGTGAACTGTAAGATTTTCCATTTAATCTTGTTTACTTATTGTAATGAGAAACAAATGGTGAAATTAGCAATGGTGATAGAAAATTCAACCTTTTATTGTACTGCATGTTATGAGAATGTTTCCTAGATGAGCATGTCACTCCCATTTTCATTTGAGCTCACTTTAAAGGATTGTAATGGAAGGCTGAAGGTTACAAACTGTTTTTATGTCTGACAAAGCAATATTGTACAGCTCTGCTGAATAGTTATATGTGGGGTTTACACACTATACACCAGCATTTGCTGGTATACACATACCATCATTGATATGTGAAATAATTCTTAAGAATCTTTTTCCGTCATTTAACTTAGAGATTTTATGCTGGTATCTAGCAATCGATGCATTTCCTATGCAATTACTCTGCAATCACGTGCAGTTACTCTGTTACTAAACTGGGGTTACCTAATTCCATTTTGTGCTAGACCAATCTCCAGTGAGCCCTCAAGATTGTCCAATTGCCGGGAAGTAGCAAGTAGACTTTTTCTTGATTTGATATATTTAATCCATCCCTTCTTTTCCTCTTTCCACCCCCATCCTTCCAAATCACGTTTCCCCAAAATTTAGAACTGCTAGCCTGATGAATTTATTTTTACATAGTTTAAGCCAGGAAAAAGAAAGGAATTTGGATTATTGACATTCTTTACCGGAACTACAGTAGACTGGAGTTAGCAGAAAAAACTGCTAATCATCACAGTTTTCGTGTTGGAAGCAATTTGCCTATAATTAGTAAGTTGATAAATACCAACAAAATGGGTGCTAAAAGGAACAACTCTTGTGCTGAGAGACATTTGACTCTACATTACACTTCGCATTTTTATATTTGCAGCGCTACATTTTGTTACAAAGAGCAACAACTTTAGTGGCAGCTGAAGCACTCTAATCTGTCTTCCGAAGGAAAGCAGTCATACATCTTAATAGAACAACTTCTCTTACAAAACATATCTGTTTTTTCAGGAGTAAGCAGTGCAGGATAAGAAAAGAAGTTGGTCTTTATTTTATGTAAAGCGGTAGCAAAATATGGAAGATTTATTTTGCCAGATAATGAAGTGCCATAACATGTAACGTGAAATGGTATCAGTGTTTCAGGGTGTATTCTTCATTGATAATACCAAATTCAATACCAAATTCACATTTGTTTGTAGATACGTTCTCTACATTTCATATGAAATGATAATTGTGTTAAATGTTTCAATCCCATATAGAAACAAACTGGGGCCATTTTTGTTCCATGTAAACACTGAATTGTATATAGTGTACTAAAACATGAGACAAATGTTTAATTCAAGTAAATAAGATACAGTATACTGTATCTTTGAATCAAATATGATTATATGTCTGAAGTGTTTTAATAAAAGCTTTTAGCTTTAGCAAGTGTCTAAACCACAATAGGTGCATTTTACATAATAAATAAGAAGAAATAATAGCTTTAAGAGTGGTGTACTGAACTTCTGACCTTCATGGTCAAGAGAACATCATAATGCCATAGTATATTCAATATATATGATCTTATAGAACAAAAGAGATTATCCTAAGAAGGAAATTACAAGGATATAAATAAATTTATGTGAATGTGGTTGGGAAAAAATACATCTTTCTAGTGCTTTCTAAAATGGTAACTGATGTTTTTAGACATAATTTTAGGGGCGCCCTCATCTAAGGTCGCTTTATAGGTAGCTTGATTAGCACATATGGTTATCAGAGATCTTAACAACAGTTTCATACTGGAGACCATGTATTAAATAGATTGATTGTTAATTATCAAAATCTTCTAACATAATCTTTAAAACATATTTTTGCATTTTAATATATTTGACCAAATTTTCTTTCCTTTCCCCTTTAAACAGAATATCTTTGGTATTCTTAGATACTAGTTACTAGATTCCTGGATACTGAATGAGATGACAGAAAATGACCACCAGCAAAATAAATACATATTTTTCTTCCCCTCTTCAGAACATTCTTTAGTGGGTGGTAAAATATTTAAACCATTTCAAAGTCATGTAAACTATCCCAAATATGTCAGGGGAAGAAGAAGAGGCTGCAATTCATTAGATGTCTGTAATGAATCAACATGAAAGTGAACATTTTCAAGGCCCAATTAGGTTTATTTCATTTATAGTTCATATCAATAATTTTATACCATAAACATCTTGCTTATTTGAGATATAGCATATTTTTGATTAGTAACTGATGATTATGAAATGAAGAGGCAAAGATTTTGAGAAAGTGTAAGTTGTATTTTATATTTCTGAGGTATTTATCCCGTTCCATTTATTATATTAGTATTGTTGTTTTCTTCATTTCAATCCTGATTGAAACTTGGACTGAAGCTTCATTCGACATATGTGTTTTTGTGTGCAAAGTCACTTCAGTCGTGTTTGATTCTCTGCGACCCTATGGACTGTAGCCTGCCAGGCTCCTCTGTTCTTGGGATTCTCCAGACAAGAATGCTAGAGTGAGTTGCCTTTTCCTCCTCCAGGGGATCTTCCCAACCCAGGGATCGAAGCCATGTCTCCTGCGTCTACTGCATTGGCAGGCAGGTTCTTGACCACTAGCACCACCTGAGAACCCCAATACATACATTTAATGATGATTTATTTATAAAATGGGGTGAAAATTCATTTTGTACATCTAAGTTTCTCATGCTATACTGTTTGATAAAAAAACAAAGTGATTATTTTGACATTTAAATTTAATTTTGTAACTCCTTTTAAAAAGCTTTTCTCTTATTTTCCAAAATCAAGAACAACACATTCTAAGAGAGTCTGAGATTAAAAAGTGAAGCTATGCAACTTGGCTCTGGTCAAATTTGATGTGATTTTTTTTTCACTAATATATTATTAAGTAAATAATATTTATTGTAAGATTTATTGTAAGTCTTTCTTTCAACATATGACTCCATTTAAGAGACAGCAATATTTTGCAAGTGGCATAAAACCTATCTTTGTGGAATATTTATTCCTTTCTAAAACAAAGTTACATGTAGTAAGCTGCAAGAGTCTCTTTGTGCTTGGTTTATCCCAACCTTTTTTGCCATTCGAAAACAATGCTGACACATGCATGAAATGACAGATAGCATTAGTGTAATAAAGGAGTTAAACCAAACCAAAGCACAGTCATATATTAAATTGTTTTTAAAAATACTGACCTAAGCACCTCTATGAGATGTTATTAGTAAAATATGAAGAAGAAGAAAAAAGGCATTTGGAAGTGAGATGTGCTCTCCTTTATAGCCTGCATAATTGCTGATTTGCCATCATGTTTGCTCATGATGCCTTTGTCAGATATTATTTCTTGTCTCTTTGGCAAAGGAGAGGTTTCAAAGCCTTTTTTTTTTTGCATGTGGTGGCTGCCGCCCAGGCTCAGACCAAGGCTCCCAGGGCTACAGCAAAATGTCCACACAGCTTTTGGTTAAAAAAAAAAAAAAAATTCTTCTAAGCAGCTCCTCCTATCCACTCACCAGGTCAACATATATGTTTTACCGAAAGAGACATTCTAACATTTCAACATCAGCTTCAAACATCAGAACTGTAACTTAGTGACGATTTTTTTCACTGGGACCCTGGTATTGAATAACTCTTGCCCACGCCTCTCCAGAATGAAATTTCATACAACTGCTATGTAATTTTCCCTAGTAAGTGATGATTTTCTAGAATTTGATGATTTACAAGGCTTTTCTAAAATGGTTAGCATGTCCAAGTAAGCACTTCCCAACACAAGTAAGTCCATCCAGAGTAGGATGTAGGAAAGAGTTTATTTTTCAACCGTTTACTTCTTCTGAAAAGTTAATTGAAAAGGCTATGGTTATGGTAAAGCTTTTCATATCAGCAACCAAATATGGGAAAAGAAATCGTTGTAAAACCATACAGTCATAGGACTATTTTCTATGCTGATCCAACTACATAGAGAACTATTCAATTAGGCCCCATGGTTACTTTTAATGAGGGCTGTTGAGGAATAAGTGGAAACATCTGTTAGCCATGAACCACCACAGTGGCTCCACAAGAAAAAAAACAAAACTGTTCTTACTTCTATTGATTGGGACTGGTCTTCACGGAACATTCTTATTAGTATGCTTAGAACAACCATGCAAATCTCTAAGCCAAATTAATTATTCTTGGCGTTCCCAAGAGATAACCCTACAGTCATTTTTTAACCAAAGGCAGGGAGCAGGGCAACCTTGCTTTGTACATATTTTATTCTGGTTAGCAATGCCTAATTCTCCTACTGTAGGTTGCCCTGTTTCACCAGCTACAGTCTGAATTCATTCTCATCCTCTCCTTAAAAGTTTGAAACCCCCTAGTGACAGGAATATTAATGTGCCAACACTGTCATATCTATTTCAGCTCATACATATGCAATGTCTTTGTTTTCAAAGATTTATGTCAGACTTTGCTGAAGTGAGGTATTCTACCATTTTAGATAATAGCATGCCAAAGTGATGTTATCAGCCACACGCAGCACTCACTCAGGCAAACTGGAAGAGCATCCATTCCTTCATGGCTTAAACTCATAGAAACTGTTATTTATCCTTATTTGATGAGAAAATCTTTCAGGGGGAAATGGTGTATTTTTTTGAAGAAGATTATGGCCATCCTGTGGATTATCTTTTAATTAAGAATGGGTGATTTGTGCCCACTCTGCTGTAGCAAACATCTTGCTGCTAATGAAGTTTAAAAAGACTTACTTTATTTAATCACAGCTAATCACCAGGGTAAAATGTGGAATTTTCTTTGATCCTCCATGTATTGTGGTAATCCCTTTGGCAGATAACATCTCCTCAAAATATTTTGAGTTTTTCAGTCGGTCACATCTTAGCAAGGGTGGAACCATCTTACACTGAAGAATCTCTTTCATTCCTTCTGTAGTTATCTATCCTGACATAAAAATTACATAAAATTTTATTACAAATTTCCGGTGGTCCTTTAGACAAAGAATGTTGAAGTCTTCAAATGTTTGAGTCTTTTACTTCATCCAGTATTCAGAATAGGGTTCTTTCCTCTTGGTCGATGATTAAATAGACATTATTGGACAATATCAAAGTACCAGGCACTGTACTGGGCACTAGGAAAAAAAAATATGAAATAATTAAGGCCCACAAGAAATGATCCTTTAAAGATGAATTGTGTTCACTTTCCATTACACTGAGTCCATGTGGACATAAGTAGGTAAATATGCTTAAAACCCAGGAATTGTTTTTTCTTTGGTTTAAGATCAGGAATCACTTTGTCATTGATTTGGTTTCTTTCTCATGATCAGATTAGAATTTCTTTACTTACTTGAACCTTCTACGATAAAGCATGGCTCTCCTTTTGATTTTGTTTCTCTCTCGTGTCTTCCTTTTGGAATCAAGTGCAGTATGTTATCCCCATTTCCTGGCTTTACTCTTCCATGAATCTCCAAGAAAATGATTTTAAGAGCTCATATATATGTCCATTATTCCAGGTGATATCTGCCTCTGATTTTTTATCCTTTTAAATACCAAACTTAATCATTTCTACCAAATGTAACGACTAAAGTGTAATTCTTTGGTGTGCTTCCTAATATTTACTCTTTAGAATGTTGTGTGTGTGTGTGTGTGTTTTTCTGAAACACAAGCCCATCTCCCAAATTAGAGTGGTTTTTGTTCTTATTCTCTAAGAGGTCACCTTGCTTTTAATCACCGCCCCTCTGCCCCTGCTTTTCTATGATTTGCTCTATAACCTTCAGTCCATGTGATCCAGAAGATTTAGGCTTATTAGATCTAAAGACCCTGAAGGGCAGGTCCTACTGACTCCCGGAGCGGGAGAAGCACCACCAGGGTGGGGAGCAAAGAGGACAATGGGAGACCTGTGTTGGGTGGAAGAGGGCAGCTGCTTCCGAATAGAGCAGAGGGAGGCTGCTTTAAACTGAAAAACAAAACTTTCTTGGAAAATGATCTCAAACTAGTCAATATGAGAGAAGTCTAGGTTCATGACTTCGCAACTGGCTGTTTCAAGAACGTAAAAATCAAAACCCATCTGTTTTCTGAAAGTGAATTCTCACCAAGGCAAATAATTTCTTTCAAAGCTGTGTTAACAATCTACTAAATTATTAACCCTGTCATTTTTAACTTAAATAAAAGAATCATCTGTGCAGAACGGTTGGCTTCACATCTCCAAATATTTTGTACTTAAACAAATTCAAACTTCCATGAACTCTTTTGGTTTTCAGGAGCAGATTTGTTATCAAATCAGTACACAGGTCTACCAGGCACTTAGGGTTCCTATCACACAACGGTGAGAACTCTCTTCCCATCACTTGCATTTGAATGCTGAAATGCATCTCACCCCTGCATACTTCGCATTGTCCCACATCCAAGGAATAACTGATCTGCCCCTTTACCCAGAGCTCCCGGCATCCTAGTAGTAATCAATTAGACTTACAAAGTGATGAAAGTTGGATGAAGCGCTTCCAAAAGTGCAACTCATGTCTTTAAAAAAATTAAACATTATAAAGTAGGAGAAGCCAAACAGAACTTGCGGTTGGTGCCTGTAATACATTAAACATCTGCAGTTTTGTCTCTCCACTGGGATGTGGGGTTGTGCTGAAGTCACATCCTGATAACATCTGCACATTACTGATAGCTTTTGCTTTATCCTTTATGGTCCGCTGATGAGAGATTCTTCAACATCCCTTCAGTCATCAAGACCCCAGTTGAATTTCTTTGCTTGTGACAGCCTTAAAGGTGGTCTCATTTACATTTGAGAAAATGTCACAATATAGGAAGATATTTTCAGTTTGATGTTTCATCCCTTCCTTTTTTTATCCGGATGCTAGTTTTAGCTTTTCAAATGAATGTTGATCTCAAAATAGATTTTCCATGAAATACATTTTGTCTGAATTTTGAAACACCATGTCTACAGCAGAAGATTTTTTTTTTTTCCTCAGAAAGTTTTCAACAAGGAATGGCACCCCTCCTTCTACTTGTACTGCAACAACATCTAAGACTGCATTGGAACACAGAATGTACAACTATTTTAAAGGTCAAGTATTGACAGGATCTGAGCTGCTTTTACTTTGCTAACGACCCCTACATTGGAGCTGAGTAAATAGACGATAAACAATGGCATCAACATATATAGAAAAAAGTGTTTATTTTACATTTCCAAGACAATTTGTAAGTCCCTCCCCTGCTCAAGAGAGGTTGGAAGTCCTAGAAGTTTTAAAAGATAGAACCGTGAAAAGAAATATATTGTATTTTTGTAAATAATCTTAGCATATCTGAAAGGATTATTTATATTGCTGAATATATCTTTATAGATGCAGCAAGCCAGTGATTAACAGCAATATATAAAAACTTTAAAAGCCCCGTTACCCATACATTTCAAAATGATTTTTGATTTTGAGTTTTAATTTTCTAGATCAAAATTTTTCTTTGGCTGCCAGGAATTCATAGAGTTGACCAAGTTGTTTAACTGACATCCTTTTTAAGAATTGAGTCATTCAACAACTCTTTTTTAATTTCAAAATATTTGGAGATTTTTTAATGTATCACTGCTTTCTAATGTAATTCTATTGTGGTTAGAGAATATATACTCTTTAAAAATATCCTTTGGTCTATCCTATTATCCACCTTGGAGAACTTTCAGTATAAACTTGAATGTATGTTTTATAGTCTTGGGCGGGTGTTCTATAAATACTATTTTGTCCAAGAATCTTGATAGTACAGTTCAAATTCTTCATATTCTTGCTGATGATTTTGTCTATATGTTCTATCAATCATTGAAAGTGGAATATTAAAAATGCTCAATTATGATGCAGATTTGACTATCTTTGTTTTACAAATTTTGAGCCTCTTTATTAGGTGAATGCACATTTAAAATATGTCTTCCTGATGAATTGACCCTTTTATCATTATGAAATGCCCTCTTTATTTCTGGCAGTACCCTTTGTCTGAGGCCTACTATGTCTGATATTAATATAACCACACAGCTAGGAAACACAGATTTTATTTCTAAGTGTCTGGCTACATTTGTGGGTCAAATATTTAGAAAGAGTGCATCAGCTTACCTGTCATCTTGTATTCCCATAAAGATCAACCACAGGGAAGAGTTTACCATTTATTCTGGGTAAGCCACAGCCTTCCGAAACTCGAGCAGTGAGGGAAGGAGACATTAACCCATGTGAGAAATGAGTGAGGATGTAATGTGAAATAAACCAGAATATAATCTTATTACTTAGAAAAACCATATCTGTAATTTTTAAGTTATTGTAATATTTCCTGGAATCTTGAACTCAGTTATGAGCTGTTGTGGGTTGAATAGAATCCCCCCAAAATTCACATCCAGCCAGAACCTCAGAATGTGACATTATTTGACTATATGTGTTCATATATGTTTTTGGTTGTTGGAATTTACCAAAAATACAATACTATCTGATTTTTCCCCACTCCCTTAGATAACACTCTTTTTGTTTCTGAACTCACACAGGGAAATATTTTTATGGATTCTTAAAAAAGACTACTATGCAATGTGTACATACTCTTATAATAATTCCACTTCAAGATTGGCCAAAGAAATGTATTAAATGTATTACTTTAAATATTAAGTATCTTTGATAAACACAGGTGATAAAGCATAAAGTTATAGTATTAGCGAAAATATTAATAAATGCAAACCGGTTCTAATTTTGTAGGGGAAAGTCATGATTGGAGTATTTACCAATTGCTTTAGAATAAATACTCCCATCATGAGTTTCAAGTTACCATCTTAATGCCACTAAACACAGTTGGGAAGAGATGTGGAGTAATACATAATTTACCTTATTTGAACCATACAGATATATGTGACCCCAAATGAGTATGAAGTGAATAGTTTTGTGTTTATTACTTTTATTTTTGTATAAATTATTTAATTCTAAGTTTACATAATTCCATGTTTAATTATGATTGCATGCAAAAACTAATCCACAAAAATCCTGAAACCTTAGCAGTTGGCTCTTACAAGCCAGTACAATCTGGCTGCAGGACAGCACTGTTTACCACTTACCTAGTTTTGCTTATCATTCATCTAGTTGGTACAGTGGTTTTCTGCCAATCCCTTCTGGTTTTCCTTTTTTTTTTTTTTTCTCCTCCTATGAAACCATCTCACATACAGTTTTCAGACTACATGAGGATGCTTAACTCCTGCTCAAACACTGAGAACCACAGAATAAAGTCTGAACTTCAGACAGTCTACCATTCAGGAATCTTGATTTGGACCTTGTAAATATTTTTCACCACTCAGCTTCATGTCATAATTTACCCTGCGTGCAAGCTAAGCCACTTCATGTGTGTCCGACTCTTTGAGACCCTATGGACTGTAGCCTGCCAGCCTCCTCTGTCCATGGGCTTCTCCAGGCAGAATACTGGAGTGTGTTGCCATTGTCTGGTCCAGGAGATCTTCTCAGCCCAGGGATCAACCCCAAGATCCTTACATCTCCTGCATGGGCAGATAAATTCTTTACCACTAGTGCCACCTCAGTTCAGTTCAGCCGCTCAGTTGTGTCCGACTCTGCGAGCTCATGGCCCGTAGCACGCCAGGCCTCCCTGTCCATCACCAACTCCCGGAGTTCACCCAAACTCATGTCCATTGAGTCTGTGATGCCATCCAGCCATCTCATCCTCTGTTATCCCCTTCTCCTCCCACTTTCAATCTTTCCCAGCATCAGGATCTTTTCAGATGAGTCAGTTCTTTGCATCAGGTGGCCTAAGTGTTAGAGCTTCAGTTTCAGCATAAGTCCTTCCAATGAATATTCAGGACTGATTTCCTTTAGGATGGACAGGTTGGAAATCCTTGTTGTCCAAGGGATTCTCAAGAGTCTTCTCCAACACCACAGTTCAAAAGCATCAATTCTTTGGTACTCAGCTTTCTTTATAGTCCAACTCTCACATCCATACATGACTACTGGAAAAACCATAGCTTTGACTAGACGGACATTTGTTGGCAAAGTAAAGTCTCTGCTTTTTAATAAGCTGTCTAGGTTGGTCATAACTTTTCTTCCAAGGAGCATGCATCTTTTAATTTCACCTGGGAAGCCCATATTTGATGTATAGGTGCAGCAGAACTGAAGGGTACATGGAGGAAAGAGGCAAGAAGTAAGATGTGAAGGTTAGGTAGAAAGCTTCTAGGACAAGAAACTTGAACTTCATTCTGCAGGATATTTTAAAAGCATTCCTCCAAATCAAACAATTGAATAGTTATGGATTTGCACCATATAATAAATACCAAACTTATTGTAGCAAGAGTATTTAAATTACTGTGTATGTCTTCCAGGGCAATGCTGTTCAGCCTTTATTACCTACTTATTCTTCATACACACCCGACTTATCTTTTCCCATGTTTCTCATTGACTCCACTGATTGATGACTTCATGCATCTCACAGAGCACTGTATGGACCCTGGCACAAGTAATTAGTTTAACAAGTACCATCAGGGGCATCAGAGTGTGATTCCCCTCCCATTACCGTATGGATACCACATGCAGTTAGCTGTCTTTAGATGAAATAGGAGTTTAGCCATATTGTTTCTGAAAAAAGCTAGGAAAAGAGAAATGGATTATCACTAGTTACTGTCACTAGTATTACAATGAGAACTCTGTTCACTGAGAATACATCTCCCACATTACTAGATGAGCCCATGGCAGAAACTAGAATTAAAAAGTGGAATTCTTTCTACTAAGCCTATCCAAGACTATTTTAATTCATCTATTAATAATACTTCATCAAGAATAAAACATTGGAAACAGATATAAAACTAGATAGGCTGTTGGGCCAACAGCAATAAGTTGGAACTCTTTCAGGGAAACTGGGATGTATTGTTATCCTACTACTGAGCTTTACTCCAGTGGCCAAATAAATTGATTTGAATTCCCAAATTACACATTGTTTTCAGACTATGTGTGGGCACACATTTTATTAATGTGTGATATTGCTGGCAATTTTTAGATTGTAATTTTCTGTTCCAAATTCCAAGATGTCCTTTTCATATCTTTATATTTTTGCCTGTAATGAGAGAGGCTTGCCAACATTCACCATAGTCTTTACTACTTCAAAAACTGTGTTCATTTTTAAACATGCTAAAGAATACTGGAGAAGGTATACATTTTGGAGGGAAGATTTCAGCTTTGAGCATATCAAAATTGAGGTGTCTAGTAGACACGTGTGGAAATTTAAGTAAGAGACTGGGTATGTGAACCTGGAGTTCAGGAGAGGGCTCTGGGCTAAAATGTAGATTTGGCCATCAGTTAATAAGATTTTTTGAAAGCATGGGTGTAAGTAGCATGTTTGCAGGGAGAATGAGTAGAGTGAAAGGGCTCGAGTGTAGCACACTGAGAAACAACATATATTTATATACCTATCTAAAGGGCCTGGTATTGCACAATTCATTTTTAGCTTGGCATAAACACTTCTTGAGTTATGTGCTGAGGCTGCAGTAAACATCAACCTCAGAACTGCTCTCTCTAGGCGGGCCCAGCAGTCATATTTTCCCATATAATCCCACTTCTGGCCATGAAGGCTAAGCCAAGTCTTATGGCTGGGCATTCACTTTGAGCCAGTTGAATCACACATAATGCAGAAATATAACTGGATTATGATATCTAAACTCCAGGATGGTAGAGCAGCCATATTCTTTATCAAGTGAGTATGGGCAACATGAAAACCAAGAAACATGGAAACTGACCACTTTCTGGGTTTCCTAGTATAGACATTTCTGTTCTTGATTCAGCCCTTAATTTACGCTGCAACTGTTAATCAAGTTCTTCCATGTGCCAACAGTAGTCATGGCCACAGTGATAAAGGAATAAGTTCCATCACCTCTTGGAGCATCCCTTGCTATATTCCTTTTCTTAGAATCCTGTATCTCCTTCATATAAATCTCTTGATTCAACACTAGCTCTGGCGGGCTTTTATCAATACAAACCAAGAACCCTGAGCCTGTATATGTCTAATATTCATGTCCTCCACAGAATAAACCATGGTAATCTTAACCCATTATCTCTCATTGATGCTCAATGAATGTTTCTGCAACTAATATCTAATTAATCAGTAAATCAATTGCTATGTAGTTTCAATAATCCTATAATTCCCACTGTGACTCTAGTGTCACCTTCTAGGAGTAAAGAATCTTGTAGCAAAAATGCTGCTTGTCTCAAACATTCTAGCATGTGTCTAAACTACTTTAATCAGAGCATTCTAGCTTGTTTACTTCAGGAAGAAGAAAATCCTGTAAGCAGAGAAGTTCTGAGAAGCAGATGGACATCAAACTTATTTGCATGTTTCCAAGTAGCATTTCAAGCATGTTGCCCTACTTAAATTACTATGAGAAAGCCAAATCCTTTTCTCACCATATTAGTTTATTGTTAGCCATCTTTAAGGACAGCTTTATGCCACTTATTTTTATCTCACTTATTGAATGGTTACATCAGCTGGAAACATGTTATCCTGGGAACAGTTAAATCATAGGTGATTATGATGTCTAGTCACCCCTTTACTGTTGCAAAACATTTCCTCTAACCCAAAGTCCTGAGGCAAAGAGTGACATGAACACAAAATACGCAGAAGAAGCCAGGAAGTGTAGCTCTTACTTAGCACTGGACAAAGAAAATTTCCATGAGCATTGATGGAATGAAATCAGAACCCTGGTACTATCAGTCTCCATAACTTTTGGAAGTTTAGTAAAATCCCCTAACCTCGATCCTCAAACTTGTCTCCTAGGGTTGCTATGAGGATTCAATAGTGTAATCCAAGTAGTTTATTTAGCCCACTACTTTGTTCAAACAAACAAACAAAAAAAAATGTTAGCTATTATTACATTTATTGCTATGAAATTTGTTTGCACTAAGATTAAAAGTAAAGATGAGAGCAGGAAATGATGTAAGAAGGTAGCTCTTCAAGGATCCTGGTAACCATAGGCCCCTTGCCATTCTTCAGTGCTCAACACCCTCAGACTCCACACATGAAAAGCTGCCTTCCAACTGTGCATTCAGGTTTCAAAGAGTAAGCTAAAGATGTCTGTTGTCTCTTCTACACAAAATCTGTAGTGTGACACTCTGTTCTTCAAACATAATCACATCACTGATTGAGCATCTATAGATTATATTCTTTGAAACCTATGTTCTAACAGTGGAATTGAACTGGACTGAATTCTGCCTTCTGTCTGGCAAGGAGAAGGTGAGTGAATTTGTGGAGATTTCAGTGTTGTCTTCGAGGTTCTCAACCTTCCATTTATGTTCCTCTTTCCTTGTCTCAATGGTAATTCCACCCACATATGCAGAAGCATTGATTTTTCGAAGTTTCTTTCTACTATCTTTCCCCCTACACATGCTCATCAAAAAGGAAGAGATCTAATGTCTGCCATTTATAGATGCTAACTGATTGATTGACTGATGACACTTGAGTGTGAATGAGTTTCTGTAAATGCCTAACCATAGTCAGGCCTGTGTATTTTAAGCCTTTTGTCTCTAATTATGGAATGAAAGATTGTAACCCATTAAAGTAATTTCAAGCATCTGTAAAATGAAAGGCAAGAATGCTTCTACAAGGTAAGGCCTGCACTAAAGGTAAATTTGCTTGACTCCTTTTAGTATAATTGTACATATGCTCAGAAGGGACATGAGACCTCCCTTTGAAATGGCCTCTTACTACCTTAAAGGAAATGAATTAGACATAGTCTGTTAGAGGCCTGTCCCTGGGTGCCTGATTGCTCTCTTTCCTGACTTCTCTGTAGGACTGGAGCCATCCTTCCCAGGACAAGTGTGTTTGTTGGAATCTCTTCTACAGAGGCTTCACTCGATCCCAGATCAGACCAGACAATGAAAGCAGAGGGCAAGCCCACTAGAGCACAGTAGGTGTCAGAAGGCAGACTATGGTGTGAGCTAAGAATAACAATCAGCGTCATGATTGTACTTGAAAGATGCTGAGCAGAGATTCTAGTTCTCTGGATTAATAAGATGCTCAACAAGCCTAGAGCAGACAAACAGAAATTCAAGTCATCAGCAGAAGAAAGTGGAGTCAAAAATATTTAAGATCAAGGTCTCAGGCAAAGCTGTGGTCTTTGGGAAGAACATGACAGAATGAAAGTGCTGGGTTGGGAACCAAGACTGGATAAGTAACCAAGATTCCAGTCCCTGGAAACCAGGGATTGAGGCCAAAGGGTCCCAAACTCTGTGCTTTAGAGACCCCCTGGGCTCTTGCAGCCATCCTCCTTGCCATGCAGCGAGGAGGGCACTGTGCTAAGATGGCATGTCCACCTGGATCCTGAGCCCAGCCCTCTGTACTCGGCTCTAATGGCCATGAACTTGCTTCTGAACTTGGCCTGAGGAGGCTCCTTCCTGGTCCATTCTTTCAGTGATTGACAGACCACCTATGTGGGTACTGTTGGGCCTGAGCTATGGATATGAAGTGGCTGTTGAGGGGAAAGGGAAAATGGACAGAGCTTGAATGTGGATGTGTGACTATGACATCCAGCCACGTGCACACAAGACCTTTCAAAGTGCTGAATAAAGCTGGGCTGGGAAGAGACGAAGGACAGCCAGGGGGCTTCCATTTGTGTTCTTAGCCTGGTGCTCCTTAAACTGTGTGAGCAAGAAGATAAAAAAAAGAAAAGAAAAGAAAACTTGACCCCAAAGCCTTCCAGGTAATAATTAAGAGGTTAAAGGTCACAAAGTTAGTAGACTCCAAAGGTAAAGAATTAATCAATCATTTCATTACTCTTCCTTTCATACTTGAAGGCTAAATCCCCTACCCACCCCCCTTTCTTTTCTAATTATAGTCCTTTCTCAGAAGACTAACCAGAATTCTCAAATGTATAGGGTTTTGCTTGTTTAATTAGTGCTTAATGTTTCTGAACAATTCCAATTTGGGAATTACAAAATCAAATATCTTAGAGCCCAAGAGTGGGAAGAGGCTGTAGTAGCTTCAGGGTACAGGTAGACTGTAGCAGCTTCAGTGGTCCACTGACACTCACAGAGAAGAAAAAAAAAGTGAACAGGAAGAATTTAGGCACACTACCTTAAGTAAGTAAGTGTTAGTCGCTCAGTCGTGCCCGACTCTTTGCAACCCCGTGGACTGCAGCCCACAGGCTCCTCTGTCCATGAGATTTTCCAGGCAAGGATGATAGAATGGGTTGCCATTTCCTTCTCCAGGGGATCTTCCCAACCCAGGGATCAAACCCAGGTCTCCTGCACTGCAGGCCGATTCTTTACTGACTGAGCTACAAGGGAAGCCCTTACCACCTCCAAATAAAACTTCTTCCCCTTCATGACTCCATGGAACATATCCCTGTGCTCTTTTTGGTATTTCTGGAAATAAAGTTTCTGTCCAAAATGTATGTTATTAGAAAATACACTTTTATTAATTAGTATAATATATTATTTGTGTTTGTAGTTTGCTGTGTTTCTCATTAAGTCCACTAGAAGAAGAATCTATGCTTAATAAGAATATTGTTCATAATTTTATCTCTGTGAGATACTTTGCTACATATATCCTAGAATTAGTCTGCTTAAAACACAGGCACGCATGCATGTGCGCACACACACACACACAGACAGACACACACACTGCTTTGCTTTGATATGAATGGTTTTTCCCACAGATACATGAACATTTTGGAATCACACAAGACATGTTTGATACACAACATTAGTAACTTAGAAAGCTGATTTTTAAAGAAAATACAGAGAGTACAATTCTTAAATAACAAAGACCAAAATTCAAACAACCAAATCAGAATGGATACAACAAAATTAGTGTTGCCAGTTTCAAATTAGTTACTTTAAGAAGACAAACATTTATTGCGCTACCCAGAATATTTTTGGAAGTCCTCTTTGGAGAATTTTTAGGTACCATTGGTCCAAATCTTTTGAAATATTCTTAGTGATGTTGAATCTTCATCAATTGAGGTCAAATTGTATTTTTAGAGAGAGCAAAAAGCCAATCAAAGCCAAGTCTACTGCATAAGGTAAGTGATCAAGCTGAGTCGTTCCACTTCTGATCAGAATCAAAGCCGCTTGCAAACTCCACAGTGGTGTGTTTATGTGGTTTTATGAAGTTTTTACTGGCATTGAATACAATTTTAGATGAAAGCTATAAATTTGTTCTGAGTATCATTAGAATGTGTAACTACTTCCTAAGATAATGATTTTGAACAGAAATTAAATTTTGGCATATAGCTTTTAATATACTTGTTTTATTTTAAAGTAGAAGGAATAAATTACTTTTTATTCTCACACTATATATCAAAATGATTTCTAGGTGAATTTAAAATGTCCTCTGTAAATTAAACAATACAAATTTAGAAGAAATTCCAGGCGATTAGCTAAACATCATAACAACAAAGTAGGAAGCTTTAAGGAACATATTGATATTGGTACAACTGATGGTTTAAAAAAATACATCAGAAAAAAAAATACACATAGAAGATTAAAAGACAACACATGGAAAAAAAGCGACAGTAAATTTATACATATTTGAAGTGAACAAAAAACTTAAATTGTTATACTCAGTAAAAGGAAAGAACCATTCTCTTAGCTTACGAAGTATAATTTGGCATGATGTTCCTCCAGGACAAATTGGTGCTATGTACAGAATGTCTGAAACACATGTACACTCTTTGACACACTAAGTTAACTTTTAAGAATGTATTTGAAAGAAATTTTGAATGTGCACAAAGACTTATATTCAAGTAAGTTCTTCATAGTAGCGAAGGAGAAGAAAATCTGATGCCCAACTACAGAGGATTAAATTAGTCAGTCTTGATATTTCCATATAATAGGATAATTAAAGACAGGAAAATGTTTATAATATACAAGTTGTCAAGCAAGGACACCATTGCAGTCATTTTACTTCTTTAGACAGTCAATTAATCTATTTTCAAATACTCTTAATTCAGTTTAATGAAAAACAGACTTTTGGCATTGCCTGTATGTGTGTGTGTGTGTGCGTGCACGCGTGTGTGTGTCAAATTGTTACTTTCGAAACACTCCTCTGCTGGTGATGTTGTAAGAGCTCTCCATTCTGGATAAAGCATTGTTTCTGCTCATGGACATTTTCTCACAGCAGCACCACACAGTCTGTTCTGCCTAAGCCGTGAGGATACGTGGGAGCCTCCTTTGCCACCTGCACGGAACTGCCTGCTTTGGTGGGCACATTGCACTGATTTACTTTTTCCTCCTGAGAGCTGAGGTTTCTACTTTCTGAGACATTCAGAGTAGGTGATTTAAAGCTTGTGATTATCACTTCAGTATTGAGTCTGTTTTTAATGACAATTTAAATCACAGAGAACAACACTGCTCAATCTCCTGATATCCTTTCTATACCAGATGACCACTTAAACTCTATCTCCCTGCAGATCTTTGCACCTTTTCACATGTGTTTCCTTTTAGTTAAGGCTACGAATATGATTTGGATTATTCATTTATTTCAGTGTGTTAAAACTTGAGCTCCTTCATCATATTTCAGGTTTGTTTAATAGCTTATAGGGGTTAAAATACCATCAACGAAATAACCAACACTGCATTTGGTTACATAGCAGAGGGCACTTTCTCAGTCCTTGCAAAGAAAACCCCAAAATAAGATCTTTTAGAAGTGTTGGTATGTCCCAACTAGAACAAAGAAATTTTTTAATCTGAAAAGAGGCTATTGACAAAGGAATGATACTGAAAAACTGGGGATTTTTTTTATAGTCATATTAAAAAGTCATATTTGAAAAACTTATCACAAATGTTGATAAAATAAGTTTAATCATTAAATATATACTGTGGACTCAAGTGGAGGTAAAACATATGCTATATTTGATTTAGTTACTAAAGCCCCAGAAAATCAGAGAATTCATTTAGAATTGTATTAATATGAGTAATGTTCTAAGATATGTGTATAATACAGTTGTATTTCTCATTTTGTGAAAGGTGATTTCAGAGGAGCAGTGTAGAAATGAGGCTTAAAACCATAGACATAACCACATGGTCAGACATAACTCACGTGGTCCTGCCAGAGGCTATCTGTCTCACCTTGGGCAAACTGTTCTATTTCCTCCCACATACCGAAGGCATAATAATGCATGTCTTGAAAGTTACAAGATAAGCCTTTTAAATGAAATGAAATCATACATGAAAGACTTTGCAGAGTCCTCAGCTCATAATAAGCATTAAATAAACAGTAGTCGCCATTATCATAGCTAACACCAGTTTTGATGCTCATTAAATTTCATGCTATTCTCCTTTTCTGAATTGTCTCCTCACTTAGGTTGCATCTACAAGATCCATTTCTTTTTCTTTTTATTTATTTAAATATTTTTTTATGTAGACCATTTTTAAAGTCTTGATTGAATTTCTTACAATATTGCTTCTTTTCATGTTTTGGTTTTTTAGGCATGTGGGATCTTAGCCCCCTAAGCAGAGACTGAACTTGTGTCCCCTGCATTGGAAGGCGAAGTCTTCAACGAAGTTTCTCCAAGATCCATTTCAATTTTAACTTTTTTCTAAGATTTCCTTGATTTTTCTGGCTTTTATTGATCTCTCTAAATATTCCGTGACTGATTCTTACCCCTTAACACAGATAAACTATAAACTCCTAGAGATCAGGAAAATGCCTCCTATTGTTTCAGAATTTCTTAAAGAATTTTATTTATCATCTCCATGTCCTAGTTATTTATTGTGATATAACAAACCCTGAAACTCAGTAGCTTAAAACAGCAACCATCTTATTATGTCTCATGATATTGCGGGTCAGGAATTTGGTCAGGGGTTGGTCAGGAGGGTCTATTATTTTGAAAAGCATTGAGAAAGTAATTGGTGGTGGTCAGGGGCAGCTGGACTGCTAGGGAGGGTCCAAGATGTCTTTATTCACATTCTGGTGCCTTGGTGAGGCTGTTGGGGAAATTGGGCTCAGCAGGTATGCTGGTGCCTACATGAGACACATGCATGTCCTTTACCCAGCAAGGTGGGCTCATAGTTATCGTTGGACTTCTTACATGTCAGCTGAGGCCACCAAATACATGGCCTTAAATAGCTAAAAAGTCATGTAGCATCTCCCACCGTTATTGGTGGAAGCAGTCACAAGCCTACCAGGTTCATAAGGAAGAGACATCATATATCCCACCCTTTAATGGCAGGAATGTCAAACAGTTTGCAGCCATGATTTAAAACTGCCAAAAATGTCTCTGATATAAAGAGTACTTTTAGAGCAGAGACTATGTCCTGGTCATATTTACATCACCAACAATGTCTAATAGGTCAGGAGATATTCAATAACTAAAGGTTATTTATAAGCTATAAACATCTTTTAAAATTTGATTATGAATATGCCTTTGTATTCTATATAAAGAGAAATCAAACTAATTATTGATGTTTTTCATATCAGAATGTAGCCTTCTTGAATTTTACTACCATGAAACCATGACCATATTGAAAATGTCCTTATTACTGTCACTTATCCCTTATTAACTCATGCCGCAATCTCCCTTCTTTCTCTCTTTCACCTGTGTGTGTAAGATCTGAAGTCAGAAATATGGTGTTTTCTACCAATAATACTGCAGAAGCCACTTCTTTTCTTCAGAGCCAAATTTCATCTTTTTATAATAACAATATTAACATTAATATTAAGTTAGGTAATATTTAAACTCTAAAACTCTGCAACTGTGGTTTACTCTTGTTATAATAACCACTGGAGAGCGGCATGGATCGGAGGAAACAGCACTGTTCTGGGAGCAATAGAACATGGAGTTTGGTTCCAGACCTGGCCCCTGTCGATGATGTGAATTGCTAGAGAAATTACTATTCTCCAAAGTGCCCAAGACTGTAGTGAATTGCATGAGATAATAGATACGAAAAATCTTGATCAACTATAAAGAGTTGCGTGTCGTGACTGGGAAACAGTTCTCTGCCTTCCTAAAGGGATGGTAGAAAGTCCTACAGGATTTAAGATAGGATCTGTCCTTGTACTAAACACAGCTTTGGAGCACTTCTTTCAACGACATCTCTGTTGGAGTAGCTCCAGCCCCAGAGCCTGCTACTGAGCCCAGCCCACACAAATATCACCCTCTTGCCTTACTTGGAGGCTGCATTTCTAATCATTGAAAACATGCATATCATCAGAGAAAGACACTGATAATTCAGCTGCTGGGCCAGTATAGAGAAGTTATTTATTTCTGGGTTCCACCTCAGGTCAAAAACATGAAACCTCAACTATTAAGCAAAATGGTGACAGGCCCGGTAGTGATGACCCAAAGTGAATATATTGCTCATGAGAACCAAGGGTAAGAATACAGTGGCCTGAAAAAGGATGGCAAGTCAAGGTCAGGAACAACCAGGCCATAGTCCAGAGATGTATATGAAACAGAATGTTCAAGATGGAGTAGAGAACAGCAAAGGGGAGGTAACCATCAACAGGAAAGGCTATGGAAACACTTCACGGGTGACTGTATCTTCAGGGTTTGTTTCTTTTCTCCACCAGCTTCTTCTTTCCTTGATACTTTGCCTGAAATAGATAACTAATGAGAACATACTGTATAGTACAGGGAACTCTACTTAATGTACTGGATGGGAAGGAAGTCCAAAAAGGAGGAGATGTGTGTATATGTAAGGCTGATTCATTTTGCTATACAGGTGAAACTAACACAACATTGTAAAGCAACGATACTCCAGTAAAAATATAATTTTTTTAAAAAGACATCTTTATCTCCATAGATCCTGTGAAGACATGGAAAGTGAAGAGAAAGTGTTAGTCACTCAGTTATGTCCAACTCTTTGTGACCCCATGGAATTGTAGCCTGCCAGTTTCCTCTGTCCATGGAATTCTCCAGGCAAGAATCCTGGAGTGGTTTGCCATTCCCTTCTCCAGGAGATCTTCCTGGTCCAGGGATCGAACCTGGGTCTCCTGTATTGAAGGCAGGCTCTTTACTGTCTGAGCTGCCAGAGAAGCTTGGAAAAGGATACCTTCCTGCTGAAGAAAGCAGTTTGTTTTGGCCTCCCAGGCTTACAGCTGGAACTGGACTTACTTCTTGAAATCCAGCTCCTCAGTTAACTTCAGCCTCAGTACTTTTTTAGACATCTTACACTCTAACGTTCCCATTGGAAGGATGCTGAGTTCACTAGGACTGTAGAATTTGTTTGAAGTTAGTACTTGTGTTCTCAGCAGAATTGTGCCCTAACTTATTTCTCTAATTTGCCTAGGTTTAACAGAAAGCATGAATAAGGAAATATGTAAAATGAATAGATTTATATCTAGTGTCTGGGTATAAATGGAACTGTTATGGTCTGGTTGTGTGGCTGTAATGCGTGGTAATGTATGAGAATGGAGGCAGGAATGGATGATTTCTGCGTTCTCTTGTCCTTAGAGGTAGCTAAGAAACACCCACCCAGATACAAAAGTCAAGAGAGGGTCACGCTCCACCTTACCTTTGTTGATGACACATTTTTTCAGCCCAGTTCTTGGCCTGCTGCTGCTGAGGGCTCACACAGCTCGGGGTGTCTGGGAAATGCCTATTTCATTAAGGCTGCTGAACCCTATCAGGTTACACTTCAGAAGTAGTGACCAGCTTACTTAAAACAAAGAAGCTCTGACCTTTCTCCCCTCCTGAAACCAAAAACAGATGAAGTTAAAGTGACTCATTTCCGGCTTTAAATATGCTCTAAGAAACATTTTCTCAAGTAGTTTTGGGCCTGAGGGTTTTTGTTTTTTTCTTTTTTTTTTGGTTGTGTTTTTGCTTTCGTTTTATATTTTTACATAAATACTCCTTCCCTTCTTTCCAAGGTCAACGGGTCTATTACTTGTATTCATGGTGCAGCTGACTATCCTTTTTTTTTCTTCTTCTTCTAGATTTCTTACTTTCTTCATTTAAAAAAAAAATCTGCATTGTTTATAACCATGACCCTTGATCCTCCAAGTCTTAAAACAGCTTGGCTTTCAGCAGCTGAATCTGACAAGGTCAGCATTTTTCTGTTTATTCTGAGAATACTATTTAGCCTCTGGGGTTTTTAAAAGCAATTCTGTAAAACATCACTTGGAAAAAGTTTGTAACATTCATATAGACTTCTATAAAGTCAGCTCACAATAAAAGACAGTTTCTTACTCTGATTTTTTAACTCTAGGACAGTCATCACAATTTGAGTGTCTGGTGCCTAAGTAGCTGCTAACCAAAAATTTTAAATGAAATTATAACTATAAAATAATCTAAATGATCTAAATATTTATTTCATTTCAGTATGATGTGCTTCCAACTTGAATCAAGAACCAATCAGACAATTGTGTCTTCTCCTTCAGGAAATATTTCCCTGCAAAATTGCATAATACAATACATTAGTTATTTTAAGTCATGAATTAGGATACGGAGAGAAGGCAGACCTTTTCAGTAGTCAAGCTGCAGAACAAATCTACTTTTGATCAGTATGTAAGTTGTGAGTCAGCTGGGGATCATAACTTGTGTTTAAGGAGACAAAAGCTGTTTCTGAACTGGTGAAATTGAGAATGTTATTTGAAAAGAGACTAACGTATTTGTTAAAGGTTCAAAGATAATCCGCCAGGCCTGGATACAGTTCTCCATTGACTGGAGTGACTGCCAACGCCTCTGCTTCAGCGTGAACACCTCAGAGCCCAGCAGCCCTTGGGATCAAGCTGAAAACATTACTTTCTAGCCGGGCTGTTTCATCACAGAACATGCCTCCCTGACACATGGAATTCCCCTCTAATAGGATTGATGGTGAAGCCAAAGTATGTAATGTGTTCAAATCTTATTCAGAAAAAGTTCATTCACTAGACTGTGAGAAGAAAACATTTTAACTCTAGCAAATTTGCTGCTAGGTCAGAATGCACTAAATGAGCAAACAGACATCTTTTTGGGGGTGGATAAGGGTTGGATAGGGGGTGAGAGGAAACACCCACGCCATTGGGAACACTGGGGCTTCTTCAGGAAGAGTAAGGATGCTTGAATCTCGGGCTCAGGAGAATCAGGTAGCAGGTGCCTGAGAGGACCAGCACCGCTAAGTCTGCGTTTATTGCTTGAGCTCTAACTGTACATTAATTCGATAAGATGGTCTAATAAAATAACGCATTTTTCAAAATGCTTAGCTGGCATTTCAGGAGGGGCGGGCATTTTCATTATTTACCAAGGGATGCATCTGGAAAGAAGTGGTGAATGAAGGAAGCTGGCGCTGTAGGCTGCTCTGGCCTCCAGGGGTCACCCTTCCCTTTAATGACTGTACAGCAACAGTCTGAGACCCCACCCTGAGGGACCTGGGTCTTGCAGCCATTTCTTGTGCCCTCAAAACTCTGAGAAGCCCAGATGCTGCTTGTATGTCTCAGAACGTGCGGGTTGTCGCTTTTCCCCTCAGCCAGCCATCTGTCTCTGCTGCCACGCCCTTCTGCTGACCACCTCTTCCTGCCAGAGCCTGCCCTCTCAAATGCTGTTTCTGCCCCCCTCAAGCCAAAGCGTGGACGTGGGCCTGTATCATTACTCCCTGCAGTCTGCAGCAGGCTGAGGAGTTTCACAAAACTTTGCTGGAGGCTACAAATAGCAGAAAGAAACAGAAAAGAAATACAGGACACGACACTAGATTTGTGTAACTCCTCTTCAAATGAGTACATTTCCCAGGGGTTCCCTGCTGAATGTCTCTCCCTTACACACACACACACACGTCTTGCACTATGTTGCACTGGCCAGCGTCCTTCTCTCTTGCCTGGAATCAAGACTCTCACACGTCCTGTGTGACTGCCACACACAGGAAAGTTTATTTTCCTAAGAGGAAATCTGATGTGATCTGAAAAGGAGACACCCCTTTACGTTATCTATGCAGCTTCTTTCTCTAGCGTCTCAAACTTTCTCAGACTAAAAGTCTTTGCCTTACCTTATTTTAATCAAGATGTGGAGGGGTGGACAGGGGAAAGCTGTGCAATTTAAAAGGCAAAGATGTTTCTGGATTCGAGGCCTTCATTTTTATACAGATACTGACATCCATCTAGATACGCTGTTCTACTGGGGAGTCCATGGCTAAAAGAAAGTACCCAGTGTGGCTTAAGGAGGGGATCTTGGGATCACTCAGAATAAAGGAAAATAGTCAATTACAGAGTCACAAGTATAAAAGGAGAAGGCAAGAACTGGATTCTGAGACTGGCAGGTTAATCAGCTCAGACCTTAGGCTGTGTAAACTGAGGAACTATTAAGAGTTAGGAAAGAGGATGACACTTCCAAAGCAAAAGCAAAGATGAGAGGAATTATATATGGAGAAGCAAGAGATGGAAAAGGAAACTGCAGAAATGATCCACTGCAAAACAGAAAGAGAGACACAGATGTAGAGGGAAAAAATGTATGGATACCAATGAGCGAAGGAGGCGGTGAGATGAATTGGGAGATTGGGATCGACATACATTCAATACTGATACTATATATGAAATAGATAAGTAATGAGAATATACCAGATAGCTCAGGGAACCCTAGTCAGTGCTCTGTGGTGACCTAAATGAGAAGGAAATCCAAAAATCAGGGGCTATATGTATACAGATAGCTGGTTCACTTTGCTGTACAGTAGAAACTAACACAACATTATCAAACAACTATATTTCAATAAAAATTAATTTAAAAAAGCAAAAAACTACCAAATGTAATATACTTTATTTCCTCAATGAAGTGAATTTCCCTGGTAAAGGCTAGAGATTGATTAGAAAAACCCAGAATGATTCACTCTGGGTTAGCCAAGGGCAAAGACCAGAGACACGAAATGAAAGTGTCACTGAGGACTGCCATTGTGCTTTCATTTGCCCTACTCTCTGGAGACTTGAACCAGGCATTTGGGTACTAAGGCAGGGTACTAATTTTGTGTCCCTGCAAACCAGTACTGTCTAAATGTTTGTTCACACTTATTCAGAGCAGGACCTCATGAGGGAAAGACAGAAGACTCCTGTTGGTGGCAGCTTTTATCTCTGACCCAAACTTCAAGACTTGGCTCAGTAAATGAAAGACTTTTCTGAGGAGATATTTTGATGACCAGCTATTGTTACTTGACCAGCTCATTTCCACTCCAAGCTAGCCTTTCAAAGTATAGGTGCCAACAAGGTATATAACTTTCCTTGGAAATTTGCTAATAAATGTAATTCTTCCAACTTATTGATTGCCCAGTGATGTCCTGGTGCCTCCTGCAGATGGAAGCCCTGGACACCACCTAGCTGGTCTAGCTGGCCTACCTCTCAACATGTCTTTGCCAGTCTTATATGACTGTAACTTACTTGGGTTACTGGTGTCAGGACCACCGAACATATGTCCCTCATTCCCCACTTACCCACATGATAAGAACAGTGTGTTTCCAAACACGAGATCTCTCGTCACGAGGACTCCCTCTAAATGCTGTGAATAGAAATGGTGGGCCTAAGGGTATAAACAATAGTAGAGATGGAGGCCAAGATGTAGAAGACATATACCCAAAATGTTCCTACAGTCATCTGGAGTATGACACGTTGAATGAACTTTGGAGCCACTTCTTTGTGCTGCCGTCTAAAGAAAAGATTTAAGAATTCTGCCTGAAAAAAATAAGGCTACATTCTAACTTATTTAGTAAAACAGTACTTTGGACTTCTCGACACTTCTGTTTCATTAGCGTGTTTTGCGTGTAAACTTCTAACTGGTTTCTTTATACTCACTTTTAAAAATGAATATATTCTTCTGCATTAACATTTTATATAACATCATGGTCTAGACATGTACATGTACCGCTAAAATTAAATCATCAATAATCACTATCTGAAATGAGTTACATTCCCAAAGCTCTGGCTAATGATTTATCTCTTCTTCATGGAACCGATCTCTATCAGATTGATTTATGTAGCAGCCAATCATGTTTCAGTAAACTGCAGCCTGCACATGCATCTTTAAGTGATGATAAGCTGTGACTGTCCATTTATTTGTACAACACTAGCAACAAAAAAAAAGAAGGAAAAAAAAGTCCCAACCTCTTTCAAAATCTTCACACTATGACCAAATCCTCTAATAAATGATAATGGCCAATCCTCTATCACATTTCAAAATAACTGATATACTAGGATCAAGCATATGCAAAAACATACACAAAAATGGTGAACCATTAAAAGAGTGACATTTGATACAGGGAATTCTTTGCCTTTGCATGTTTACATTATTCGCTTTGATAGCAAGGTACCTTTTTGCACATTTACATTATTTGCTTTGATAGTAGATGCTTTTGTTAGTTGTTGAAGTGATTGACAACCTCATGCTGTTCTATTTAATTGCCTTTTCTGCAATGCAAGGTTCTATGTTTAGAAGACGCTGTTTCATAAATAAACCCAAAGTGTGTGTGTATGTGTGTGTGTGTGTGTGTATACTACAGAGGTTTCATTTCTCAAGTCAATTCTGTAACTGTTCAGCTACAGCTGTCGCCATATTTATCTGTATTTACATTAGGGTTCATTCTCATCCTTCATATGTTTTTTTGGCTTTTCTATGTTTAAGGAGATTAACAGATCTTCTTAAGAGAATGAGAGCCTTTTCTTACAACTCTTCAATACAGAGGGAAAGGTGGAGGTATTGGACATATAATGTTTTAGCGTAAATCATCTATTCTTTCAAGCCCCACACAATTATTCTGCATAAGACCGCCTCTAAGATTTAAAACCTGTAAGGATTTTGCATTCTCCCTGAATTTATGTTCTAGCTTTTGGATTTGTTTTCTCAATAAATTCCAAATACTAATTTTTTCCAGTTAACAAAATATAATGTAGAAATATTACTGAAAGGGTTTTGTCACATGATGATTTCAAAAATAGTCTCCCATGGAGAGCTTGGTCAATCATGTGATATAAAAATACACAGCTCAATAGTAAGATCTTGAGTGATTTTTTTTTTAACTTAGCTAAAAATTAAGTTCAAATAATTCTGAAAATTAAGTTATTATTATAATATCTTAGACTTATCTTCAAGAAATAGTTCAAGATGATTATTACTGCTTTTTTTTTTTTTAATTTAGTCACTCTTGGTTATTTGTCACAGGTCTAGATGATACTGAGCACATTTGATAACAAATTCTGCAGGCGTTTTACAGGCCAACACACATGGTATCAATGCTGTGGTAACTTTCCCTCCAATACTCTGTTGTGAGCTAAAGTCACAGAGACAGTGATTTTAGAGGCAAAGAGGTAGAGAAATGAAGCAGACAGACTACTGTTTTCAACTGGTCTGAGACATAAAAAGTTAGATAGACTATGATTGTTTCAATTGTTAAATGAGGCAGGGTGATGTAGAGAAAGTACTTAAATTTAAATCCTGACACTACCAACTCATTTGAGGAGGAAATGGCAACCCACTGTGGTATTCTTACCTGGAAAATACCATGGACAGAGGAGCCTGGAGGGCTACAGTCCATAGGGTCATAGTTGTGTAATTGTGTATATCTCTTAACCATTCTGAGTTGTTTCTTCATCTGTAAAATGGGAACGTATAATATCTACTTTCTAAGAAATAGCCATCATTGAATGACCTGGAAAGGAAGAAGCCAGAAGAATAAGTACACAGCTCTCAGTCCTCACTTTCTCAATCTCCTCTCTCATTGGCTAAACCCAATGTGAGTCCACGACTTCCCTGGCTCAGACAGTAAAGAATAGTCTGCAGTGCAGAAGATCTGGGTTTGATCCTTCGGTTGGAAACATCCCCTGGAGAAGGCAATGGCAACTCACTTCAGTATTCTTGCCTGGAGAATCCCATGGACAGAGGAGCCTGGTAGGCTACAGTCCACAGGGTTGCAAAGAGTCGGACACGAATGAGCAACTAACACTTTCACTTTAACTTTTTTCAGCAGGATTTTCAGAATCCAGAGGGCAGGAGTTCACTGATGCAATTCACAGGGAAAGCCTCCACGGCAGAGGCAGGATAGAGAGTGGTGAAGAGTAGATAATGAGAGATAAGGAAAATGTCAATGTACATATGAAAGAAAGCAATAAGGTCCTAAAATAGAGAACCCAGAAAGAAACAGATTTTGATAATAATGTCAGAGCAAGACTACGGAGGAGGAGGTAACACATAGATGGTGCTCTAAAGAATGAGGAGTCAAACACATAAAGAGATAAGCCGAGAGAATTCCAGGCAAAAAGAATAGTATTGGCAATGGTCCTAGTGTAGGAAAGAGCTCTCTGTACTATGCGACTTGAAAGAATAATCATGTGGTTTTCATAAGTCAAGGTAGGAATTTAGACCTAGTTGGTTGTGCAATGGGTTTTAAATAGGAGAGTGACATTTGGAAGAAGTGTACAGATGCTGTGTGAAGAATGAACTGAACAAAAAAAATGGGAGAAAAAAAAGGAAAAAGAGCATTAAAAAAAAAAAGCTAAATATACAATAGAGTAGATGTCACAAGGCAAAACCAAATGATTAAATGGCAAATGAGTCATACAGACCAGAAAGTTCATGTGTTCAGAGAAAGGACAATGCCTTTCTACTTGAGTTAATAATGAAGGTTTTATCAGAAGACAGTTTAAACTGGAACTTAGAGGCTGGTACAGAATTAAAACAAATGGAGAGAAAGGGGAAGCCCAATCCAGAATAGGAAGAAATGGAAATCAGTAATTACATACAAATGTTTGGCAAAGAATGAAGAGCGCTTTTTTTAGGAAAGGAACAAGGGAAATGGAGCTGGGTTCAGGAAGAAGGACATACATGAGTTTACTGGCATTTGTTAATTAATTTTCTGTTCTTCTTAGGTAAAGTTTTTACTCTTATCCAAGTCTTTCAATAAGTTTGGTAAGATTTTCAGGTACTCTGGATACAAGAGAGATATTTTAGGGTTTACCCCTTCAAATCATATCACATAACCAATCTATCAGCTACTGATCTAACTTATGCAAAGCTGATTTTCAAAGATCAGAAATAACCAAAGTAAAATGTGCTCAAAACAAGGTTTGGCAAGCCAATAACATAAGCATTGATTACATTACATGCTATTCTAGAGTATCTATTACATCTTTGCTTCTCTGGTGCAGAAAGTTGAGAAAGACCTATATATTTGTTCTTTCTATTTTTTTTTTTAACTAGGAAATCTGATTTTATTGATGATGGAAATTGAGCTGTATTTCTATTGGCCTACAAACACTGGGAAAAGTAGAGGCAGCATCTATACAAATTCTTAAGAATAAAATTTTAGTTTTAATAGATGACTATGCTATTTTTTGAGACATCAATGCTTCAAACTCATTCTTGTTCTGTGTGTATATATATGTCATATTGAACTATTTGGTTATATTTTTCATAGAAAATGGCATCAAATTTTAATTTGAAACATTTTTTTTAATTCTAGAATATAGTTTTCTTAATGTAAGAGATGTAATTGGCAATATACTTAATTCTAGAAATAATTTTAATCTATTATATTCTATATATATCAATTAATGATACAAATATTATGTATTCATGTGTGGAACTGAAGAGTCAAAGTGTTTAAGATCATTGCTCAAGATTATCTAACAAGTAAAGGGCATAACTTAGACTTGAGTTGAGAAATTATTAGGAAAATAATTTTCCCACATCTCTTTTTTCAGTATTTTGAACCTTCCTCTGAGGACAGCAGAGTCACTAGTGAAACTCACAGTAATTGTATGTATATTAGTATTTCACAATAAGGCTAATAATGACCAAGTGAAATCCAGGTAAAAAAAAAAAAAAGGCTTTACCAGGACTTACGTTACAAAGTGACTTTATTTATGGAACCCAAACATACCTCATAATTTGTTATGTTATTGTCTCTGTGATTGATTGTTTAGTTCATCTGTACCTCTCTCATGAGATTATTAAAAAATGAATAACTGAATAGTGCTAATTCAAATCAATTCATTCATGAATTGATTTTGATTCCTTTTCTATGCCCATTTGGAACTCACACTTTGTTCAAGGCTTTGCTCAATTTCTACCCATTCCACATAGACTTCCTGACTACAGAGACTATTTTCTATCTCCCTTCTCTTTCCACACTCCACATTAATTTGGGGCATTACTTTGTCCCTAAGGAGTTCAGTCTTATGGGGTTAAACACATGTGCATGTAAAAAATAGAAAGATTACTGGCTTCTTCTTTCAAAACTTTCTTCTCACCACCCCATTATAGCTCTTCACCTAAGTTTAGCCAAGTGTATCCTCTTTTTTGGGAATTTGAATCTTGAGCAAAGTAATACAGAAACAAAATACAAGAACTAAAGAAATGACTAGAAAAGGTCAATTTAAAGGAACTTTTAAAAGCATTGATAGGAATTCAATTCATTCTGCTGAATTAATTTTCAGTGAGAAGAGTACAAAAAATAAGTAACCATCAAGTAAGCAAACTATTCCTTGAGTTATACTTTTCCCAGTAAAATCTAAAAACATCATAATGGAAACTATTCACTAACCACAATACCTTCTATAAAATAAAGCCACATTCATGTTGAAATTCTACAATTTTTTTGTTAAATACAAGACAAAGGCTTTTATCTCATCATTAAGACCAACAGAAGAGAGAGGAATGTGGAATTAATAGTCAAAGTCAAGTGAAGTAATAAAATGAAGTTCTCCATGACCCATGGCCTTTTCTGCAGTACTTTAGTACATTCCTTTGATAAGCAAATACCAAGATCACATTGCATTCATAACACACTAGGAACTCGCACAAAGAGATTGATTTCATTTTTTATTATTCAAAAATTCTAAATGAGTCTCTCAGAGTGTTTGTGAACAGCATCATTTGTGGTATTTGGAGAGTTCATTGTATTGTCAATGATTTTCACAAATAAAAGAGTACAAAAAATGTAGAATGCAGGCTATAAGCATACGAATAAACCATGTAAGTAATAATAACACTGCCTACTGGTATACAACCTTACTATTCAAAAGCACTTTAGCAATTGTGATTCAAATGATTTGTATCATATGAAAAGAAATTCTATGGAGAAATTAAAGAAATGATCTTTAAATATCACTCAGACATCCGTTTAGAGACACAATATTTTCGAAAATTATTTTATTCACTAAATATAATATATTATATATACATGTTATCATGTCTATATAAAAATTTTTCAATAACTGGCATAAGAACATATTTCATTTTTATCCAGAATAAGTAAATGTTGGCTTTTTATATACAAATGATAAGAATGTTATTTTTCACAGTAATGCTTAAAGATCTTGGCTTTCCTAAATAATTCATGTAATTTTTTCCTCTGTTAGTACCCATTTGTATAACTGTGTATGATGAAAGTTAAAAAGTACCCCATCAGGAGGGGATGAAAGGCTGGCAACACTTGAAAAATTATAAACTAAACAGAAGTGATGGTTATGGTCCCCCTTTCACATTAAAAAAAATCATAAAGTATTTCCTGTTTTGTCCCATTTCTCAGCTGGAACATACTCTCATAGAGGGAGCATGAAGAGATTAAAATCTAACTTTTTTCTTCTTTAAGAAAACATAAGCATAATCACTTTTGATTTTTTTCAAGTAGTTCAATAAACAATGAGAACTATTTTAAAACTACAGGCATTCCATGGGAATCTCTCTGGAAAGAAATAACTTACACTGAATGTCATTTTATGAGTTAAGTTTATGGAGAGCTATAATCTTTTTGCAATATAGAGTGCAGTAAAAGCTAATTCATACATGTCCCTTTTCATCCAGTATATACAGGAGACCCAAATTTTATCTGCCGGAAATGACCTAAGATGATTTTTTCTTCCTTTGAGAAGCAGAAGGATATTAAAATTGCAGGTACTTGTCAAGAGTTTCCTTAATTTATAAATGATCTACTTGACACTGAGTGCCTGGGGATGTCTTAATTTGTCTGCATCGGTGTTTCAGATCATCATAATGTGAGGGCTCTCTACTGTAGACAGAAAGCGCGTGGGGACAGAGAGAGGAAGAAAGCCAGAGGTTACTTAAACCAAGAACTGGAAGATCTTTGGCAGTTCAACCTGAAACAAAGGCATAAAACACACCATACCCTAAACCTTATAAAATAAAGGAGGAGGTAATGGGCACTCATGAAGGGCCAACCACGCGAATACCTCCACATGGTGAAGGGTTAAATACACAGAAAATATACTGATGTATCTGGAGAACTGGGAACTTCTCTAACGTGTGTGGGTTTTGATTTGGTATTTAGTTTCAGGCAGCCTTTATTAGGAAATCCCCCAAAACCAAAGGGCCTTCGCATTGGTTTCAGGGTCATGAAGGAGGAGAACTGGGAGGCTATGTCATATTTTACAGGCCTGGCAGGGTGATGGGGAAGGACTTCAGAAGATCAAAATGTGCTGGGGCAGCTGGAGAAAACGAAAGAGGAATGATCTTTGTGGTCTTTCAGAAGAAATAATGCAGTAGAGAAGAGCAAAGGTAAAGGTTCCTTTACCAATAATATTTATTGACATTCGCTTTAGTCTGTCCCTACCTTTCTAGGATTCTAGGTTTCATAATGAATAAGAGTACATGAGCAATGAGCCATTAATAATTTGATGCTGGAATAATACTTGGCTTTTGTACTGCACACATTTGTACATGTCAATTTACTTGATATTCATATCCATCAACCACATTTTATGAGTCAGAAAAAGCGAGGATTAGAAATACTAGGCCTATGAATTGGAGAAACAAAGACTAGAACCTGAGTTTCTAGCTGTCTGTTTTGCTATACGTGGAATGAATGAGTTTAGATACAACTCTTTTCCTCCGAAGAGAGAATAGGAATGCTTCCCAGAAGCAAAACTGAACCGATATTTTAGTGTGAATAATTATTGGCTGCCTTGCTGAGACTTGTTTTGCTCGTCCATTCCAACAACTAAATCTTTAAAAAGTAAAGCTGATATTTGTTTTGGTTTTCTCTAAGTGGAGAGCGTAGGCATTTATCTAGTGTTTCCCTGGTGGCTCAGCTGGTAAAGAATCCGCCTGCAATGCAGGAGACCTGGATTCAATCACTGGGTTGGGAAGATCCCCTGGAGAAGGGAAAGGCTACCCACTCCAGTATTCTGGCCTGGAGAATTCCATGGACTATACAGTCCATGGGGTTGCAAAGAGTCAGACACAACTGAGTGACTTTCACTTTCACTGTGCAAAAGTTCGGTAAACTTCTTTAGACCTTTTCTGTGCCAAATCCCATATAGTAGTCAGGTGTCAAAATCGCCCTCTCTTCTCCCCTCCTTCCTTCTCTTCTTCACTCCCTTGGTCTTTCCCTTCCCATCCCATCCTCCATCCGCCCCACCACTAACCACTCACCTTCATATTGCTCTCCCTTTGGTTTCCTCCTTTTAAAGCCTGCTGCTCATAACATTCCTCTTGGAAAGTCCCATCGTTCCTATATGTGGACCTCTCTGCCTGTCGTGTCTTCAGGAATTATATCCTGACCCACAGCTCTTAGCTCTCATAACTCTAGGAGCAGTTGTGCAGAATTCTTCTGGATAAAACTCCTCATCCTCATTATATATTTAATCACTAAACTTCTTTGGATTTTTTTCTAATTCTCAAACAATTTCAAGGGCAAAGTACATCCTTCTTGGGGGCAGGTGCATGATTCACAATGGTTCTCTCTTTCTTAAAAAAAAAAATTTTTTTCTTTTGTTCTGTTCAGTTCAGTCACTCAGTCATGTTTGACTGTTTGCAACCCCATGAACTGCAGCACACCAGGCCTCCCTGTCCATCACCAGCTCCCGCAGTTCACTCACACTCATGTCCATCAAGTCAGTGTTGCCATCCAGCCATCTCATCTTGTCGTCCCCTTCTCCTCCTGCCCCCAATCCCTCCCAGCATCAGAGTCTTTTCCAATGAGTCAACTCTTCGCATGAGGTGGCCAAAGTACTGGAGTTTCAGCTTTAGCATCAGTCCTTCCAAAGAACACCCAGGACTGATCTCCTTCAGAATGGACTGGTTGGATCTCCTTGCAGTCCGAGGGACTCTCCAGAGTCTTCTCCAACACCACAGTTCAAAGCATCGATTCTTCGGTGCTCAGCTTTCTTCACAGTCCAACTCTCACACCCATACATGACCACAGGAAAGACCATAGCCTTGCATGACCATAAAACCAGACTCTTTCTCTGGAATATAGATGATTGATTCAGGAGAAGTGATTACTTCAAGGGTAGCTGATCCAAGCTGGTAGCATCAGCTTCTCTTTCCCAGAAACTTGTAATTTAAAATCTAGAGATCCAAACTGAGATGTGCCAAAGCCGATGCCAGCAGGGGATGAAGGTGCAAACCACACTTCTGCCTCTGAGATCTGAGATCCTCCGGCTGCCCCCTCACCTGAGGTCCAGGGGAAGCTCACCCTGGGAGGTGATGAGCTCCCCACTGTCATCCCAGTAACATCCCAGTAAGTCACTAGCTAGAGCCTTTTTTTGTTTGTTTGTTACTGGAGGAAACTATTTTCCAAAAGGATCTAGACCAAGAGATGGTTGCTTAGTTGGAAAAGCTCTTCAGGTGGGAAACCAGAAAAGTGATGATACTTCAGATTCTTTAAGATATAAAATGTATAGATGTTTTCCAATTATTTTTAGATCTGCTGATTGGAGTTTCCACTGTTTTTCTTGTAAAAACCACAGCCAAAATCAATAAATGTGAGTTCTAATTTAAGCTTCTTCAAAGTAAAATAGGAGTTTTAAGCTAGTGGTAAAACAATCTGGGTACACAATTACTCCGAATTCTACCAATTTTTTTCCTGATTCATACTTGTCTAACAACATGTGATCACTGAGCAATGTTGCCTTTATCAAGTTTTCCCAAGTATTTAATTTAGTTTCTGCTCCCACAACAATTCTCTCACGATGTCATCCGGAAATATTAAATTACATAATTGTAATACTATAACAGTTTGAAAACCAAACAAACATCCCTTAGTCTTATTAAGCGTTAAGCTTACCAGTAAGAGGAAAAAGTGCTCAAGCATGATAGAGAATAACCATTTATGCAATAACACTTGCATTTAGCATGATGTAGGCATTGGTACATTTTGTAGGGCAACTGGAAGGCACCTATTAATCTAGAGCAGTGGTTAAGTGGAGGTATATTAAAAGAGTACCCACTAGACTCAAAGCCAAAAGACACCTGACTAATATAAGATATACAAGGTCAATATAAGACATCGAGGTCAAAGGAAGAACTTTAAGTGATGAAAACACTGCACATTTAGCCTTTTCCACAATTTTACTTATGTTAATAGTTAGATACTAAAGAGAAAATGTGGCTCAGTGAAATAAATCAAAAGCTGGCATTTGGGCTTAATACTGACTCTTTCCCAAGCTGAACATCTCTTAACAGGCAAAACAACTGTAATGGTCAGCCACCAAATGACTACATAATTTATTGCATTCAGGCAGAAAAGAAGAAAGTTGAGAAAATTTTAAAATTCTCTGGAAAAGCGTGTAGACCTGATCTTTATCATCAAAGTCTTCACTTTTCAATAATTATTAACTGCTTACTATGATTGAAAGGGGATTTAATCAATAAGAGGTCATTAGGAATCATAAAATAAGAATTTTATTCTAAAGAAAAATATAAATATAAAATATATATGTATCTATGTATAACTCCAGCCAATATTATTAGACACTCTGGCTGTTAGTGGTATTGTGTTTCTGACTTAGATGTAGTGTGGTCCCTAAGTTTGATATGAAAATGACAATAGAAAATGAAGTATGCTTTTAGTTGATTATGCTGCTGCTGCTGCTGCTGCTGCTAAGTCACTTCAATCGTGTTCGACTCTGTGTGACCCCATGGACAGCAGCCCACCAGGCTGTGCCGTCCTTGGGATTCTCCAGGCAAGAACACTGGAGTGGGCTGCCATTTCCTTCTCCAATGCATCAAAGTGAAAAGTGAAAGTGAAGTCGCTCAGTCATGTCCGACTCTTAGCAACCCAATGGACTGCAGCCTACCAGGCTCCTCCGTCCATGGGAGTTTCCAGGCAAGACCACGTGCCATTGCCTTCTCCGTGATTATGCTAGAAGATATAATAAAGAATCCCCATGGACTCTGTAGTCTGTGGAATTCTCCAGGCCAGAATGCTAGAGTGGGCTGCTGTTCCCTTCTCCAGGGGATCTTCCCAACCCAGGGATCAAACCCAGATCTCCCACATTGCAGGTGGATTCTTTACCAGCTGAGCCACAAGGAAAACCAAGCAAGGAAGCCCTGTATTCAGCATATCTATAAGCAATTCAGACCTAATGAAATTCTTTCAAAGATGCGTCCATACACAGGGTACCATACTAACTCTTAGCAAATAGAATTGCCCTAAATTTCTTGATTGGACCAGCCCTGCAAAGAATGGCACACTTCCAGAGTCATACCCCAGCCCAGGATCTCTTGTGTTCATTTTCTGATAAACTGTGTCTAACCTCCAATGACAAGAAGCAAGTCATCAGGGCTGAGTTCCTACTCTGCAAGCCAGCTGACTTCAAAACCCAGCCCATTGGCACCAAAGACTGCCAGGCTAACAGTGTGCAGACAACCGACAGAGACAGACGCCAAAGGAACAGCAGAAAGGGGAGCTAAAGCTGCTGATCACAGGTGATTGGGATGCTGTGAGGCACCACTGGAGGTAATGTGGAAAGCCTGTCATTTTCTGGGTAGTGACAGGAGTGCCCGTGGGCAGAATGGGGGTGGCTAACACCACAGAAACCATGTCACACTGCTCAAGAGTGAGCATGCAAGTGGAACTGCTAACAGCAAAAGGATTCCCCACCAGCAGCTCCTAGGACAGGAAGGACTAAGTCTTTACACGGTGCCTGTGAACTCTCCACAGGGCTCCATTGATCTTGCGGTCTGCACTCATGCACAGGGCTTGAAATACCTTCAGCTCTGTCATCTGTAAATACTAGCAAAGGTTGCTCCCTCTCCCCAAAGTTAGGAAGGACAGGGACGATACCCAAACATGCTCTGCAGGCAGGTGCAAGTTGGGATAACAACAAAGCATTGTCTTTTATATATCCCTCCCCAACCCTACGAGACATTTTAGGGACTGGAATGTAAAACCTTCATTTTTGAATGCATTGGGATGAAGGTGGGTGCAGTATCTCATTCTGGTCAAATTTCTACACATGTAACACAAATTTCATATTCATTCATTCACATCTCACCAAACATGTATCTTTGGATCCCGGGGCTTTGTGGGTCCTTCTCTCACAATACTTTTATTACTCTGTTTTGAAATAGAATAATTACTTTTCTACTAATTCACCTATTGAGCAAACTTTTCTTGAATGCCTATCATGTGTTTTCACTGTGCTAGGCATTGTCTTGTTAAAGAACAAGATGGGAAAGGTTCTGCCTTGCTGGAGTCATAGCTCAGATGACAGATTTTTTAAAAAATTAAATTTTTGTGAAAACTACAACCCATCCAGGTATCTTGAAGCAATATCAGGTGCCTTGAAGCAATATTAGGTACCCCTCAGTCTAGACTGACTTGTCTAGTCTGTATAATGTTCAACAGTAGTTGGAACTCTGGCTGGCACAGAACAGATACTTACTAAATAGTTTACTAAATTGATTTAATGAGTATCAGAACAACAATAAGACTGCATGAATAATTGTAAGAAAAATTTGACCTCAGACATTTTAGAAGTGATATCTTTTCTTTCCCATTAGGATATATGCTTTCCATTCCTTAAATTTTAAATATTTAAAAGTTTTTTTTTTTTAAAAGAAAACCTAATATTTCTAAGAGATACAGACTGTTTTTAATGTGCTAGATTTTCAGACTTGAGCTGTATTTTTGGAAATCTAGGGCAAACGTTTAGTATAGTTCACTCTAACACATGAACCTGATTCAGAGGCCCCACTCTTTTTGAGGCTTAGGCTACAATCTTATCCTGCTTTCTTCATTTTAAGTGAAGTGCTTATAAAACCTGTGTTTGTTATTTAAAACTCTTGAACACACTTCTGAATGGGGTACAGGCAGTCAGGGAGAAAATTTAAGCTGCCTGTTGAAAAGTCTGACACCTGTAAGATTCCACTGGCCTGAAAGAGTGAGTGATGTGTCTACAAGAAGCAGTTACTCTAAGCTAAATAGTTTGACTATGCAATGTGAGCTAGTGCAGAGGCTTGCCTCTGCTCTCTGGAGCTTCCAGGGCTGCAAATGAGTTTCCTACAAAGAGTTAACACCTAATACGACAGTGGACCTCTGAACTCTACGCCAGCCTTAAAGACAATATTCGTCCATCTCCATTCTGTGCTGCGCTTAGTCGCTCAATTGTTTCAGACTCTTTGTGACCCCATGGTCTGTAGCCACTAGACTCTTCTGTCCATGGGGATTCTCCAGGCAAGAACACTGGAGTGGGTTGCCATGCCCTCCTCCAGGGTATCTTCCCAACCCAGGGATTGAACCCAGGTTTCCCACATTGCAGGCAGATTCTGTACCATCTGAGTCACCAAGGAAGCCCAAGAATACTGGAGTGGGTATCCTGTATCTTCTCCAGGGGATCTTCCCAAAGCAGGAATCAAACTGGGGTCTCCTGCATTGCTGAGGAGCTCCTTTACCGGCTGAGCTACCAGGGAATCGTCCATCCCTATGCAACTATAATTGCAAAATATTTAGAGAATCATCCATAGACAAATATGAAAGTATCCATAAGCCGAAACACAGAAACTTTGAAGAGGAGTATACGTCTTTATTATGGATTTCCTTGACTTGTGATACAGGTTTCCTACACTTCATTATCTAAAAGTCCTCTTCTGATTTTGTGCTTTGTATTTCCTCATTGCTAATGACCAGAGACAGATGATCTCTAGCAAAACTAAGGGCCAGAAAGAGGTGATGGATGGCTTGCTAAAAACATTTAAATTTTCATTTAAATCTGTGACTGCCCCCATTTACTCTTCCTAAAGGGGTATGTTTCAATCCAGCAAGGCTTACTTTCTTCTCAGATAGCAGGGCACAAAAATTTATTGTGTCAACCCCTAAGGAACTTACATTTTAATGAGAGGAAACAAGTATCCCTCAACTAATGTTAAAGTGAGGCAGAAGCAAAATACAGCAGCAGAAGTATAAATGCAAGACCAGGAGATCACAGAGGATTTAAAAAAAAGGGGGAGGAGGGTGTTTAAAGGCAAAGAGACAAATCCAGCCTCACCAAGCAGTGTTGTCCAGTATCTGGACCCTGTAGGCTATGATATCAGAATGCAGTGAAGGGGGGCTGGAAGCAGAATCAAGAAGATCCTGTGAGTTACTGGCCACTGCTGGGAGCAGTGAGGCACTGGAGCCAAGGAGGGCGGGGAGCTCCACCCCAGACACAAGTTCATCCCCTGGATGTATCTAACCTTTGCAAAGCTGTATCTGCTGGGATTATTTATTTAGTTGAAGTTTGGGGCATTATCCTTGGGAGAATCCAGGTGCTTTGGTACATTTTAGCTTCAGAATGTAACAGAGAAGTCTACCCTTGCCTAGGGTGGCATTTGCTACTATAAATCATGACATGCTGGGTTTTAGCTGCAGCTGAAAGCTGAAATATATCTCCTTTTAACTTCTACTCCGTGGTCCCAGTTCTGCCCTCAGGAACTAACAGAGATGAAGTTGAATCCCTCTTCTGTGTGGCAGCCCTTGAACTGTCGTTAGAGGGGCCCCTTTCATGCACTTCCCCAGGTCCTCAGCTCCATGAACTATTCCTGTTGGTGTGGACTCTGCTCCCTGCACTGTCCTGAATCTCTTCCTCAGCACATCCTCGAACTTGTCACATCTCTCCTAAAATAGGAAACCCACACGGGGCACCAGGTTCCTGGGAAGAGGAGCCAGGGACAGCTTCCTTCCTCATCCTGCGCACTATGTTTATAAAGATGTCCCCGAAGGGCTGGCGCTCTTTCTAAGCAGCCCCTCATCCTCTTGGTGCCTCCTGAGATTACTACGTAGCCACACGTGGAGACATTTATCACATGGACCTTGAAAATCCATCTGTTCTCATGCCAACTCCTCATGTAGCCTCAGAGTCAAACTGTACTTCTTAAAGCAGGAACAAAGATGTCTCTTACACCTCATGGGGAAAAGGCACACTGGTTACTAGCATTATTGAAACAGCCAGCATCTATTGAGCTCTTGTATGTGCCAAATAATCATTTTAATGAATTATATCCTTTTACAAAATTAAACTATGTGTTTAATCATAAAATATGAACAGACAGAAAGACATCAGTACAAAAGGACAGAATATAAAAGGCAAATCTTATACCTTATCACACATTTCCATGTTTCATATATCCCACCAAAATTTTTCTGTGTGTATATATTATATATCATGTTTTTACATAATATCTATAATACTCAGTCTTAGACAGTTTCAATCTAAATCTAACCAGTTCTTAGAAATTATTTCATAACATTCTATACAGAGTCATCTAAATCTTTCCAACAGCTACATGTATTTCATTGTGTGGATGTACCATGGTTTGAATCTCATTTAATTCTAACAACAATGCTATGCATGAGTCTTCATCATTAAACCTACAGAACACTGAGGTTTAAAGACACTATTACCTTGCTCAATGACACAAGTTGTAAAGTAACTCTGTAATGGTTCAAGGGCATATCTGCCTGACTCCAGTTTTTATCTATGTATAACCCCTCTAGAAAATTTTCATGGAGGAATTTCATAATATTTCACAAACAGATTTTCAAGTACATAATGTCTTTCCCTTTACATTTTGTAATTGATACTATAAGATTTAGAAAGCAGCTCACGCATTTTGCTATGGCCAGAAATGTTAACCTAGCTCAGACTGTCCTGAGCTAGTTCAGCCTCTGGAGGCCACAGATGCCAGTGATTTGCCAGAGTCTAGTTGTAGAATGAAAGTATATAGTCCGTTCACATCAGCACTGTTCATTTCTACACAATTTTACATTTTTGTTATGCAGGTGACTTTTGTTTTTATTTTTAACAGAAACTGTTACAGCATCCAGAAATATTTCATTGTATATTGAAAATCTGTGCTTTATTTACTGTATTAATGTTTTTGTTTACCCCAGTTCAGAAGGCCATAATTGGTTCTATCTCCTGGCCTCATACTCCCCATCATTGTCTCTTGAATAAAGCTGTTAATTACATGCAGAAAATATTAAAACATGATCATGACTCTGCTAAAAGAATAAACATGTCAAGTGTCAACAAGATATTGTGAGTCTGCTGTGCTTCAAACTGAGTCAAAATAGATGGCTTAAATTTGTTCTTCTCCGTGCCTGTTTGAGAAAGTGAAAAAGATACACCTGTTATATTAACACATTCACTGTGCTCCAAGCCTGTTCCTCTTCACAATAAATAAATTAAGATTTTGGGTCCCTTTGCAAGCCTCAGTTCAATCTGACTCTGGCACCTCTCTGATCAAATATATCCACACGATATTGTCTACTGCATTATAGTACATTAATAGCTTGTAAAGTGAAATTGATGCAGCTTGATAGACTGTTTTCCTGAAACAGTGACAAACTCATCAGCAATAGATGCACTAATGGATATGTTGAATTGCAATAAATATAAATGCAGAATCGAGCATTAAAAACGTCCTCTTGTGAGTTTAGGTATTTATGAGGCTGAGCCAGCTGGAAACACGAGTGGTGAGTTCCTGTGAGCCGCGGCAACTCTGAGGTTCCAAGGAAAGCGGAGGCCCTTTCATCAAATAGGTCAGGCCGCCGGCAAATTGTTGTCACAGCTGTGCCATTGTCAATTAGGCCTCCAATGACTCAGCCCTTTGTTTTTCCTGCTTGCACATCTCACCCCACCTTTTCTCTGGGCTTGGGTGCCTCACTCCTGCAACCTTTCCAACACATTTCCCCTCGGTGACTCTTCTCACATGTTCCGATTCATCTTCCAGGCATTGATCTACAGCTCAGAGAAGTGACATCAGGGAAGCATCTCAGCTACTTCAAAAGGCACTGCTATTCCTTCTGGACTGTTTTGGCATGTCAGACCCAACAGGCCAAGCAGAAATGCTCCGCGTTGTTACACATTTGCCTCTGATGTGTCTGATGCACCTGCCCAGCCTTTCTGAACCCTAAAGACTCTGTTTAATGTCAGCAAAATCCAGCAAGACAACAGGATCCAGAATACAGTGGAGGACAGAGGCATCTCACAGGTTTTCATCAAGCTCAAACAAAACCACGCATCAGGACCACGGCACAGACACATTGCAGGTTTTAGGAAGAAAGGGAATGGATCGGGCAGTATGTTTGGGTGCACCAAGGTGTTGGTTATGGAATTTTTTGAAACCTGCTGCAGTGGTAGATTAAAAGTTAGCGACATTTTTCTAATATGTGCCAACCTCAGTCTCAGGTTTTGAGCATGGGGTCTGTCACAGTTACTGGAAAACGCCCTATTCACTTCCTGGCTCTCGTCTGCATCCAGTCTCATAAACTGCTGCAGGTGTGTTGTCAGCATTCAGCAAAGTGAATTACTCGGTACTTTTTGGAATCAGTTGTCACAACGTGCTCCTGATGTGCTCTTAACAGAATAGAATCAAGCTGACATCATTTTAGAAGATTACGAGACTTGCCAAAAAAAAATAAAACAAATATTGGGCAATTGTAATTCAGTTTAACATGAAAATAAGTTTGTTGGCTTGTTGTTGATTCTGCTTATCATCACAAAACCTTCATAACGAAACTCTGTTTTAAAAGAGTGGTATACCTCTTGTCATTGTCTTACAATAGAAGTAAATAACACAAGTAACAAAACTAAAGAGAACAGCAATGCGCCACACGATGAAAAAATAATGGCATGACATTTTTAGTCTAACCATATTCTTCATCTAAAAGCTTATATAACAGATAAAACGTAAAGGAATCTTATAAACTTGATCCTTCAGTGTATTCTGGTTGATTGTTTAATCAATTGTGAGACATGTAGAAACCATCTCAGCCTTAACATCAAGCTTCAGTGTAATGCTAAATCTCACCCAAATTCATATCAAGTATTTTGATTATTTTCATAGCTAAGACAAACTATCAAGGACATTTTATCCTAAATTAGTAAATGGAAAGAAAGTGTCAAAGAAAATTGTGAGAGTTAGTGATAACTTTATTGGAATTGCTTCCACTACTATTAGTCTTCAAACTCAGTTAAACAACTTTTTATTAAACCCGAGTTATAATTCAAGCAACTTTTTAATCTCTGGTGATGACAAAGCTATCCACTGAGTAAATATTTATTGAATATCTATTATGTGTCAACAAAGGGATGTGAGGGAACAAGCAAGATCCTGCACCCATAGGGTCTTATATTCTGCCAAGGTAAGGGTGAAGATAGAATACACATTTTAACATAAACAACAAAAATATAAGGTATTGATGAGCATGATGCAATGCAAAGAATGAATATAGATGAATAATTGGCTGCCTTTCTTCGAATGGTCAGGAAAAGCCTCTCTGAGGTTTAGATTTAAGCTGAAAAATACAAATAATGACAAGTCAGTCATATGAAAATAGAGGGAGAGCATTCCAAATAGCAGAATAATTGGTGCAAAGGTCTGGAGACAAAGACAAGTTTGGCAAGTTGGAGGCTCAGAAGGACCAATTTGACAGAACAATAGATTCTAATTATGCCATTTTTCTTTAAAGAGCTCAGTTCTTTATTCAAGCTAAAGAAGTCACTGTCATGGTATGTCTCTCTGTAAACTGCTGCATGTGAGTGTGTATGTATGTGTGTGCTGAAGTCTTAGTCACTATTTTCCTGTACTTGTCTCTGCTTTTCCTCTTGAATAGCCTTGGGTCTTGAGCCACTGTGGGAGAGGACCCTACTCTAAAGGCCAGTTCTCCACCTTAAGGACCCTTAGAAGGAGAAACAGGCTTAAGGATATCTAGATAGGCTAACCTGGGAATATAGAAGCTTGATTCACAATAGACATGCCAGGATGCTCTGGGCATACTGGCCCTCTGAAGAGCTCCTGTTCCTTGAGCCAGCTGAGACAGAAAGCAGCCTCTTGCAGCCACCTTAGAGTAAGCTGTCAGGATTTTCAAGGGCATGACAGGAGATATGGGCCTCGTGCTCTTTGAATATAGGACAGTTCTATTCTTTGGAAAGAATTTTAGCTTGATGAATTCCTTGTTTGAAATTCTGATAAGTAAATCTCTGTTAACAGAGTGATAGTATTCCTGCCTTTTATACGTCCCTAGATTTTAATGAAGTCATTAAATTCATTTTTAAAAGAAGATGAAGCCAGATATCAACCTTGACCTTGAGCGTCTCATTGACAATCACTTTTTCGTATAATAGAAAACATAACTTTGAATGACAATTTTGGTTAATTTTTCCCTGGGGGGAAAATAAGTTAATCACTTTATGACTCAGTTCCTTCATCTGTGAAATGAGTCAATTTGTTTAGATCTGTTAAGGCCCCTTATATTGTTAACATATATGATTAATAAAATATAAACTATTATATAAATGCGACTTCTATTGTGTCCATTGTTAGTAACAATTAAAAATTCCATACATACACGCACCAGAAATCATATTGTACGTAACTTTGGAGATCTCAGATAACAAGGAAACTACTATTGAAGCAAAAATGGAAATAGGAACTGATTTACATACAAAGATGAAATTTTGTCAATTGATTCAGTCTTCATTTGATTGTTATTCTCTTAATCTGGACTTCAACTTCATAAAACAGTTTCAAAATTATTATTTTATTAAACACTTAGATATTTTGCCTAGGCATATTGACTTGTAGTCCATGGAACTTCGTGATCCCCCCTTACAGTTGTGTTTATGTCTAACCTTAGAATCAAAGTTTAAAAAGTAATGGTGGGGAGGTCCCAGAATGGGCCCTAAGGGTTCCTTCCTATGACTGTCTTTCTGTGCAAACTTCTCAGAGAAATCCAGTGATCTGAGAATGGTCTCTCAGCTATTTTCTGATGCCAGTTCAATGCCAGTCTTCCTAAAAGTGAAGTAGAATGTACATGGTTTCTCCAAGCTGCCTCCATATACCAGGTACTCTAATGTGGTTAGAGTCTTATTCAAGTATTCACAGGAAGTAAATATCTACTCTGTGCCAAGGATTATGCCAGGTCCTGGAAACAAAAAGAAGCAATTAGAGAATTCAGATGTGGACTCATTTACCCAAGGAGTAAAATGTTAAAGCATTAGTCTGCATGGTGGACCTTCAGTCCATAATGTTGAAAGAAAAATATGTATATATATAAAATGGTCCATGGCACCTTTCTGCGTAGATCATAAAGAATAAAGAATAGAAGGAAAATGAAATGCTTACATCAGAAGGTAGTACAGTTTGATTATAACTTATCACAACTCTGGTGTAAGTCATTTTCAGAGCACTTAGGTTTGAGGCTGTGATATTCTCGATCCAAACCAGTTTGGCCATAACTTGCTTTCCTATTAAGGACCCACAGAGAAAACCCTGGAGATAGTACAGCTACCTGCCAAGTTTCATGTTAGGACAAGACCTATGCAACCAACTGGGGCTGAGTCTTAGTTCACTGCACTGTACTGAGGATATGGAGCCTTGAAAGCAAGGTTCCAAACAGGGTCACATCCACCCTGGTGCCAAGAAAGAGAAGGGACCAATGAGTGGAAGCTAGCAGCAGAATGAGTGATGCAGCCGTGAGCAAGTGCCTGTGGTGAGATATTTTCCTTCTTCTGCTTTTCTAGTCATATCAGCAGTGGCAGAGACCCCCAACAAGTGCCAGAGAAAAGGGCTGGAAAGAACCTGGGGATGGAGGCTCTTGCTCTAGATGCAAAACTGTTTATTTCAAAGTGCAGGAAATGCAAATTTGGAGCTTCTAGAAGCAGCTCATTCTTTGAAGAAGGAAGAGCGATTGTACCTGAGTCTCCTCTATTTGCTTATTCAAAAATACACAAATCACAGTAAAAATCCTAATTCATTGTCAAGATGTCAGTATAACAGAACTTGAGTGAGTCTCATAAAATGGCTCAAGCGTTTCTGTAAAGATTTTGAATGCATTCCTAATAACACTGATAGCGTTATATAGTATTTTGGGATATGAGTCTTGTTTTCTAAAGCAGCATCTTTACATTCTAGTCAGATAGAATCAGTCTAAGAACAATCTCAACTTCCAAATACAAGATTCAACAAATGCTACAGAGAAGAGTGAGCAAAGATCCAGAAATTTCCAACCAATACTTTGGCAATACATTAGCCCAACTTGTTTGATCAAAAATTTCAAGCAAATTCATTCTTTACTGTCAATGTACAGTTGAAAAATTGTATTTCACATTAAAAGCACAATTGCGTGCCTTTTTATTCCAGCTCTGCAGGAAAAAGGATAAAACAAGGTTCTTTTGAGAGACGCAAAAGTACGTTCAGAGTGTACTTATGCCATGCTGGCCCTCCCTTTCATGGAGCCCTGTGTTTACTTCAGTACTTCTGCATGACATCAGTACTTAGAAGATAAACATGGTCATAAAAGTAGTATCACTGCTTCTTATGTGTCCACCAGAACATTTACTCAACCTATTGACATTCATTATACACCTTCTACATGACAGAGATTGTACTAAATTTGGGGTTAATGAAAAAAAGATGTAGCCCCTGTTTTCCAATTATTCACAGTCTTTTGAAGGAAATGACAAGCTGACAGACAAGAAAATTAGAGCCACATTAGATTCAAGTACTTCATGGCAAATAGATGACGAAAAAGTGGAAGCAGTGGCAGATTTTATTTTCTGGAGCTTCAAAATTGCTGTGGATGGTGACTGCAGCCACGAAATTAAGAGACACTTGCTCCTTGTAAGAAAAGCTATGACCAACCTAGACAGCATATTAAAAAGCACAGACATCACTTTGCCAACAAAGTCCCATATAGTCAAAGCTATGGATTTTCCAGTAGTCATGTACAGATGTGAGAGGTGGACCATGAAGGAGGCTGAACATCAAAGAATTAATGCTTTTGAATTGTGGGGCTGAAGAAGACTCTTGAGAGTCCCTTGGACAGCAAGGAGATCCAACCAGTCAATTCTAAAGGAAATCTACCCTGAATATTTATTGGAAGGACTGAAGCTGGACCTCCAATACTTTAGCCACCTAATGCAAAGGGCCTACTCATTGGAAAAGACCCTGATGCTGGGAAAGATTGAAGGCAGGAGGAGAAGGGGATGACAGAGGATGAGATGGTTGGAAGGCATCACTGACTCAGTGGACATGAGTTTGAGGAAACTCCAAGAAATAGTGAAGAACAGGGAAGCCTGCCATGCTGCAGTCCATGGGGTCACAGAGAGTTGGACAACTGAACAACCGTTGTTGTTCAACTTAGCAACTGAAAAACAATAACAACAGACCCACCATGCACAGTCCTGAGGATAAAGAGGGGTGGGTGAAGGTGGGGGCAGAAAAGTCTTTCTGACAGCTTGAGCTTAATGTTGGAGGTTAAGTTCAAATTAGCCAGGTAAGGAAGAGGAAGTAAGTGTTCCACGCAGGAAGACCAACACATGCCAAGACTCAGAGGTGTGAGAAACTGCAGGGAGAGAGAAAGAGGAAGCCCATAGTCCATACTAGGAAAATCACAGTATCAGATTTGCACTTTTGAGAAAGGTATCTGGCAACTTGCATGGGATGCAATAAAGATATGCCAAACTGGACACAGAGGCTAATGCAAAAATTCAAACATTGCACCAGGAAGGTCTGAATTTCTTCAGACTCTTATCGCCATCATTATCTGTGAGAGTATACAATATGGCAAGCTCAGGACACACATTAGCTGACTTGATCCACACAATAACAACAGTGTCCTTCTTATGCCCATTTTACAGCTGGGATAAGTAGATAGAAGACTTGCCCTCACAGAGTAGTAACTAGAAAAGCAAGACTGAAACCCAGGATGTTTGCAATTAGACCCTCATACTTAATCATAACTTCATGCGTCTTCAGGTGATTCACTGCATCTGAAGAGAAGCTCATCTACTACATTCCAGATATAAAGCAAGGAGGTGACAGCACTTCCCGGTGGCACTAGTGGTAAAGAACCCGCCTGCCAATGCAGGAGACCTGGGATGTGGGTTCCATCCCTGGGCCGAGAAGGTCCCCTGGAGGAGGGCATGGCCACACACTCCAGTATTCTTGCCTGGAGAATCCCACGGACAGAAGAGCCCGGTGGGCTACAATCCATGGGGTTGCAAAGAATCAAATATGACTGAAGCAACACAGCACACACCAGTTCTAGTGAGACAGGGAAGGACTCACTTAATAATCAAGCAGCCCCCAAAATGATGAGTACTCCGTCCCTAGGTGCTCAGCAGAGACAAAGGGGACACACATTTTTAAATATATGGTATAGGAACATGATTTGTGACGAGTAAACAAAGGTCTGAAACATCAAACTCCTAACTAGAAGTCTACTATAGGTTTTATCTGAAGGAAAAAGAAAAAGTCAAACCAATCAGTTGCTTTCTTTGCTCATGGGCATTTGAACTATGATTTCAATAGCCCAGATTTTGTTCCCAGCTTGCTTCCTTTTGACTAACACCTTCTTTATGGAAAAAAAAAAAGTTATATTCATACTACTGTTTAAAATGTTACATTATCAAAATATTGACTATTGAACCTAGCATTTCATTATTTTGAAAAGATATGGCAGTAGTACTCTAGTATAAAACCCATTTTATTTGAGGTGACAGTTTCCAGACCCACTCATCCAAGCAAGAGCTTCATTATTTCTGGCAAGGATCCCAGGAAGGATCTCCATAACTCAGAACTTAAATATCACTTTTGTTCAGGACCAATTATGGTAATACTGACAAAAATGCTTGAAATGCCCACCACCCCCCAGTCAATCTTAGAAATGGATGGATATAGCAGGTAAGAATTTATCCTTTAATTTCAAATACACTTAATATACAGAGATATATACATTAAATAAGACTGACCACAAATGAGATGCAATATCTTTCAATCCCCCAGAATAATTTGTCCACATTTATTGAACAGGAATTTTTTTTTTTTTACCATTTTCTACATGCAAAATCAACCTGTTCCACATTTTTTAAAAAATCTCAAACTATATTGAATGAAAAACCAAAAGCAAATGATGTTTTCAGTACTTACTACTGAATAGCTTTATGTAAATTCTGAAGCAAAAATAAAATCAATGCACTGAAAGTCTCAAATGACACAGTTAGCACAAGCACTTCCAAAGGCTATCACTGAACTTCTGTTAGCCTTAAAGACATGTTGTTGGAATAATATTTAAGTTTTGGTTTTCAAATTATTTGAAGCTGAAAAGAGAAGTTATATGCCACATGTTGGACTGTAAGCCCATTGAGAGTATGGAGGGACCACGTCCATTCATTAGTTAATGCCAAGCCCGAGTACGCTTTCCACTTGAACATTGCTCAATAAATATTGGTTAAATGAACGAGTGAATGGAAGAATGAATGAAATAAAAAGGAATGTAAACAATATCCTGGTGATTTAGGCAAACTGTTCTTTAGTATGACAGAAAGGAAGATTCAAAGGCCTGGGTTATTAAAATTCATTGTCCACTATAATTGAACTCACAGGATAGCTTGACTTAAAATCACAAGATAATGTCTCTCTAGTTACAGGCACAATACTCTGACATGGGCACCGTGCCAGCATGAGCACTGCAAGCCTTCAAAATTAGCACTGTTTTCTTGGACTTTGTGTTCTTTCCCAGAAGATAAGATTATTTCTTACCACTGTTTAGCACGTATATTTATGTCTGCTCATATCCGTTTCTCTAAGTAACCAATATGTTAAACAAAATGTCTCTATTTTGATCAAGATAAAATAAAATTGAATTAAGCTCCAGTTAGTCCTAATTTCTGATTAACAATTTCTCATAGGTTTAAAAATACTTGCTAAATTAGCATGAGACAACTTCTTACATGTTTATTTTCTTGCCATTTAAGGAGGAAACTCTTTTTCTGACTTGAAAAATTTGAAAGGAAAAAATGCATGTTTATCTTTGTAATCTAGGTCATAAATCTGTAATTTTTATTCCAACTTTATAATCAACATATTTTCTTACCTTAAAAAAGAATGAAAAATAAAGTCAACCACGAAGCAAATTGGGGAATAATTATTGTTAAAACCACAAAATAATACTATATGGGAACATAGGTCAGGGATTGAACTAAGATTTACTTAGAATTAAAATTTAAAGTATCTTTTCCTGAAATGATTCCAGGAACTTTGCAAAATATTTGTCCCTATTATAAACTCTTATAACTTTCATGGTTGTATGATTTTTAATTATTTCACAGCATGGTATGAACTGAATTCTCTAGAGGCAAATACTCATGAGTCCATTTTGATTACATGTTACCCAGCATTTACTTGGAAGAAATAAGTGAAAACAGCATTTTAATACAGCATTTCATATAAGTAAATGTCTTGGATATTTTCACAAACTCCAAAGATCCAAGTTAAAAAATAATGACATTCGAATTTTGGCTCAAGTATTTTGGATCACCTTCTGCATTTTGACATAAACTTCACATTCATTTTTGTATTAGAATCCTTAGTAGGCAAAGTTCAACGTATTACTTTACAGTCGTTGAATCAGAGAGAACTTTTAGGATTCAATGCAATGAAGTTTAACTTACCTTAAAAGAGACTGGTTTTCATGAACTCTTGCTAAAACGACCTAGGTTCTCTGGTCAAAAACAATACAAAGATTGCCTTCTCTTCTCTTCTCTTCTCTGAGACCCAGTGGGTTGATAGTTCCCTCTCTGTCTGTGATAAGCACTGCGGAAGACTCAGAGTTTGTCCTCACTCCTGATGCCATACACCTTTTCTTGGCACTTCCTCTGGTCCCAAGGGAAAATTCCTGCAGAAATTTTCTTCTCCATAATCTCTTGACAGATGGCTCTGCTGGCAAGAGTCTCAACTTTTAGGAGCGCTTTAATAGGCTTTTATTCTCCCGCATCGCATCTTCACAGGTTTTATTTTTTTAATTGCACATTGGTTGATGCCTCAATGTCCTAACAGGCCGGAGCATCATTGCCCTCTTGGAGTACTCCCAGATAATCTGCTTCTCTTGTTTTCCATTTCAATAAATTTGCAAAGCTAGTTTCCTTTTAATGTTCCATTAGTTTTCTGCTCATACACACAAAGGCAGTTGGAAAAAAGTCTCAAGTATTTACTTTAAAGCACAAAGTGAATAAATATTGAACTGTTCAAATACAAAAGGTAATTTTGTATGGGCATTGATAAAATTATAAACCAGAAGAAACAAAATCTTACAAATACCAACTTTCTTGACATTTCATGCTTTCCTCTGACAAATACCTTTTATGTTGCTTGTTTTCTCTCTCCCTCTCTCTCCCTCTGACCCTCTCTCTCCATGCCCCCACCCTTCATCTTTTTGGAAAAATAAAGGAAACCTAACCTGAAATTATATATTCAATTGCTATTGAGATGTTACTTCAGAGAGTTAAAAAAAAATACTACTCATTTCTCGGTTCTTTCATCTTTATCCTCAAATACAATGAAAATAGAGATGACTTAAAAATGGATAGCAAACCAAAATGCCTATAAATCCAGGTAAGGAATTTCAGCCAGCATAAAGCATGGAGTGGTGGGAACCTTGGCAAGCTGCATGATGCGTGCCATTTTCAGAGGACAGTGGCTACTCATCTCCAGCTCATTACTATCTGATAGCAATTCAAACTCTGCATTATGAGAGCCAGTTTTCAAGAAAATTCCCATATCTGTCTTTTTGCATGTGAAAAATCTTATGTCTTTTACATCTTAGAGGAAACTATGGTAACTAAGCTCAAACACCCATGACGAAGCCTTAGGCTGACTTCTAACCTAGAATATCCTGAAATAAAACTAGTGCAAACACCAAAACACTGCCCCTTATTAACTATGAGCTCTTTCCTTATATGTGAAAATGATGATAAAAATGTAGACTGATTAAGTCAAGTAAGAAAACGCTTATAACAATCCTTATTAAAGATGTTAGGAAGGTTCATAGCCCAAAACAGGTAAATGGTGTGAGCAAAGTACAGTTTAAGTCTGGAGTAGGACCAGGTTTATTTAAAAAAATAATTAAAAATCAATTTAATGAGAAAGTGATAAATTGTATTATATCTGAATTTCTTTATAACACTATCCTATGTAATAAGTACTAGTTTTTTCCTCATTATACAACTCATACTAAGTGCAAAAAATATATTTTTTTAATTTTAATTTCACTACTAATGAAATACTAGTTTATAATCTTCTAGAATGTGTCTATATATACATCTATACTTTTATAAATTATAAAGTATACATTTATATATATACTTTTACATACATATATTTTATATTATACACATATGGAGGGACAGTGAAAGCGGCTCAGTCCTGTCCAACTCTTTGCAACCCCATGGACTGCCGGACTCATGCAACCCCAGAGTAGCCTGCCAGGCTCCTCTGCCCATGGAATTCTTCAGTCAAGAATACTGGAGTAGGTAGCTTATCCCTTCTCCAGGGATTCTTCCAAACCCAGAAGTCGAACTGGGGTCTCCAGCATAGCAGGCAGATTCTTTATCAGCTGAGCTATCAGGGAAGCCCATATACATAAATAAATACTGACCTTTATAAAAATTGTGCATTGAACATACTTGACATATATTACTTGGAAAAGGCAATGGCAACCCACTCCAGTACTATTGCCAGGCAAATCCCATGGATGGAGGAGCCTGGTAGGCTGCAGTCCATGGAGTTGCTGGGAGTCGGACACGACTGAGCAACTTCACTTTCACTTTTCACTTTTCACTTTCATGCATTGGAGAAGGAAACGGCAACCTACTCCAGTGTTCTTGCCTGGAGAATCCCAGGGATGGGGGAGCCTGGTGGTCTGCAGTTTCTGGGTCGCAGAGTCAGACATGACTGAAGTGACTTAGCAGACATATACTACTAACAATATAATACTGCACAATTAATATAATACCACACAATTGTACTCATCTCACATGCTAGCAAAGTAATGCTCAAAATTCTCCAAACCAGGCTTCAACAACATGTGAACCGTGAACTTCCAGATGTTCAAGCTGGTTTTAGAAAAGGCAGAGGAACCAGAGATCAAATTGCCAACATCTGCTGGATCATCTTAAAAGAGAGAGAGTTCCAGAAAAACATCTATTTTGCTTTACCAACTATGCCAAAGCCTTGGACTGTGTGGATCACAATAAACTGTGGAAAATTCTGAAAGAGATGGGAATACCAGACAACTTGACCTGCCTCCTGAGAAATCTGTATGCAGATCAGGAAGCAACAGTCAGAACTGGACATGAAACAACAGACTGGTTTCAAATCAGGAAAAGAGTATGTCAAGGCTGTATATTGTCACCTGCTTATTTAACTTATATGCAGAGTACTTCATGAGAAATGCTGGACCGGATGAAGCACAAGCTGGTATCAAGACTGCCAGGAGAAATATCAAAAACTTCAGACATGCAGATGATACCACATTTATGACAGAAAGTGAAGAAGAACTAAAGAGCCTCTTAATAAAAGTGAAAAAGGAGAGTGAAAAAGTTGGCTTAAAGCTCAACATTCAGGAAACTAAGATCATGGCATCTGGTCCCATCACTTCATGGCAAATAGATGGGGAAACAGTGGAAACAGTGACAGACTTTATTTTGGGGGGCTTTAAAATCACTACAGATGGTGACTGAAACCATGACATTAAAAGACGCTTGCTCCTTGGAAGAAAAGTTATGACCAACCTAGACAGCATATTAAAAAGCAGAGACATTACTTTGCCAACAAAGGTCCATCTAGTCAAAGCTATATTTTTTCCAGTAGTTCTGTGGATGTGAGAGCTGGACTACAAAGAAAGCTGAGCACCAAAGAATTGGTGCTTTTGACCTGTGGTGTTGGAGAAGACTCTTGAGAGTCCCTTGGACAGCAAGGAGATCCAACCAGTCCATCCTAAAGGAAATCAGTCCTGAATATTCGTTGGAAGGACTGATGCGGAAGCTGAGACTCCAATACTTTGGCCACCTGATGTGAAGAGCTGACTCATTGGAAAAGACCTTGATCCTGGGAAAGATTGAAGGCAGAAGGAGAAGGGGATGACAGAGGATGAGATGGTTGGATGGCATCACCAACTCAAAGGACATGAGTTTGGGTAAATTCTGGGAGTTGCTGATGGACAGGGAGGCCTGTCATGCTGCAGTCCATGGGGTCGCAAAGAGTTGGAATTGACTGAGCGACTGAACTGAACAATATATTACTGTATTATCAGTCTGTTTTTTTCACTTAAGACTAAATTTAGTATCAAGTTTTCCCTATTTCCATAAATAATCGCCCCACTATGTGATATTTAAATGACATTAGATATAATTTATCTGGCCAATCTCCCATCACCAGGTAAATTTTCCCAATATTTTTTACAATAAAGTATCCACAATTGACAACAACTGTTCACTTATCTTTGAACCTCTATTATATCTCATCGTGTCAAAATATATGCATAGTTTCCTCCCAAAAGATTGTGCCAATTTACAATCCTGTAACTGTGATAAGTGAATTCATTTCCCTACATTCTCAACAAAACTGGGTATAATCTCTCTAATTACTTTAGGTGGAAAATAGATTATGTAATATTTCAAACGTTATAAAAAAAAAGGTTTTTCACATATACTGGGTGAATTGCTTTTTCCCTAACATGTTTTCTCACAACTGACTGGCATAGCGAGTGTATCTAGTTAGTACTCCTTGGAGCCAGTAAACTGTAACATGGGCAAAGGGAACCATCCAGAGAGAGACATTGTGGTCTGTCAGTTGAAGTATCTGAATCCCAACCAGCAGCAATGGGCCTCTTTCTGTGGGCCTCTGTTACTTTTATGCTAATCAGACACTTCACTATGGTTAATTTGGGGCTTCCCAGGTGGCGCTAGTGGTAAAGAACCTGTCTGCCAACGTAGGAGTTATGAGTCTCGGGTTCGACCTCCAGGCCTGGAAAATCCCCTGGAGGAGGGCATGGCAACTCATTCCTGTATTCTAGCCTGGAGAATCCCATGGACAGAGAAGTCTGGCAGGCTACAGTCCATGGGGTCAGAAAGAGTCGGACATGACTGAAGTGACTTATATGCATGCATGGTTAATTTATGTCAACTTGACTGGGTCACAGGGTATCTAGATATTTGATTTAATGTTATTTTCGGGTTTGTCTTTGATGTTTCCAGAAGAGACTAACATTTGAATCAATTGTCTGGGGTAAGCAGATTGCCCTCCCCAGTGTGGGTGGGTGTAAGCAAGTGTCTGTAGGGCCTGAAGAACAAAAAAACAAGGGAGGGAGAAGTTATTCTCTGCCTGACTGCTGAGCTAGGACTTGGGTCTGCTGCTGCTTTGGGACTGGAACTCACAGTATCAGCACTCCGGTTCTTATGCCTTCCAGCTGGGGCTGGAACGGTACCACTGGCTGTCCAGCTGACAGGTGGCAGGTTGTGCGCTTCCAAGCCTCACTGCTGCTGCTGCTGCTGCTGCTGCTAAGTCACTTCTGTCGTGTCCGACTCTCTGCGACCCCATAGACGGCAGCCCACCAGGCTCCCCAGTCCCTGGGATTCTCCAGGCAAGAACACTGGAGTGGGTGGCCATCTCCTTCTCCAATCCAAGCCTCACTAATTCTTCACAATAAATAAATATTGATATAGATATCATGTTGGATATATACATGCTACTGCTGCTGACTAATACTCCTACCACAGTATTGATTAAGATGAGAAAGTGAGGAAATTTGTCAGCTTGTGAAGTCTTCAATAAATAGATTTTCATGTTATGATGACTCATTGTGACATACATGGAACTGGGAAAAGAAATGTTGATGTCAAGAGTAGGGCCCATTGCAGCCTTGTTCAGCAGTGCAATACACACTCTGGATAAAATATCCCAGGTATTCTGGATAGCACTACCTCTCTATAGAGCATGATTTTAGAAGGACCTACAGTTGCACTCATCTCACATGCTAGTAAAGTAATGCTCAAAATTCTCCAAGCCAGGCTTCAGCAGTACGTGAACTGTGAACTTCCAGACGTTCGAGCTGGTTTTAGAAAAGGCAGAGGAACCAGAGATCAAATTGCCAACATCTGCTGGATCATGGAAAAAGCAAAAGAGTTCCAGAAAAACATCTATTTCTGCTTTATCGACTATGCCAAAGCCTTGGACTGTGTGGATCACAATAAACTGTGGAAAATTCTGAAAGAGATGGGAATACCAGACCACCTGACCTGCCTCTTGAGAAGTCTGTATGCAGGTCAGGAAGCAACAATTAGAACTGGACATGGAACAACAGACTGGTTCCAAATAGGAAAAGGAGTACGTCAAGGCTGTATATTGTCACCCTGCTTATTTAACTTACATGCAGAGTATATCATGGGAAAGGCTGGGCTGGAAGAAGCATAGCTGAAATCAAGATTGCCGGGAGAAATATCAATAACCTCAGATATGCAGATGACACCACCCTTATGGCAGAAAGTGAAGAGGAACTAAAAAGCCTCTTGATGAAAGTGAAAGTGGAGAGTGAAAAAGTTGGCTTAAAGCTCAACATTCAGAAAATGAAGATCATGGCATCTGGTCTGATCACTTCATGGGAAATAGATGGGGAAACAGTGGAAACAGTGTCAGACTTTATTTTTGGGGGCTCCAAAATCACTGCAGATGGTGACTGCAGCCATGAAATTAAAAGATGCTTACTCCTTGGAAGGCAAGTTATGACCAATCTAGATAGCATATTCAAAAGCAGAGACATTACTTTGCCAACAAAGGTCCATCTAGTCAAGGCTGTGGTTTTTCCAGTGGTCATGTATGGATGTGAGAGTTGGACTGTGAAGAAACCTGAGCGCCAAAGAATTGATGCATTTGAACTGTGGTTTTGGAGAAGACTCTTGAGAGTCCCTTGGACTGCAAGGAGATCCAACCAGTCTATTCTGAAGGAGATCAGCCTTGGGATTTCTTTGGAGGGAATGATGCGAAAGCTGAAGCGCCAGTACTTTGGCCACCTCATGGGAAGAGTTGACTCATTGGAAAAGACTCTGATGCTGGGAGGGATTGGGGGCAGGAGGAGAAGGGGACGACAGAGGATGAGATGGCTGGATGGCATCACTGACTCGATGGACGTGAGTCTGAGTGAACTCCAGGAGTTGGTGATGGACAGGGAGGCCTGGCGTGCTGTGATTCATGGGGTCGCAAAGAGTCGGACACAACTGAGCGACTGAACTAACTGAACTGACATGGCTCAGTAACTGACATACAGGGTTCTTTGCATTTGTTCCCTGGAGCTAATCATTCTCTTTAAAAAAAACTCAGTCTCCCATCTGAGAACTGATTCCTCTCAGTGGACCCAGAATCACTGAGTGACTTTGAACAAATAACCTCCTGTATGTCAGTTTCCAATTTGTAAGAGGAGAATGATAATTGCAGTGCTTACCTCATAATTAGTATCATAAAGATTAAATATGAATTGTTTAGATGATTGCCTGATAGAGATTGACATATAATTTATTTTACTGTTATCACTGTACTTTCTGTAAGTTTCTATAGTTTCACAACCTGAGTATAATAGTTTATATCTTTAATGTATCCAAAAAAAGGTAAATTTGTTGAGATAAAGGTCTGTTCACCTTTACTATCAAAAAATGAACACATTGTCTAGAAAGTGAGGTCCTGAATAAACATTTCTTTAAAGATGGATGATTAAGTAGACAGCCAAATCATCAGGCTGAATCTTTCCTGCCATAATTCCCCTTTCTGATTTCTAGTTGTAGTTCTTAGTTTCACTCTTTATTTAATTTTTAAATCCTTAATAAGCACATACATTCCAGTTAAACCTATAGCATGACAATGGATATTATAATTGGGACAAGCAAAATATTAGTCTTCACCTTAAGGGGAATATGTTTAGTTTTGTGTGAAAGATCATGATTTACCTTCTAAATAAGAACATTATCAAAATGTGACCATTAGTGATGAAAGCTACTGTCTGTAGAACAGGTCATCAGTGTTGATATTGAACCACACGACCTAAACAATTTTGCTTTTGTGCTTCAGAGACCCGCGGACACATCAGAAGCTAACAGAATCCTGGTGTGTGATTCAGGTTCATTGCTGAGTAGCTTCTAAGGTTTAAGAAGAAATTACCTTTTCTGGTTTCCTTCTTTGATTTTGGGTAAAGCCTGTTCATAACACATATTATTAGTTCTGACTTACCACATATGTGTCATTCATGTAAAACACAGATCATTCTGCAAGTTTCCAAAAATAACAAATGCTATCTCGAAAACAACTTTTCATAAAATTCAACTCATTTTCAATTGAGATTTTCAATTGTTTCCCTGGTGCAATGAAGATGACACGGGCTCAGTCCCTGAGTCGAGAAGATCCTCTGGAGAAGGAAATGGCCACCCACGCCAGTATTCTTGCCTGGAGAATCCTATGGACGGAGGAGCCTGGTGGGCTACAGTCCATCGGTTTGCAAAGAGTTGGACATGATTGAACGACTAACATAAACAATTAAAAATTATGTCTTCCATGTAAGGCAAAAAGAAGAATTCTATGCTCTCAAAGCAAAAAGGGTATGATAATGTTTCAGAGTATAATTGAATACTATAGAGAAAAGGCCATTTTATGTATCATAGTTATCATATTCTTTTGTATTCAAATCAAAGGAGAAAAAAGATTTCAACCAGGTAGTCTTTAAACACTGTTGGAAATACATGTGGAAAGATGTAAATTAGTAATTATTTGGAATGGCTTGTACAGTCTGAAGTTAGTCATAATGTGTCTTTCCTATACATTCTAGAAGAGGAGTTAATTTTTGTTTAATGCTCTATTAAATGTCAGGCCAAAGAAGCTTTCTTGTTGATATTTACATAGAATTAAAGAGTGTTAGATCTCCAGGGAACTTAGAGTTCATCTTATGCAATTCCCATCTTTTTACTATAAGGGAGGAGGGTGAAGATCAAAGTTATTAAGTGATCTTCCCAAAAATACATTTAATAACTGGTACAGTCAAAACTCAATCCCAAGTTTAGTGCATTTTGAAACATAGACAAAGATAGGCTTTGCTTCTCATAGAGTTGAAAGCCTCAACTTTGAAAGATCTAAACTTGACCAGGACACATTTCACTAGGAACCGCCATGAAAAAAAAAAAATCACATGTCATCCCAATTCTCTCTCTGAATCTACCTGTCATGTTGTATACGCTGGAAAGGGGTGACTTTAACTGACTGAAAATAGATCAACTGTGAGTACACTCTAACCCCAGATTGAGATGTAATCTACTAATTAAAGCATTAAAATAATTCCATACTAGCTCAAGTCCCCCACGTGCACTTCCTGGTGCCCTGTGTTGGGACCCCAGTCTCCCAATAATTCACAAACCAAGGTTTTAAGTACTAGACTGTCAGGAGTCTCCAAGACCCAACCCCTTCTTAAGGTTGGCTTCCATCCTGATCACTGATGTTCATGGTTGTGGAATATATTAACATCATCCCTGGACCCACTTCTCCCTTTTCCCTCTATAAATGTTAAAGAGCAGCATTTGATTCAGGTACCCTGATACATCATTATTTATTTGAAGATAAATGAGGCATAATGAATAAGGATAATCCGATGAACTAATAAGAATTGCATTTTTAAATACTTAATGATTCCATTGAAACAGCTCTAGAGTGCTACTTTGAAAAAGCCTGTGATAACAGCTGAAAGATTAAAAGCTACTTCTTTTCAGAAATAACATTCAAATCGAATAGTCTCCGGTTTTACCCCCAAATCACTGTCTTATGGGCATAACTCTGTGTCCTTAACTAGTGATATCATATACATTATCCCTGTTTCAAGCCAGGAGCATGGTGGACAAGTTAGAATCTTCCAAGGCTTAGCAAGAATCTAACTCCTGCCTTTAAAATTACTCCTATGCACTGTGAACTCTGGCCCATCAAATTGATGAAACATTTAGTCTAAAAAGCATTGAAAAGTGGTCAATGAACCCTCTCCCCCTGAAAAAAAGAAAGCTAACAGAGGAACTAAGTCAGTGGTTGTGATTAGATAGAAAGAGGAAATTAGAGCTATAACAAAATATGACATAAAAGGCAAAGCACCACAGAATAAATAAAATAGTACATAACAGGAAGGGATCCAAACCAATACAAACAACTGCAAAGGGCCTTATTGGCAGACTTTCAGACACGGAATTTGAGGAGGACAGACACATTTAATTGTTGAGTAATACTTCTTAAATGATGTTTTACCTCAAGGAAATCATATCAGTGAAGAATGTGGAAACGGTTGGGCAGCTGCGTCCATCCCTTCTAACCAGAGCCCAGCTGCAGGAAGAAAAGCCAGCAACAGAGAGGAGACAAAGAATAATGAATGAGAGGATGAAATCTAGAAAGAAAGAGAAATTAAAATGAGACAGTGAAAAATTAAGCTGCAACTCAGAAAGGCTGGGGGGAAAAAAAAGCTTCAAACAAACTGTAGCAAATACAATTTAGAATGTTTTTAAACTCAACTATTGAAAAACAAATCTTTCCAAGGCTAATTTGTAAGACTGGCAGACCCTTGGAATTCTTGCCCCAGTGGTGGAATGACTGAAAGATAGTACTATGCACTCATAGTATAGGCCCCCAGGTTGTCAAGAGCTATTTATAAAGTGGGCATAACTGAGAAAATGGGTGTATATTTGGCTATTTTTCTCTGATATCTGACAAAAAAAATACAAATTCTATATAGTTCTTGGATACAGAAAATATTATTTGCATCTTAGCAAAGTATATTGGAAACTTTGTATTGAAATTACTGTGGTCCAGGGCCTTAAAATTTTCCAGTAAGCAGACCTACAAGAGGCAATTTAGCTCAGTTCTTCAACTACCTGTATTTGAAACAGTTTTGTGTATTCTAGCTTTGCGTCCTTAATTCCTTCAGTTCTGTTCAGTCGATAGTTATGTCTGAATCTTTGAGACCCCATGGACTGCAGTACGCCAGGCTTCCCTGTCCATCACCAACTCCCAGAGCTTGCTCAGACTCATGTCCATTGAATCAGTGAAGCCATCCAACCATCTCATCCTGTCGTCCCCTTCTCCTCCTGCCTTCAATCCCTTTGAACTTCAAGTTACTTACAGTTAATATGAAAACTACAATGATATCTAACTCATAGGGCTTTGTGAGGACTATGCAAAACCCTTAGTAGAATGCTTGCCAAAGTGCTCAATACATGAAAGTGAAAGAAAGTGAAGTCGCTCAGTCGTGTCCGACTCTTTATGATCCCACGGACTGTAGCCTACCAGGCTCCTCCCTCCATGGGATTCTCCAGGCAAGAGTACTGGAGTGGGTTTCCATTTCCTTCTCCAGCTCAATACATGGTAACCTCTCATTATTCTGGGTATCATGGGTGCTGTCTCTGGTACACTCCAAAAAAGTCTTCTTTGATTTCTTTAACATTTAGTGCCTGTTAACACATATGTTCAGTAAGTCAGTAACTACTAGATACTAAGATGTCTATGCATGTGTGTGCTCAGTTGTGTCCAACTCTTTCCGACCCATAGACTGCAGCCCCACGAGGCTCCTCTTGCCATGGAATTTTCCAGGCGAGAATACAAGAACTCCAGATGATCTTCCCCACCCAAGAATCAAAGCTGCATCTCTTGCGTCTCCTGCAATGGCAGGCAGATTCTTTACCTCTGCACCACCTGGGAAACTATGGTCAATAGATAAATGTGTGTTGAACATTCTCCCTGGGCTCAGCACTGCAGTGGGTAATGAAAAAGATATGGACCCTGTCCAAAAGGTGCTTTTAGGTGAAAAAACCTGCTACCAATGCCCGGGAGCATATCTTTCTGTAAAAAGTGAGTAGTAGAAAAACTAATTTCAACAGATGTTAGAATTCAAGGTAAATCAGTGAGAACTGGGATAGTCAGAGAAAGCTTTAGGGAGGAAGGAGAAAATAATGTAAGCCTTGGAGGATCAAGACAGGCATAGAACAACAACAACAAAAAATAATTGTGCTTCCTACTAAAGGAAATGATGTCAGCAGTATTAAGGGTGAATATAAAGAATATCTGAGCCTGACTTGACTAAAGTGATTAGAGCTTTTTAAAGGAAAAAAAATAGACAATGGGTTTTTTTTTAATCTTTGGTTTTTGTTATAGTTTTGATTTTTTTTATTTTAAATAGAGTTGCAGTAGACTGCAGAGGGTTTTAAGAGCCAGAGGAGTTTCTACTTGAAACTATAGGAGATGAAGATAGTGTGTTATGAGGTGACGTGGTAAGAAAACTGTGTTTCATAAAGATTGACCTTGTTAAGGTATTCAGGGGGGATAAAAATCAGGATGAGAAGTATAAGACAACTTAGAAGCTATTGCAGTTACCTAGGGGTGGAAGAGACGAGATGGGGAAAGAAAATGGAGATTTTTACTGTGAGTGAAATGGCTGTCCCTGGAAGGATTTGAGCAAAGAAGTGACATTATCTGATTTAATCCACAGGTCTCTGACTGCTCATTTGAAAATACTTTGAGAGCGTCAAAGAGAGGAAGTGGAAGACCTGGTAGGACCCCCATTTAAATAGTTCAAGAAAAATCGGTGGTGGCTTGGATTTAACATGAATGGAAGAAGTGAGAAGTAGCTAGAATAAATATATTGTGAACAGGTTTCATAGGTGGCATCTTAGGCAGTCTCATGGGACACTACTCTTGGTTGAATGCTCTACTGCTGTGGTCTTAACACTCTTAATAATTGTTGAAATAAATGGTCTCACATTTTTTAATTTTACACTAAAGCCTCCCAAGTTATGTAGGCAGTTCTGATTGTGAATGTAAATATAACAGGATTTATTTATGCACTGGAGCTGGGGCTATGAGAGAAAAGAAAAAGTCAATGATTACTCTGAAGTGTTTGGCCTGAATAGTTAGAATAATAGGTTTTTTGAGATGCAGAAGACTGTGAAAGGCATAGAATTATAGAAGAAGGTTGGAGAGGCTCAGTTTTGAACACATGAAATTTGAGATGTTTATTAATCATCTAAATAGAGATGTCTGGAGTTCAAAGAAAGGTTTCAGGCTGGAGATACAGGTCTACAGTAATCAACATTTGGATAGTATTTGAAGCCATAAAACTGAAAGAGAATGCTTTCAAATAGTATAAAAATAGAAAAGAAGTTTAAGCACTGAGCCACAAGATAGTTCTACACGTAGACAGCAGGTAACAAGGCACCAGCAAAAATGATGGAGCAGGATCAGTCAGAAAAACACCAGAACACAGAGAAGAATGCGTTGCACTGAAAAACAAAACAGAAAATGTTGATGACGATTCAAGTAAAACGAGAGTTGGGATTTGAGGACTGAGTTTACGGAGATTGTCAGTGATAAGAGCTGTTTCTGTGGAAAAGGGAAAGTGAAGTCGCTTAGTCGTGTCTGACTCTTTGCAACCCCAGGGACTGTAGCCTACAACTTTCCTCCATCCATGGAATTTTCCAGGCAAGAGTACTGGAGTGGGGTTCCATTTCCTTCTCCAGGGGAATATTTGCAACCCAGGGGGGTCGAACCTGGGTCTCCCGCATTGCAAGCAGACACTTTTAACCTTTTACTGTCTGAGCCAGGGGGAGGCAAATGCCTGGTTAGACTTGATTCAAGAGAGAAAGAGAGGAGAGGACTAGGAAACTAGAAGTATAAACAGCTCTAGAGAATTTTTGCCGTGAGGGGTGGAAGAGAAAGGGATAGTAGTTGGAAAGGAAACCATTAGTACCACTGAGAGGGCAGACAGGCTGTATGTTTTAGGGTCAAAAAATGAAATGTGATTTTAGATGAACAGCTTGATTTTAGGTATGCAGCATTTGAGACTGTGAAGGGTCAAATGGGAATGGCGATTAGTCAACTAGAAAGATAAGAATAGATGTGTGAGAAGACAATTGAAATTATTCACAGTTTAGACTTTATTGACACAGAGGTGCAATTTGGGGCATAAAAAGGAATTAGACTGGAATAAAAATGTACCGAGAACAGTAGAGGATTGAAGAAACTAATATTCTGGAAAAGTAATGAAACAAAACCGAGAGCACTGAGCTATATTCCCAACTTTCAACCCCCATTTAGGTGTAGCTGTATTTCCATAGGCAAATTAAGGAAATTATCTGAATAATTAATATCCACATAAAAGCATTAGTCCAACTTGGCTGGATATTTTACATGAAAAGAGGCTCTATATATAGGCAGAGAGTCTGATGCTGGATTCATTTTTTCTGCTTTCCTCAGTCTTCACAGACTGAAAACTTATTTAGAAATAAACTAGAAATTGCTATATGCTAGCTGACAAAGAGGACCTCAGTTTCTACTAGCATTTTCACAACCCTAAAATTGAGATTTTTAAAGAATAAGATAAAAACTTGAGGAAGACAACATAATTTGAGCTAAAGCATCTTATTTGTCAAAACGCATGTGACTATCCATGAAGGGAACCAAACAGCCATGATTGTTCTTCACTGAAGAACCAGCAAAATCCTCACAGACGAATGTGTCCTGTAACCTTTAATACAAAAGTCAAAGGAGAAATAGCTTTCTGGGCAAAAACTTGCACACACAGGAGAAAAACGAAGACCAAATCCAAGAGTCATAGGAGTGGAAGGGAAATCTGGGCCTTTTTCATAGCCGGAGGCGAGTCAAGCCGTCACTCACTAAAATGACACGGCGGCAGCCATCTTAGACCCCAGCAGGCGCACGCTGCTAAGAGCCAAAGGCTCGGTTCAGATTGGGGGGCTGCAGATGCTTCTGTTTGCCTTTGTTTTCCAAGACTATCCCACTGACAATGATTATTGTCTAAGGATTATGATCTAAGAAGCATTATATAGAAACATAAGCAATGTCACTCTGGAACTGACAAACGAGCCTTATTATGGCTCTGACAGTGGCACCGAGGGACATCTTGAGGCAGCGCTTGAATGTTACTCTAGAAACCAAGAGAATATTTACCACTTTTTCACTTCAGAAAGTTCTCCCCCGCCCCCTCCACTTTTTGAGGCGCTTCAATAAAGAGCTCAAGAAGATGACCCGGGAAGCCAGCCAGAAGAATACACTTGGCACAACCCTGCTTCCTCTGGGCCCCCGAAGGTGGCAATGATAACAGCTTCACTCCAGAGCCTCAGGGAGGGCCCTGAGAGACTGGGATCTTCACCACAGAAACAGGCTTAGCAATGTGCTTCCAAGCACACAGACAGTGTTCCCCTTAAAGTCATCAGCTAAGCAAGGTGGTTGGTATAGCTTCTGGGAGTAACCACCAACCCTGTATTTCTGATCACCTCTCTAATCTGGGCATGAGCATTTACATACCTTACATCCAGACTTTTTAGGTTTTCCCAATGGCTCAATGCATAAAGAACTTGCCTGCAATGCAGTTTAAACACAGGAGATGCAAGTTCAGTCCCTGGGATGGAAAGATCTAATGGAGAAGGAAATGGTAACCCACTCCAGTATTTTTGCCTGGAGAATCCCATAGACAGAGGAGCCTGGTGGGCTACAGTCCATGAGGCTGCAAAGAGTCAGACACCACTGAACAACTAAACATGCATGAGCATCCAGACTTTCTCAACTGAAGTTCCTCCTCTGAGCCATATGACTCTGAAAATAATTCAAGCAACAAAATGAGCACCTTTCTGGAAGAAAAAAGACAAGTTCATTTCAGTACATCAATGGATGCCTTCGGCTTTAGAAGTCGTCCTGGGAAAACTGGCTGGATTGGGAGTGAGGGATAAATCCCAGAATATTTCATGTTGGGTATTGGGAGACAGAAGCTCTTTCCACTGTGTTAGGTTGGAAAGAGGAAGCCTGGAACCAATGGTGAGCCAGTTCCTTAGCCAGATGGAGGATGTCTGTCTGCACAGGAGAGAATGTCACTTGGCAAGAAACAGATCTGGGTAGAGTGAGAGCTGGAGCTGGAGAGTGAGAGACCCAGAGATGGATGTGTGAATCCTAATCCACCCATGAGTTAACTGGTCACACCAGCCTATGTATTTTTCCTGAAATCACTTTTCAATGGTTTCTGTCACATGCATTTGAAGAGTTCTGAAGAGTATCACAGGAAGAATGTATAAACACAGAAAAAAAACTTAGCTTTACATATCAAAATCATCAGGTAAAAAGAAAAAGTTTCATTTTGTTAACAGCTATATTTTGTGTACCTAACATGTACAGACATTGTGGCAATCCTGTGAAGTAGGAATTAGATCCATTTCAGCTAACTAAGGTTCAGAGAGATTATATAATTTCTGTAAAATTACTGTTCTAACAGATACTAAAAGGAGGTGAGACTTGGCTCACCTGAAAAAAAGTGAGGAATAAGCTGCAAGTGTATGAGGGAAGAGCATTCCAGGCAAAGGGAAGATCAAAGGCAGAAACCTTGAGGTGACAGGCTATGAGGAGCACCAACAAGCCATGTAAGTGAAGTGATCAATGGTGGTGGAGAGAGTGGGGGGCCATGAAGTCAGAGAGATGACCTGGTATCAGATTGTGTAGACCTTAGTATAGTACTGTAATATATGGAATTCAAATTTATGTATAGATACGATTTTTATATATTTCCATTATACCCCAATTTAGCATACATCTTCCCAGATTTGTGTTCTAATACTGTTTTATTGTCCTACTAACATCCTTAATTAAATTTACAATTTCAGAAATTTTATTCTATTTTGAATTTCCACAACCCAAACTGAGGGTAATATTGTAGTTTTCCTGGTGCATGTGCACCATGATTTATAAAGCAGACAGTAACCACAGAAATTGCTTGGAGCTGAGACAAAAGATGTTTTCAAGGAGGAACATTTTTTCATTGGCATTATTCTGCAGTATCAGTGCAGACTGACTTTAAACTAGTTTTGTTTTCACTTTTAATTCTACAATGCTCCTTTTATTACCTCAACCCAGGGTGAACTGCTTTTGCAGTCCATTACACACAACTTTTAAATACTTTTAAGTCCAGCTTTATCTATTCTTCCCGACATAGGGATCAAACCCGCTTCTCTTGTATCTCCTGTTTCTTTACCACTGTGCCACCTGGGAAGCCCATTTAACTGAATATTTAGTGGTTTCCACTGGGTTCTCCCACATGCATATCAAATTCTGCAGATCCAAGGCCGAATTCATTCAGTTTCATTCTTCTCTTCCACCAAATCTGCCCCGAAACTCCCTTCTTATTCAAAACCTTAAGGCAAAAATAAGGCATTTACTCAGTTGCTGAGCCAGAAACTCAGAAATCAGCCTTATTCCTTAATTTTTGACTAACCTCTACATCTCATCAACCCCTAAATCTATCAATTCCACTTGCTCAAAACTTCAGCAACTGCTCTGCCTTTGATAGCCATCAGCATATAACTGGCTATTCAGTAGCCTCCTGCCTTTTCTTTGCACTGAACCCTAACCTTCCTTTCAATTTCTTTTCCTCTACTACCAGAGTGATCTTTCCAGTGTGAAAATACAGGCTGCCCTAAAAGCTTTGGCAGCTTCCAGTGACAAAAGACTCCACGACATACTAACAATGAAAGGACCCTGTCCAACTATAAGCTCATTTCCAATTATTTCTCCCTCACCCTTTAGGCTCCAGCCATAGTAGACTCATTTCCTACACACCCTATGCTCTCTTAAAATCTTCTGAACTCTGGAACCTGTTTTCCACTCTACCAAGAATGCAAACTTAGGGAAAACTCCTTTAGATCTTACTTCAGATGATACTCTTGAAAAGGTTCCTGTGCCATCGCTCCCCACCCTGGGATTCTCTTCTGTTCTCAACCCATCTTGTCTGGTCAGTAAACTGTCTGCTCTTTGAAGGCAGGAGATGTGCCTCTTCATCCTGGTTTCCCAGAATCTAGCCCAATACCTGACAATTAGAATATTCTGGAAATAAGATTTTGAAAACATGAAATCAGTTCACGTTCTGCTACTAATATTAAGCTTTGAGAATTATTTATCCCTAGGCCTGGCGTGCTGCGATTCATGGGGGTCACAAAGAGTCGGACATGACTGAGCGACTGAACTGAAAAGTGGTTTCAAAGAAAGGTGGTTCCAAAGAAAGGAAAAGGAGAAGAAAGAGATAAGATCCTATCCAAAGAGAGGGCAAAAGGAATAGTTATTTCTGTTCTAGAGAGAGAAGAAAAATTGAGATCAGGATTAAAAGTTAGGCTCCCCACTCATGGGCTTATAGAAATATCTAGATAAAATGAGGAGGCGGGGTTTCACTGTGATAGGGCACTACAGAAACCCCAGATATCCTGAAGGATAAGGCTCTTCCTCTCCTTAGTATCCCACCAGGACCAGGGCTGGCCTGCTGCCATCCATGAGGTCTCAAAGTGTCAGACAGGACTGAACAACAGCAAGGGCCAGGAAGCAGAACCAGCTTCACTGACAGAAGCTCACCAAGCCAAAATGTGAGGCGCCAAGCCTGGCAGCAAAGAGAGGACTGATCAACAAAGCAGCCAAGCAAAGAAAGGAGGAAAACTCGAGGACCCGACCCCTCCCTCCACGCAAGAGGCTCGGGTATGTATGGATAACGGATAAAGGGGAAGGGCCCCCTGGGGCATGGAGGATATGGGAAGCGTATGGGGGCCTCCAGATGGATAATTGGAAAGAACATGTGGTAATCACCTGTGCAAGTGTAATAGGCTACAGGCCTCTGCTAGGTCAAACGTGGAGGCCCTTAGCACGGTCTGAGGGTGGAGTGTTCAGCCCTCTGATGTCTAAAGGTTACAGACAGGACATTCACACATGCCCAGTTGGAAGGTGAGTTGGTGATCCTATCTAGTCTTAACCAGCTCAGCTTGAACACATGCCCAGTTGGAAGGTGAGTTGGTGATCCTATCCAGTCTTAACCAGCTCAGCTTGAACTAGACATAGCTGACTACAGTTCCTGGAAAATAATTCTGGAAAACCTCTTGTTTAGGTTTTGTGCCACTTGAGGACATGCAGTACTCTTGTGCTCATGCTAAGTCATGTCTGACTCTTTACAACCCCATGGATTAGAGCCCGCCAGGCTCCTCTGTCCATGGGGATTCTCCAGGCAAGAATACTGGAGTGGGTTTTCATTTCCTTCTCCAGCGGATCTTCCTGACCCAGGGATCTAACCCATGCCTCCTACTTTGGAAGGTGGGTTCTTTACCATTGAGCCACCAGGGAAGCCTACAAGTCTTCTATAGCAACAATTAAAACGACCTTGATTAGTCAAGGCAGGCTACAAGTGAAATGAATTTAACTAATGATTACCCATGGTATCAAGGACAGAATATCACTGGTGGAAGGAAAGGTCTCAATAGATGACTCTAAAATGGCTCGTTAAATATTTATATTGAAATATATCATCTTTATAGGGTGACAGTAACAGACTAGGATTCCTGTAGCAGTAGAAATATAAGAGACGTGGGAGACAAACCTGAGGTTTTTCTTATAAAATACATAAAGCATGAGAACAGGGATATGAAATCATAGAAAACTCTCCTGACTCGTGGGTAAGTTTCCAGTTGAAAACTTCCAGTCACCATTTTTAGCCATGATACATGTTTGAATTCCAAGATCCTGACATTTTGAAAAGGCTTGTAATTTAATGGCTACAGAAATCTCACGTATGCTTGAGTCATTTTTACTTACAATTAATCACTTTCCTACGAACTACCACTATACCTAAAAGAACTGGGAAAAGCTAGTTTCATTATGTTATAAAATATTTATGACTTATTTTTGGATTTCCTTATCTATTTTAAATATCAACTGATCTAAACAAATACTCCCAATCTCCACCCAATGAAGGTATATCCGATGCCAATTTAAACCAAACCAGCACATTTGCTTTAAAATTTCCAAAATAAATTCTATAGAATTACAATGTTTTCTACTAATAAAAAAAAAAGAGCTTTTTATGTAATGGATAATAATGCTCAGTTGTGTCCTACTCTTTGTAACCCCATGGACTGTAGCCCACCAGGCTCCTCTGTCCATGGACTTTTCCCAGCAAGAATACTAGAGTGGGTTGCTATTTTTTTCTCCAGGGAATCTTTCTGACCCAGGGATCAAACCTGCATCTCCTGCATTGTAGGCAGATTCTTTACCACTAAACTATCCGGGAAGGCTTTAAGTAACATTCCTGTGTTATTTTGCTAGTTGTTTAAAAAATGTCTTATCAATTTGAAGTTTAATTAAGGAGACAAAAGAAAAGCAGAAAAAAATTTTCCCCATATCAACCTAAAATTATTTTTAAAGAAGTTTTTTTTTGTTTAAAGTAAGATCCTGGAAATATTTCACTTGAATAAAGCAATTTGATTTTTATAATCACACCTAATCATTTTCCTATGCCTGAAAGCTATACCTACACCAGCAGTTTTATGAAAAGTTTTTGCACTTCCAGAAACAACAGGTAACTTAGAGATCACTAGAATGCTAATGGCCATTTTCTGTAGTTTTACATTATATATATATATATATATATACACATATATATATATATGTAAGTAAGTAAAGTCACTCCGTCATGTCCGACTCTTTGTGACCCTGTGGACTGCAGCCCACCAGGTTCCTCAGTCCATGGGATTCTCCAGGCAAGAATACTGGAGTGGGCTGCCATTTCCTTCTCCAGGGGATATTCCCCACCCAGGGTTCGAACCTGGGTCTCCCACATTGGAGGCAGACGCTTTAACCTCTGAGCCACCAGGGAAGCATATATCTCAAACAAAAACAAAAACAAAAACAAAAACTGCTGTGCTAGCCATAAAGCCAAACAATAAAGTCTATTTGTTAACACTCTTATTTCCAGGGTTCATTCTTTAAGCATGGGCTGAGGTAAACATTTGCAATCCCATTTAAGATATTTTATTATGTATAGCATTTTCCCCTCAGATATTTGAAAAGATGCTAAGAAGGCTTTATTTTACAGAATGTTTACTGGTCTAAATAGTATATGAGCTCAGTACAATTTACTGTCCACTTAAATAGTGTTATGTACTATTGATGAACTGGCTGTTCCTTAAGGTCTCAATAGAATCAGTCAGGAGTCCATCATTAGCCAACAAAGGTGGTTGACGTGGATGTTGGTGCAAATACCTTTAGGACAAATACCTTAGTTGTTTTGAATAGACTTTAAATTCTATTAGTAAAAGTATAATGTGCTCGTGGTTAGGGACTGGAAAGGCACCCTCAGATCTGGTGCTGAACTGAATGCTTCAGTTTGGGGGAATTTGTATAAGTAACAGAACACAAGACATTAAGATTTTATTTAAATAATTTAGTTTTCACTAAGAGTGTCTAACTTTTTTCTTTAGCCCATTATTTGTTTGTGTTATGTGTATCTCTGTTCTATAATATTGGATGCTGTGAATGATGTGATTACACAGGGTGTTTAGTAACGTTATTCTAATAGAGAAGATGAAAAAAGCTCTCAGTTTAATTGAGATATATTATCCTTGTTTAATACGTCCAGTGCTCCCTGAAGTAGTTAATATTCTAAAATTTACATTTCTAAAAAAAATAAATAAAATAAAATAAAATTTACATTTCTAATATAAAAAAGAGAAAACCGATTATACAGAGTGAAGTAAGTCAGAAAGAAAAACACCAATACAGTATTCTAACACATATATATGGAATTTAGAAAGATGGCAATGACGACCCTGTATGCAAGACAGGAAAAAAGACACAGCTGTGTATAATGGACTTTTGGACTCAGAGGGAGAGGGAGAGGGTGGGATGATTTGGAAGAATGGCATTCTATCATGTATACTATCATGTAAGAATTGAATCGCCAGTCTATGTCTGACGCAGGATACAGCATGCTTGGGGCTGGTGCATGGGGATGACCCACAGAGATGTTATGGGGAGGGAGGTGGGAGGGGGGTTCATGTTTGGGAACACATGTAAGAATTAAAGATTTTAAAATTAAAAAAATAAAAAACTAAAAAAAAAAAAAAAGAGAGAGAGAAAACCTAGAGAAGTTAAATTCTTTACCCATGGCCACAATAATAGTAAGTGGCAGAGGAAAATTTGAAACTAGTTGAGCTTAAATACAGAGACCCTTAACACTAAATACAGAGGGTTTTAACCTCTACACCTTCTGCTTCAACACACCTGGCTTTCCTATTACACTGTGGCCTTCCTCTTTGCTATTCTGCCTTTCAATTTGGCCTTTTCCATCTCAATTCTGGTCTGTCTTCGTATCTTTCTTTGGTTCCTACCAAAATAGACTATGCCACTCAGAATTAGCATGCAAATGTCAACATAAACCGTAGATGTGAGAAGAAGTCCATGCAAATAGCCATAGTACCCATATCAATGTGTCTTTGCCATAAGCAAACCAATTTTTGACAGTCCACTTATTTGAAAGTTTTTATTGGTGGTAAGAAAAGAGGAAAAGTTGGGACCATCAAGAATTACCAGTCACACACCCGTTTTTAAGGATTTAGTAGATGCTTGGCACTGAAATTAGCCATTTATATACAGTATGTAATGCAATCCCTACCACAATCTTACAACATAAACATTATTACTAGTAATTTACTGTGGAGAAATTTGAGGCCTGGAGACATTATGCAATTTACCCAAGGACATACAATTTAGCAGGTTAAGCAGAAATTTGGACCTACATTTGACTAATTGCAAAGATTGTGATATATTAGCCATTAGTTAAACTGCACTTTAGACCACTTGGTTGTGCTTCTTCTAGAAAGAATACTTAAGAGTAAAGAGAGAGATCAACACTTAGGTGACCCAAGATCACATTCTCAGCACAGGTATAGCAAATTTTCACTACTCACTTCTTTAAAAAAGTCAAAGAACCATTATTTTGAAAGCTAAGAGGAGAAGGGGGAAGGAAAGAAGGGAGGATAAAAGGAAGGAAGGAGGGAAGAAAGGAAGAAAGAAAATTCCTCCTCACTTCCTGGGTTGATGATCAGACTCAAAGTCCTGAGCCAAATGAGCAGATAAATTATGAAATCAAAGCAGAATTTTCCTTTTTACTACAGTGGGAGGATTTGTCTTATCAAGCTATTTACACTTTTGTTTGCCATTATTTCTATCATTATAGTCACTGTACCACTGCTTAAAGCAGAAGCTGAAGTCGGGGAGATGCCAAAGGCATGGACAAAGAGATGACTTCTTCTCTTACAGTTTCTCATGGGGCCCCAACCAGAGCCTGGTGGGCTGTCGCAGAATGACAATTGACCCTAATGGGATTTTGAAAGCTTTCTCTTATCCCATGATTCTGGGTTGCATGTTCCTACTCTAAGTATGGACAAGAAGGAATGAATAATAAGTGCAGCCAATTGTCAGAAACTTTTTATTGCCTCGGTGCAGATCTATTTTTTAGCTGGATAACTTTTATTTTTCCATTTTTAATTGCTTTGTTTGTATTATCCTTTTTCTCAGGGAAGTTTCTGAATACCACTTCAGAGAGTCTTTTATGTTCACAACAGTGACAGAACTGCAGAGATTTCAAGCTAAGCATGAAAGCCTGGATCTAATATCTTCTCCCTGATTTCCTCCCATCTAATAGATCTGATTGCTTATCTTGCTGCTCTGATACCAGGAACAATACAGATGCTTATTGAGGAAAAAAACTAGGACTGGCAGAAAAGCAGACAAAAACAATTCCTTATCAGAACTCTGGTTTGATATCTCATCAAATTTCACACACATTATGCGACCAGACAACCTACGATGGTGAAGAGTGCAGTTGAGAAAGTGAGAGATTGAGAAAACTTCCTCCTGAACTTGCTTGGCCAGCTATGTGATGTGCCCCAGCAGGAAAAAATATCAATTGGTAATCACAAACACTTACTCTTTACTCACAGAGACGCAAGAAAGGATTTGATCATATTGTGGAGTGCTTTGAGGTCTTTGGAATAAAGGCATTCTACAAATATGTATTTCTATATATGGTGTGTGTGTGTGTGTGTGTGTGTGTGTGTGTGTGTGTTTACACGTTCTTTCTCTTGAGTAATAGGGCAGGAAGGGAGAATTTCATACAATATCTGCAAGTACATTTCATAGTCTCTGTATGTTGTGTGCTCATATATCTAAACATTTTTAAAGGTAAGCTGCTTTCTGTCTTATGAAAAATGTCTCTTGGCTGCATTGAGGTCTTCTATATCCATGGTACAAACTGGCAGCTTAGTGCTTTTCATTCAGTATCCAGCCGACGAGCAAATCCCAGGGCTGAGCTATTGATCCAGCTGAACTCACAAGCAGTATGTCCTTATTCTTCTGGTTCAGTAGCCTTGGATGTAGTATACAAAATAATTTGCTGCATTCTTCAAAGCAATTTCCCCTTGGGGTAGAAAAAACATAGTTGGAAAAATGCAAAGATATCTCACTGCATTCAACAATAAAGGCAACATTTTAAATAAGTTTACTGATATAAAGAAGCCCACTTGTTTTGTTTATATTTGTTTTTGTTCTATCTCATTTTGTGGGTATTTCATGAAAAAGGCCAACAGGGTAAAAGTTTAAACAAAATCCTTTTTAAAAGAATTTTACCCAGTCCACTGTAAGGGTTTGGGAAAAAGACTTAACTTTCAAATTAACTTTTATTAAGGTTCATGATCACACTATGATTTGTATCTCTACCTTTCATTCATTTTTCTAATTTATATATCAAGATTAGTCTCAAGATATGAAATAATATTTTTGTTTCACAAGAAAGACAAAAAGAGAAGATAAAGGAACAGTTGGTGGCTGTCATGAAAAGAAGGAACATGTCAAGGTCCTTATTCATTGGTCTAGTCTCTTGTTAGAGGTACAGGGTTCACTGCTCAGATAGATGACCCAGATGTTCAGTCCGGGGAAGCCAGTAAGCCTTTGAATTCAAATCAGAGCTGGGCCAAGACTTGCAGGTTATCAGTCCTGTCTCCCCACCTGTAAAATGACCCTTCATCATAAAGTCAGTGTGACATTCAGATTAAAAAAAAAAGTATTGAAAGCATTTGGTACAACCTTGGAAGAGGGTAAGCAGTCAAAAATAAGTCCTTAATATGACGAACAGTAACTAATCAGTAGCAGTAAGGATAGAGTCACGGCGACACAAAAGTATAGATCAAACTCAAAGAAGTCAAACTCCTAAGAAAATTGTTTACTGCGTAGCACATGTTCAGCACTGTCTTAGATGCTGTACTAGGCACTGGGGGATACCAATTAAGAAGAATAAGGTACGGTGTCTGCCCCCAAAGAACTAACTATCTAGTTAAAATGATAGATGGGGAATATATTTAACACAAGACAATTAAGTATCAAATGAATAATAAAGGCAGTCAAATAGGGGGTTTAAAGGAGAGTTCATAGAATAGAATAGTTATAGCATTCATTATCTGATAAAAAGACAGAACTAGGAGATATACATGCATACACACACACACACACACACACACACATATATTGTGAGAGAGAGAAGACTTCTTTAATATTTTTATCTACAACTTCACAACCATACAACAAAGATAAACAATAAGCTGTCAGAAAACACAGCCATTTCACCATTATCTAAATACTAAGCAGATATAAAGAAAAGACTTTTGGACTCTGTGGGAAAAGCTGAGGATGGGAAGATTTGATAGAACACCACTGAAACATGTATATTGTCATATGTGAAATAGATGACCAGTCCAAGTTCAATGCATGAAACTGGGCACTCGAAGCCAGTGCGCTGGGATGACCCTGAGGGATGGGCTGGCGGGGGAGGTGGAAGCGGGGTCTGGGACTAGGGGATGCATGTACATCCGTGGCTGGTTCATGTCAATGCATAGCAAAAAACCACCACAATATTGTAAAGTAATTAGCCTCCAATTAAAATTAAAAAAATAAATACTAAGGAATTCTAGGAAATAAACTTCTATTTGATGAGCTTAAAAAGTCAATCATAAAGAACATAAAGCAAGACTTTGAGTAGCCTCAGAAGTCCAGTGTCGAGTAGTACATTTCTGTTTGCTTCTGGGAAATTAATCAAGCCAATGAAGCTGATACCAATTATAAATAGGGGAAGTGGAGTTCTTTTTAAACAGAAGCAACAATTGGGCTATAATTATATAATCAATAGCCTCTTTTAGTGCCCAGAGCATCAAACTGAGGAAGAGTTTATGTATATGAAGAGTAAAAAAAATCATTTGCCAGTCGATCACATTAAGTAGATTTAACAAATTATTGAGAAAATATTAACTTTTTTTACTATACAAAATTTGGTTGAGTTTTAGGGCACAAAGATAAATTTATATTCAAAATGTCCATTCCTATTGCCCAGTTCCCTATTTTGTTGGTGTTATCTCGCACTGGTGAGATTTGAAAATAAAAGCTATTTGAAAAGAAGTCTATATAGAATTTAATTTTATTACTTTAGATTTACTTGTATATTAGTTTAACAAGTATTTTAGGAGCTGTAATATGCATAAAACACATACATAGAGATAAATCTACACATACAATGTTATAAATTGCATATTATATAAGAATTTCTAGGTAATGAAAAATAACGTTAAGAAAAATGAAGCAGAATACTACAGGGATAGAGATTCTTTTTTAAACTCTCTAAGGAGGTCAACTTTGAGCAGAAGCTTCAGTGAAATGATATGGTGAACAATGCATGCAAAGTTGAGGGTCAGGTCATTCTGAGAGCAGGGAATAGGAACTGCAAGGCCTTGATGCTGAAGTGGATTCAGGTTATTTTAAGAACAGCAAAGAGGCCAGTATGTCTAGATGGACAGAGATGTCTAATACAATTCTACTCTAAGTTTTGAAGCTGAGTTTTAATTTTTATGTCTATATATGATTAACTTAGTTTTATGTCTCCAGAAACTACCACTAACTATGTCCCGTCTGAACACCGAAGACAATCAAATTAATTTAAAGTAGGCCCAGGGATGTAACACCAGGAACCTGGTACTGTTAAAAGCAGAAGCAAACAATTGTGAACAGACACAGCAAACTACAGAAGTAAACCTGCAATGTCTAAGCTATTTGCAATTACTGGTTACAGAATGTTTATATCCCAGAAGACTACAGGGTCAGAGTGATTTTTCAGAGAGTTCTTTAAAGAAATAATTTCAAAACTGCAACACTGTTTTAAAGCACATTAAAAAAATGCTACTTAATTACAAATCCAATTTTAAAAAAATACACAAAAATTAAAACTATACCCAGGAATTGTAAATAGTTGGTTTCAGTTTGTATAAAAAGTCTGTCTATTGAAGTTGCAGCCTGATTGATGTGATAAAAATGATTCCAAAACTTTATTTTGGTTTATTTAGCAACATCTGCTATGCCATTTTAAAATTTTTAAACGTAAAAATATCTTCAATATAATAGAGGGTTAATATAATTAATACATGCAGACCTCTTTCAAAGTAAGAGTCAAAACTCTAACACCTCCATGGGAAAGAAAAAAAAAATGGGGAAATTCTGTACAATGAAAATCTAAAGAAGCAAAAATATGTGACCAATTGACATAAGAAATATTTACTTTCTCTAGTAGTAAAAGGAAAAAAAATAAATAAATCAACCATGAAGCTCTGTATTAGCTTAGCAACTGAACAAAAATTAAGGAAAAAACCACTCATCATCAGTGCTAATGAGTGATTAGAGAAACAGCCATGACCTGGTGACATACAAAGTATTTTCTTAGAGAGTTTCAGATCTCTCAAAAATGTATTGCTTCAGTTCAGTTCAGTTCAATCGCTCAGTCGTGTCTGACTCTTTGCGACCCCGTGAATCACAGCATACCAGGCCTCCCTGTCCATCACCATCTATTATCTTACATGCTTTGTCTTGAATAGTTCAAAAATATTTCCTAAGTGCATGAATCAAGAATCTCAATTGTTTTAGACAAAAAATAAATAGTAAAGCAAAACATGGCTGTTCAGTTCAGTCTGTCAGTCATGTCCGACTCTTTGCAACCCCATGAACCGCAGCACGCCAGGCCTCCCTGTCCACCACCAACTCCTGGAGTCCACCCAAACCCATGTCCATCGAGTCGATGATGCCATCCAGCCATGTCATCCTCTGTTGTTCCCTTCTCCTCCTTCCCCCAATCCCTCCCAGCATCAGCTTCTTTTCCAATGAGTCAACTCTTCACATGAGGTGGCCAAAGTACTGGAGTTTCAGCTTCAGCATCATTCCTTCCAAAGAACACCCAGGACTGATCTCCTTTAGGATGGACTGGTTGGATCTCCTTGAAGTCCAAGGGACTCTCAAGAGTCTTCTCCAATACCACAGTTCAAAAGCATCAATTCCTCAGCGCTCAGCTTTCTTCACAGTCCAGCTCTCACATCCATGTATATCTTACCAAATCAGGGTTCTCTGAATAAAACAGTGAGTTGCTCCACAACTTTACCATCATGTAGAACAAAATTAATTTAATGTGATTTCTATCAGTGTTTTAATCTGTATTGGATAAAGCTTTAATTATTATCTGGGTCATTTTCTAATATTTTAGATAAGTGAAACTACTTTTTACTGATTAATTCAAAAAGAAAAATCTAAAAGAAATCTCTATTTCTTTATTTCAATTGCTATAGTGGTAATTTCTAAATATAGGGCCCAGAGACAATCTGGATTCCCATCCAGACATATTTGGGCCTAAAAATCTGAATCTGTAACAAGCTCCAAAGATTTGCTGATGCACATAAATTAGAGACTCATTGACCCAGTGGAAGCAAAAAGAAAAATTAATCCAGGCCAGCACACATCAGGAGTCATAGATGTACTGCAGAAATACACATCTGCAAAGAAGGAAGCATGTGAAGTAAGACTTTGCCACTTATCAAGGCCCTTGGAAAATCAGCCCTAGAATGGTCTCCAAGAATGGACTATATATTCAGCCTTGACAGCTAACTGCCCAGGCAGGTCTATGCACTCAGGCTGAAGTGGATACAATAGGACAATTCCAGGGGGAGAATAGTCACCAGCCAAACTTAATCAGGGCAGCAGAAGACCAGCTATGCCATTCTCCTGCGGGCATTTCCATCATGGCTACCCTTCAGGTCAGCATAGACATGCTTTGGCCTCAAAAATATGCCTTTTGCCTTATTCTATTGAAAGTTACAATGGATCCAATTTTCTGAACCTCTGCTTACTGCTACATCTTTCTGTCACCCTCATTGATCACGAAATGCATTGTCAATATTCAAACAGTATGTATCCAAACTCTACAGAATAAAGAACAAATTCAGACTTTAAAACAGCTACGCATGAGAATTCTTTTTCTTGCTGTCATAGACAGGTGATTGTGACACAATAGGGGACTCTGACGGCAATAAAGTGTAACTGGTTGTCTATCAGCCTGACCATGACCTGTTTGTTCACACTCTGGACCAGTTTAACGAAAGGGAGAACGTCAGTATTTTTCCATTTGAAGAGCTGTTTTAAAAAGGAAATAACATTTTTATTTGTTATATGAATAGTTTTCAATTGTTTCTTAGTGTGTTTTCCAAAAAAATATTTCCGAAAATGCTCATAAATTTTCTTAAGTAACAAATTGTGCTTTTATCTATATTTTCAGCCTTTCAGTATACAAAGAGGACTTGCAAAATCGCTTCAGCATTTCTGTAAAAGCCCAAATGTAAACAAAAAGTAAATACAAATGCCAGGAGTCTCTTAAAATTCAACAAGTGTCCTCTACCCACTCTTCTTTGCTTGAATTGGGTTCTTTGTGTCCTCATTTCCCCCGGCCTTGGCCAAGTGCATTCTCCTGCTCACCAGGACCCTGAAGATGATGATACAATGGTGTGCATTCACTGAGGTGGCATGTGCAGAACTGCGGCTCAAGGTCCACTCATTATGTCCTCAGGGCAACCATTCAAGGGAGTGAGTTCCACTTGTCCTTAAGGATGGACACTACAGACTTTTGACCCTCTCAATACCTAATAGAGCCATTTTTCTTGTTTCTAATATAGACATGGTCCATGGTCATACCACACACGTTAAACAGTACATTAGGAAAAAAAGATAATATTATCTTTGTCTCTTCCCAACCTCTACTCCGGTATGTTCATAGCTTTGCAGAGTTTGGCTGGTATTTACTTTTATCATAATTTTGTGAAGGGGAGATTGAATTTAGAATCTATATAAGTGATAAAGTAATTCCAAATAGTCGCTGTATTCATATTCATCACTTATCACTAAATGGAACTGATTATAAATGTACTGGGAGACTATCAGAAAGGCACTGTTGATTTACTTTACATAGATAAACAAGCCACATAAAAAATGAAAGCACAATGCTTACTGAATTGTAAGTGATTAAACATTAATGACTGTAAAGCTTAGTCAAACACTGCAAGTCTTAAAGTCTTCCACAGTACATCATGTTGAGTGTCAACGGATAAAACAGAATGCCAATAATAGTTGGAATGTTCTTGAAAAGAGTTAAGCTTTGTCAATAGCTATAAATGTACATGTGCCCATATCTAAAAATCTATCAGTCTCTACACACTGTTTGTGTGAGGCTCTATTAGTCTGACCAAATAATTCCAGTACTCATTGGCACTGAAAGGAAAGTCTGAAAGTAATTTTATATTCACTTATGTGTTTCTTTCATGCTATGTTCATGGATTTTGGTATTGATGTAGTCAAATATTTATTATCTACACTAAAAGAAGTTTGAGATAAAATGAATAAATCAAATCTTTGATTCATTTTTTCCCTTCATAGCCTCTCTGCCAAGTAGAATGCTGTAGGGAAAGCAAGTTTAAATCAGTATCTATCGTATATCAAATAATTATTTAAAAGGAGGCACAAAAACAGTCATATGTCCTGTCTTTGGTAATCTCAGAGAAGTCCCCAAACTCTACCCTCAGTCACTTTGGACAAGCATCTTGCAGGCAAAAAATGTAAGGATTCAGGATAGGTGGCTTTGTAGTCCCAAAGATCTGTTTGGTTCAGTGACCCACTCCTAGCACAGATGAATTTGATGCTTTATCTGACAAAAAAAGGTTGGCTGATCCTGTTATTGAAAGATCATTTCATTAATTCAAAATAGTCCTTTCACACAAGGACTCAGGGGAGAGCAGAATTTTCCCCACCAACGTGGGAAATCTCTACTATTGAAGGTCATTCAGCAAGTCAATATCACCAAAAAGCTACTGAGCAACAGCTTAGATTTGCAAAACATAGTTGGTGTACATTTGGGAATTGAAAATGGATCAGACATGAGATAATATTCAGGAATAATTTTCAGTTTTATTAGATATGGTTATGTTATTTTGATAATGTAAGAAAACCATTTTGTCTTTTAGAGTGGGATGTTATGTTGTCTCTATAATATTCAGTCTTGTCTCTCCTCCACTACCATTCCACCCTATTGTATAGAAGACTTATCAAATGTTTGGTTTCAGTACCACATCCATTTAATTATAGATGTATTGTGGTGGCTGTATTTAAATATTCATTTATCTAGCTAACTTTAATTTTGGCTTCATATAAGAAAAAGTACTGCACTTGACATTCAAAGATTTGGGTTCAAATCTTCACTCTTGTTTATTAAGTCATGACTGTGTTAAAAAAAATTCACTTAACCAGTTGGATTAGTTATTTCTGCTTTGAAGTAGGATCTCTCTCATCAATTATTTATTTTGAGGAGTCAAACTAGGGGTAAACTTAAAAATACTTGAAGAACTCAGAATGTTTTATCCGTGTGAGATATTATTGAGAAAGCTGCTACAACCCTAAGAAAATTGTAGATAGAAATGTCAATAAAAGGTAAATTTTACATTTGGAGGTCATGGAGTATAATAACATCCTAGAGAATTTATTCTCCTTCAAATGAAGACTCAAATTTCACTGTAGGAACTTAAAATTCACCCAAACTCTCCATTCCTTCCTTTATTTTTTGTTCAAAAGTTCTCTATTTATTTCATTCTGTAAGTCAAAAAAAAAAGTTCTGTTTCTACTGTGTGTCAAATACAGTGCTAGATATTGAGCTTACAAAAATGAGTAGAATACTGTCCCCCACCCCACAACAGAGCTTACCCTTCAGTGAAAGAGCTTGCTCTCTTGCTTTCCAATGCATGTTGGGCTCATAAGCATCACTTCCTAAAAAGCATTAATGTCTAAAACTATGCTCTCTAATGCTGCTGCTGCTGCTGCTGCTAAGTTGCTTCAGTCGTGTCTGACTCTGTACAACCCCATAGATGGCTGCCCACCAGGCTCCCTTGTCCCCAGGATTCTCCAGACAAGAACACTGGAGTGGGTTGCCATTGCTTTCTCCAATGCATGAAAGTGAAAGGAAAAGAGCTCAGTCATGTCCGACTCTTAGCTACCCCATGGACTGCAGCCCACCAGGCTCCTCCATCCATGGGATTTTCCAGGCAAGAATACTGGAGTGGGGTGCCATTGCCTTCTCTAGTTTCAGGTAGGATCCTGTCCAAATTCTGTTTCATTACAGAGATGTATGTAGTGTTGATCCTTAGAAAGTGAAAGTTAAGTTGCTCAGTTGTGTCTGACTCTTTGCGACCCCATGGATTGTAACCACGGAATTTTCCAGGCAAAAGTACTGGAGTGGGTTGCCATTTCCTTCTCCAGGGAAACTATGCTATGACTAATGTTAAAAGTTGATGATGTGCCATGGTTCTTTTTTTTTTTAATTCCATTCTCATCATACTGACAAATATTTCTTGGGCCTTAAAAAATGATCACATTTGGCAATTCCCTGGTTGTCTAGTGGTTAGGACTCTGTACTCTGCACTCTCACCATGGAGGGCCCAGTTCCCTGCTAGGGAACTAAGATCCCACAAGTTGTGTGGCCAAATAAATAAATAAAATTTTTTAAAAAAAGGATCACCTTTCAAAGACAATTTGAATTTTATACTATTTTTTCACTTCTGTAGTAAAATACAATTTGAGATGAGCCTACAAAACATCAGAAATCTCACTAAGTCACTAAGAAAAGACTTTGAAATGAGACTGCGAGGACACAAAAGTGTATAGAGAGAATGATTATAATTAGGCTTTCTTAGTTGATATGCATACAGTGTAAGAATGCAGGAAACTAGGAACTCAAGAATCTGGTATTCTCTGTAAGTATACCTCTCATGATGAATAAGTAAACTGGCATTCCAGTTTTTGTGGAAGAGTCCCTGCTTTGAGAAATGCAGAGTCTAATTCAGTCTTTCTTAATCTCTTTTGGATTATGGAATTCTTAGACACAGAAAGAAGCTATAGGTCTTTCTACAGAATGGTGCACGTGTAGACCTACACACGTTTTTAAATATAGATGAGGGATTTTTCAGTCCTGTTCTAGTTCAGTGGACAATCAAGTTCACATATGATATTACCTCCAGTGCCATTACTGGCAAGACCAGGATATTTACAGGACTTGAAGCAAATTACTCATATTTTAAAGTTTTTGACTACTTTGTGATGACTTTAGAAAAATGATCTGAAAATTAAAAAAAAAAAAAGCCAATCAAAGATGGAAAAGATGATTCTGTGATACTTAAGAGTCAGATCTTCCCCACCCAGGGATCAAACCCAGGTCTCCAGCGTTGCAGGCAGATTCTTTACCACCTAAGCCACTAGGGAAGCCCACTTAAGAATCAAGCCAGTCTTCATGTTATATCCTTAGAGCCAAAAGCAATCCCTGACATGTACATGTTAGATGCAATATAGCCTTTGTTGTAAAAAGCAAAGATCATGAATAAGCCACCAAATATTCATCTTTCCAGTTCTTTGCCTGTTGCTAAATGGTTCTTACAACACTTCTAAAGTAAAGGCGCCCCTGCATTACCAACCGCCTTTGGCGGAGTCTGAGTAGCCTTTGCGTTTCTGCTGTTGGTAGGGATCAATCCTGGGGCCATTAGATTATGATCTCTTTTGTTTTAAGACAAAATGTTAGACCTTAAGTATTGCTGTAAAATGAAATCATATCTTTGGCACCGCTTTAAAATAACAACCTGCCTAAAGGCAAAATTCGCTTCCCCTCATCACCCAGTGATAAATCTCTATTTCACATTCTGCACTTGTTGGGTGAGTAGCCCCATCCCCAGGCGCTGTGAACAAAAACACAGAGAAGATAATGAGTGCAGAACCTAGGAAAGATGGACAGTGCAGGAACAATCTGTGGCTGTGGGTGCAAAGAAAATTTGGCCCAAAGCACTGTCATTAAATATATACTGCATTGATGATGAAGGTGGGGAAAGGGGATTGAATAATACATTTTGATATTTTAAACATAATCCTCTCTTTATCCAAATATTTTGATTTAAAGAATGCCATTCTCACAAAGATGAGAGTTTTGCCTTTTCAGACATCCTATTTGGGGGTATGTCAGAGAAAATCTATGTCATTTTAGTCTAAAGATTAGACTCACTGTATTCTACGGATATATTTGAAGTAATTACTGAAATAATACCCTGAATTCTTTCAAGTCTTGTGTTGTTTAGAATTAAGAGACTTTGGCTTTAAATGTGTGTTAAACAAAAATTCCAAGAGTATAATACATTTTGTAGTATTTTACCTAAAAGAAGAAATGTGTACATAGGATCATTCACTTTGCAGCACTGTGGAAAAGCTAATACTTTGTGGAAAGTTGTCTAAACCCCCACCACGATCACTATCACAGATTCCATTTCTAATAAAAGAGTATGATGTAGAGTAGGATAAAGATAGCAGTTCTTAGGATATTGTGAATAAGTATTGAAAATTAACATTTTTAACACCAGTTAGAACACATTTATTTGTACATATATACCCACACACAGACAGAATGAGATCCACTGGAGAAGGGCATGGCAAACCACTTCAGTATTCTTGCCTTGAGAACCCCATGAACAGTATGAAAATGCAAAATGATAGGGCACTGAAAGAGGAACTCCCCAGGTCAGTAGGTGCCCAATATGCTACTGGAGATCAGTGGAGAAATAACTCCAGAAAGAATGAAGGGATGGAGCCAAAGCAAAAACAATATCCAGTTGTGGATGTGACTGGTGATAGAAGCAATATTCGATGCTGTAAAGAGCAATATTACATAGGAACCTGGAATGTCAGGTCCATGAATCAAGGCAAATTGGAAGTGGTCAAGAGTGAACATCAACATTAATCAGCGAACTAAAATGTACTGGAATGGGTGAATTTAACTCAGATGACCATTATATCTACTACTGCAGACAAGAATCCCTTAGAAGAAATGGAGTAGCCATTATGGTCAACAAAAGAGTCTGAAATGCAGTACTTGGATGTAATCTCAAAAACAACAGAATGATCTCTATTCGTTTCCAAGGCAAACCATTCAATATCACAGTAATCCAAGTCTATGCCCCAACCAGTGACACTGAAGAAGCTGAAGTTGAACAGATCTATGAAGACCTACAAGACCTTTTAGAACTAACACCCAAAAAAGTTGTCCTTTTCATTATAGGGGACTGGAATGCAAAAGTAGGAAGTCAAGAAATAGGCAAATTTGGCCTTGGAATGCGGAATGAAGCAGGGCAAAGTCTAATAGAGTTTTGCCAAGAAAATGCACTGGTCATAGCAAACACCCTCTTCCAACAACACAAGAGAAGACTCTACACATGGACATCACCAGATGGTCAACACTGAAATCAGATTAATTATATTCTTTGCAGCCAAAGATGGAGAAGCTCTATACAGTCAACAAAAACAAGACTGGGAGCTGACTGTGGCTCAGATCATGAACTCCTTATTGCCAAATTCAGACTTACATTGAAGAAAGTAGGGAAAACCACTAGACCATTCAGGTATGACCTCAATCAAATCCCTTATGATTATACAGTGGAAGTGAGAAATAGATTTAAGGGACTAGATCTGATAGATAGAGTGCCTATGAACTATGGACGGAGGTTCATAACATTGTACAGGAGACAGGGATCAAGACCATCCCCATGGAAAAGAAATGCAAAAAAGCAAAATGGCTGTCTGGGGAGGCCTTACAAATAGCTGTGAAAAGAAGAGAGGCGAAAAGTAAAGGAAAAAAGGAAAGATATAAGCATCTGAATGCAGAGTTCCAAAGAATAGCAAGAAGAGATAAGAAAGCCTCCCTCAGCGATCAATGCAAAGAAATAGAGGAAAACAACAGAATGAGAAAGACTAAAGATTTCTTCAAGAAAATTAGAGATACCAAGGGAACATTTCACACAAAGATGGGCTCGATAAAGGACAGAAATGGTCTGGACCTAACAGAAGCAGAAGATGTTAAGAAGAGGTGGCAAGAATACACAGAAGAACTGCACAAAAAAGATCCTCAAGACCAAAATAATCACAATGGTGTGATCACTCACCTAGAGCCAGACATCCTGGAATGTGAAGTCAAGTGGGCCTTAGAAAGCATCACTACGAACACAGCTAGTGGAGGTGATGGCATTCCAGTTGAGCTGTTTCAAATCCTAAAAGATGATGCTGTGAAAGTGCTGCACTCAGTATGCCAGCAAATTTGGAAAACTCAGCAGTGGCCACAGGACTGGAAAAGGTCAGTTTTCATTCCAATCCCAAAGAAAGGCAATGCCAAAGAATGCTCAAACTACCGCACAATTGCACTCATCTCACATGCTAGTAAAGTAATGCTCAAAATTCTCCAAGCCAGGCTTTAGCAATACAGGAACTATGAACTTCCTGATGTTCAAGCTGATTTTAGAAAAGGCAAAGGAACCAGAGATCAAATTGCCAACATCCGCTGGATCATGGAAAAAGCAAGAGAGTTCCAGAAAAACATCTATTTCTGCTTTATTGACTATGCCAAAGCCTTTGACTGTGTGGATCTCAACATACTATGGAAAATTCCGAAAGAGATGGGAATACCAGACCACCTGACCTGCCTCTTGAGAAACCTATATGCAGGTCAGGAAGCAACAGTGAGAACTGGACATGGAACAACAGACTGGTTCCAAATAGGAAAAGGAGTACGTCAAGGCTGTATACTGTCACCCTGCTTATTTAACTTATATGCAGAATACATCATGCAATATGCTGGCTGGATGAAGCTCAAGCTGGAATCAAGATTGCTGGGAGAAAGATCAATAAGCTCAGATATGCAGATGACACCACCCTTATGGCAGAAAGTGAAGAGGAACTAAGAAACCTCTTGATGAAAGTGAAAGAGGAAGAGTGGAGAAAGTTGGCTTAAAGCTCAACACTCAGAAAACAAAGATCATGGCATCTGGTCCCATCATTTCATGGGAAATAGATGGGGAAACAGTGGAAACAGTGTCAGACTTTATTTTGGGGGGCTCCAAAATCACTGCAGATGGTGACTGCAGCCATGAAATTAAAAGATGCTTACTCCTTGGAAGGCAAGTTATGACCAACCTAGATATCATATTGAAAAGCAGAGACATTACTTTGCCGACTAAGGTCCGCCTAGTCAATGCTATGGTTTTTCCAGTGGTCATGTATGGATGTGAGAGTAGGACTGTGAAGAAACCTGAGTGCCGAAGAATTGATACTTTTGAACTGTGGTGTTGGAGAAGACTCTTGAGAGTCCCTTGGACTGCAAGGAGATCCAACCAGTCTATTCTGAAGGAGATCAGCCTTGGGATTTCTTTGGAAGGAATGATGCTAAAGCTGAAACTCCAGTACTTTGGCCGCCTCATGAGAAGAGTTGACTCATTGGAAAAGACTCTGATGCTGGGAGGGATTGCGGGTAGGAGGAGAAGGGGACAACAGAGGATGAGATGGCTGGATGGCATCACTGACTCAATGGACGTGAGTCTGAGTGAACTCCAGGTGTTGGTGATGAACAGGGAGGCCTGGCGTGCTGTGATTCATGGGGTCTCAGAGTCGGACACGACTGACTGAAGTGAACTGAACTGAACTGAACACACACACAAATATCTCTAAGGCCAGATATTCTTTCATGAGTCATAGCACAATACAAAATAAAGACATTCTGAATTTAAAATGATCATCTGTATAACAATGTGACTGAGGATAAGCAGATGTTTTGCTACATTAAACAAGGTCTTAAAAGCTTACATCAGGGGTTAATAAACTCGGGTCAGTGATCCAAATCCGGCCCATGACTTGTTTCTATATGGCCCTCAAGCTAAGGATGGTTTTTAAAATTTTAAAGGGTTGTAAAACAAAACAAAGAGCAATATATGAGAGAGACTATATGTAGCTCCCAAAGCCTAAAATATTTATTACCTGGCCATTTGCAGAAATATTTTGCCAATCCCAGGTTTGGATTCTAGCATACTAATGGCAAGGTTTAATGTGCAATTTTGGATTCAGTTGGAAATGCCACATTATTACACTAAAGATAGGTCTCGTCTTCTCCAGCAGTCAATTTGTGTCAATTTAGAGACTGAAAAGATGAAAATTTCCCTAGCAACAATCAAATGCTCAAATTTCTAGTTAATTTAAATCACACTAACTAGATTCGGCTTCCTTATCAACAGAAATGCTTTAGGAGTGAAGTCGTCTGATGATACTTTTAGTATTGAGCAATCTTTTGGCATATTTTGGAGGAACATCGATATGAAGTGGAAGTACTGAAAATTCTTATACCCAACTGTAATATTCTTTCCTATTATTCTTCTTCAGAAAACAACTCTCTCTCTCCATAGGTTTTTGAATATGTGGCTTCACATGAGAATATGTGGGTATTTTAAGCTAAGAAATTCGTAAATGTATTTACCCAGTAACATAAGATTCTTTTAATAAGCTTACTTGTGAACTAACTACATTGTTCAGAATTCAGGTTCAGTTAATAAACTTCATCGTTAACACTATTACTTATGATTGATTCTCTTTTCAAAATGTACACATGGAAATCTATGACAGCACTGTACTAAAAAAAAGAATCAATCTGGCCAGAAGCAGTTAAAGATTTCCATATTATAAGCCAATAATATATTCTAGAATAGTCTTTTACATTAAATAGAAATTAATAAAATTATTTTTCTCTTTTAAACAAGTCAGGTGTATTTTTTGTAATGTGCAATTATTAACAAAGCTCTCTATCTCTGAATAATAAAAGTGATGTAGGGAGATGTAAGTACCACAAAAGAAAATTAATTTCAATGTTTTCACAAACCTAAGAAAAAAGAAGCAATTTCTTTTCTTAAAGTTCATTTGAAAATTATTAAAACAATTTGGAAAAACAAAATTACATTTTGATAAGTGCATTTCAGGTGAAAGAGAAGTTCCCCTCTATATATATAGGCCTATATTAATAAGTAGACTACTACTCGTTGAAATTTTAATTTACGACGTCCACTCTGAAATGGACTGAGATATCTGCAATGCCCTGAGAAATGGTAACAATAGATCACATGCCTAGATATTTCTAAGCTTTTGTGTAATGAATTACCTCTATTTTACTTAGGAGAAAATATGTTTGTTGTTATTTTTGAATCTTCGATGAACTCTCTATATCAAACAAGGTCAAGCCACAAATAATGCCCCAAATCAAGTTAAGATGAAATAAAAATCAATGATTTATAATACAGATTTGAAAGGATGTGGGTCAATGTAAAAGCTGCAAGATTTTGTTCTTCATTATTTTAAAATGAATGCACATCTTCTGTGGGTAAAACAGCCCAAAGCAGTCTCTTTTAAATCATCTATTCCGAAAGATACAATACCTCCAAACAAGAAGCCTTGACATCTGTGACACAGGAGACATGCAGAAATCATTAAGGGTATCCCTAGGGGCTTCCAACAGTTGCTTCACTTTAGGGTGGGTGTGAGAAGGTTTAAAATTAAATTACTTTAAAATAAAGTTAGAGCACTAAGCAATTTCCTGCTTTCGACTCAGTAGGGTTTCCCGTGAGAAAAGAAAGTAGGCAAAAAGCTCAGACAGACAGACAAACATATTTACCCCTAGGTGGAAGGTACAAATTAAATTAGCCTGCTACAAAGGGGAGATGTTTTCTCCTTCTGTTCAGATGTCATGGTAGTGAGGAAACATAGTCTGGGGCCAAGAAAAATGGCACAAATGCATTCATCTGAGCTACCATTCATCCTGATCCAAGGTCTAAACAGAACGCATAAAAGAACAGCACTGTTGAAGGACTTCCTCTCCCTAGTTACCAAGTTGAGGCTTGCACAGGAATATGGGAGGGGGGGGGGGGGGGGCGGTTCTTTCCAGAATGTTTCAATGTTGTTGGAAGTGTCAGAGGATGTTATGGAGTTAATGACTGAATCTGAAATCACATCAGTATAATTTGATTCCATATTTCATAGAAAGAGCTGTATTTTATGGTACACAGTATGGTGTGTTTAAAGGTACATTGTGAACTTTCTTTCCCTCTGTAGCTGGAAACCAATATAGGCACTTCCAAAGAGTCAAGTATCTATTATAGTGCCTCATTAATATGCATGTTTTTGGCACTCAGTTTGGTTCAGCTGGTATGCTTTCCAGTATCTCATTCTTTATTTATATGAGACTAGGAGGTGTGACCTATGGAGCCAGTTGGCTGTCATGAATTGGAATATTCATTAAGCCTCATGAATTATGCATTAGACTGCTTATAATACTGAGATCCACATTTGATCTAGCCAGAACTCTCAACTGCTTCCCATTCGATGGAATGATCCACATTTTGTCGACCAAACTATATATGTGCTCCATACACTGCAGAAGGAGTAATTGTGTATTTGCTACCCAAAAATGCTTGGGAGATTTTGCAACTTGTGTCTGACTAAGTCACTTTCATATTTTTTGTATGTTTGAAGGGCACAGCAGACATGGTTCTCTTCTGGCAAACTAGGTTTGAGTAGCATTCTTCTCTAGGCTGATTGCTGTTTCCATCCATTACTACCCTTGCCTGTAAAAGTCACCAATGACTATTGAGCAGCCAGGATTTGTAAAAGATATGTAGCTGTCTCCTGGTGATCCACACATACAAGTGAAGCCAAATATAAAGGACATAGAGAATGCTTTTAAGAATTTAGTTTCTCTTATCTAAAATAAGAAAATCTTTTTACTGATAATCTTATCATTTTTGTTGCTTTTTTAGGGACAGGTATATTCAAGCCATATAAAATCTAATCTGGAGATCTTACTGATGCTATAAGATTTTATTAGAAATCAAAACAACATATAATTGTTAGGAATTAAATATTTTCATTTTTAAAATATATGCAACAATATTAAATGTATGCCTTGTTTAAATCCACATTCTGAAATATAAAGAGAAAAAAGAAAGATAAAAAAATTAACCAGCAAATATTAATATGAACTCTTATACACATATTAGCAACATCAAGTGCTAAAGGCATTTCACTTTTTAGGTTCTTAGTACAAGTTACTCAAGTTAAAATCTTCCCCCCCCAAAATACATTCTTAAGAAATTAGATTTTATCTAGCATCGATCTCAAACCTTTGATGATTAACCACTTAAAAAAATTCTCTACTCTTTATATCTTAATACAGACCTTATTTCTTAATGTAGAGGCCTTGGAAAGAGCCTCTATTGAGGGAAGTAATTATTATTAGTTAAAATATAAAACATGATTTGAATTTAGTCCCTTCTGCTTTCTATATTCAGGAAAACTAGACTAAAGAATCTATAGTCAGCTCTACAAAAGGTCATGGGTGAGTCCTGGGTAAAAAAGCATTGTTTACAGATTTTTAGTGAAGAGATTAGCTGTCATTTATTTTCACATACCTAACTGAGGAGCCTTAGTGGTTCCCAGCAAGACTGTGTTCTCTTCTCTTTCTTAGCCTGTCACATCCTTGTCAGTTTCAATAAAATTACTTACCTGAATTATGCAAATGAGGTTTTGTGATGTCCAGCTCCCATCATTGTTCATCTCCACTACAGCTGAAAATTCTAGCAGACCCCTTGCTTACACTGTCTGATTCCAGGACTCCTTGGGTCAAGACCTTTCAACCTCAGAGTTTGACTTATGCCACAACCATTTGACAAATCGCCCAGACCCTCACAAAAGCCGGTTGAGCTCCAGAGTGGCTGCTCTCTCTATACACCACTGTTTCTCTGTTTTGACATTTCCTTCTCACTTTTCCTCTCAGTAATTAGACAAAGGGAGAAAAAGACATTTGTGTTTAAAGAATGCTTTCATTTAGGACTGTGATAAATGGCTCCCCTTTCCAAGAAGCTGCAGTCCCACTGCAGGACAGAAGGTTCCTTCACAAGGGGGACTCGACAGCAGAACCCGCCCACCGAAGCCTTCCCGGACGTCAGCTTTGCCTCTAAAAAGCCTGCAGAGAGTGTCCACTGATCTTATCTGTATTTTCAGTCAACTGGAAAAGGGAAAATGTAGCATGAACTACCCATATTAAAATTATCATGGTTGTAACTACAAGGACACCGAATTTATAATTTAAGTGTTCCTGAGAAAGTTTGGTGTCGGAAAACAAATCTGGAACAAAACACACTGTGATTGTCTTAAGTCATCTTAGTACCATTAAAAAGTCTCCGTTCAAGTAATAAATTCCAGATTATAATATATCCCACTCCCCAGTATGTCTCATCTATCATCCTGGAAAAAAAAAAATGAATTAACAGAACTATCCAAGATCTGGCATTTTAGTGGCCCATCACAAATTTGAAATATTTGTGGGGAAGTTTGAACATGCTCTTTTCAAAATAAAACACAACTCTTATCATGTTGCTAAAGGGGAAAAAGTCTTTGCAAAAGGAAAAAAAAAATAATAGAGAGTAACTTTATGTCAACTATGTTTTTCTAAGCTTCTCTCAGAGTAACAAGTTGATGTTTATTGTTCCACTGGGGAGGAAAGATTGCCAAACATGCAAAATAAATGAAACTGCATGTGACTCAGCGTTTGAGAGTTTCAGTGAAAACTGAGCATGTTCTCGCTCTTGCTATGGTTAACCTGTCACCTTTGCTCACAGTAGTGCATTAATTAGAAAATCACCAAATGACATTCCCAAAGGGGGCAAATCACTTCTATGGTCTGATATCACACTTGGATTAATAAAGCAACAAGCCTACCTTTCTACTGATTAGAAGTTGGCATGTGATTTTTACCTGATTTATGGAGCACTACCTTTAGACTCACTGAAGTTAATCTTATGAAATTATGACACTTTAAATATTTGCAAGAAAGCGTTACTTTTATTTTATATTAATTTTAGGAATCAATAGAGCTTACAAATAGCCCTTACTAATGGACTTGCAATAACATTTTTTTTAATAAAATGAAATCTGGCACACGATTTTAAAAAGCCAATGTCAGTTTGTGTAAGCAAACTATTTGTGGTTGCTTCCTCTTCCTTGTGTTTAGCTGTGGGAGCTAAAACAATGTAAGTGAATAAACATGCCAGAGTGTCTATCTCCAAAATCTAAACAAAGCCAAAGGAGGAATCAATTTCATTTGGATTTTTATTGAAATCTTTGTGAGGGAACAGGGTCTTTAGATGTTTCCCATGTAAAAGGCACTAGACCAGGCAGCCTGATATGCTTGAAATAATGTCCCCTCAGGCCTAAAGGCCAGGATGCATTCCGCTTCAGAGATCTTTTCCAGCATGCGGGAATGCATTTAGTGAGAAAAGGAAACCATGGGAACTCTTTTGGTAAACCTTTAACTAACACAGTATATGCTTGGCTCCTGGTTTCCATTTATTCTGTGAATAGAACAGAGCAGAGGTGAACTCGCCAATGCATAACTGAAAAGGAATATCAGTAAAACCTTACAGATCTAGGGTTTCGGGAGGAGCATAGCTTAACGTGAAAGGGAGCTCATTATTGCTGACAAATATGAAGTAGTATTAGACATGTAAGTTCTCATTATGGCAGCAAAATCTCTAGAACTTTAGGTGTAAGTGTATCTCTAACTGAAAATGTATTGTGCCACTATGTGAAGACTTCTAAAGATTTCTGGGACTTCTTTGACTAAATGTTATGTGTTTCAGTATCAATACACTCAAGTTTTAAGTTTGGTCTACATATTTGTAGCAATGCATTATATGCTTCCATTTGACTTTTGTCACCAAAATGTATCTTTATTTTTAAACCAAAATTATCTGCTTTTTCTGATGAATCATACTCAACCAAGTGATGATTTTCTCTTTTAATTTCAAAGAACAAAAGTCTTGTTTAATTCTTTACTTGAGGTTATTTCTTTCAGAAAGGATCTGAACTATTCAGAAAAGTTGCAGTCTATATTTACTCACTAACACACCATTTCCTAAAGGCAGATACTATCCTATTTCTTAGGCATATCATAAACACTCAGTAAATGTTTGTTGAAAGATTAATTTTTATTGAGCAGCTACTCTGTTATTCACTTCAGCTCCTAAGGAGCTCACAATCTAAAAATAAAAATAATGTTACAATAACCATAAAATAAAGAAGAAGCTCAAGTGCTGTATGGGCAATGAAATAGACCTTCAAAGGAGCTGAAAGACTATTTACAATGTTGGTTATCAGAGTAGTGAGTAGAAAATGTATCTGTCATTGACTATGAAGAAATGTGGGCTTCACTGGTGGCTCAGACATTGAAGAATCCGCCTGCAATGAGAGAGATCAGGGTTTGACATCGGGCTGGGAAGATCCCATGGAGGAGGGCATGGCAACCCACTCTAGCATTCTTGCCTGGAGAATTCCCATGGACAGAAGAGCCTGGCGGGCTATAGCCCACGGGGTCACAAAGAGTCAGATGCAGCTGAGCAACTAAGCACACACACATGAAGAAATGTACTTATTTAATCTGATTCATTAATCAGAAGAGATAATTTTCCAGTCTTTATAGATTTGATTCTCTTCCAGAATCCTAGTTGAACTTTCCATGATTATGAACAACTACTTGGTTGTTGCACCTATAACAGAATTTTTATAGAAGTTGGAATTTTCCTTACCTAATTTCAAAAGGATAACTCTTCATTAATCACTCAGGAAGTGATTAAAGAAAATATTTAATCCGTAGCTATGTTTCTATCATATTTCCTCTTATCTTTTCAACTGGGTCTCTCTACCCAGTAATTAGTTGTTGGTAATTACTAATTACCCAGTAATTAGTTTTTCCTAATTCTTGCTGGAGTTATCATAGCTGATAATGTCATAACCTCTTTATGAAAGTGTATGACCTGAAAGAAGACTGCAGTTGATTTTGAAATTTAGCTAGCATAATTATTTCTAAGTTCTGCTCAGGAGTAAAAAATTACACAATCTGATTCACCAAAATAATGGCAGCAACTTCTTGTAATATCTATTCTTCTCCTTATAGTAGGTTTTCAGTTCAGTTCAGTCAATCAGTTGTGTCCGACTCTTTGTGACCCCAGGGACTGCAGCACACCAGGCTTCCCTGTCCATCACCTACTCCCAGAGCTTGCTCAAACTCATGTCCATTGAGTCGGTGATGCCATCCAACCATCTCATCCTCTGTCGTACCCCTCCTCCTCTTGCCTTCAATCTTTCCCAGTACTAGGGTCTTTTCCAATGAATCAGCTGGTCAAAAGACTAGAGTTTCAGCTTCAGCATCAGTCCTTCCAATGAATAGTCAGAACTAATTTCCTTTAGGATGGACTGGTTGGATCTCCTTGCAGTCCAAGGGACTCTCAGGAGTCTTCTCCAACACCACAGTTCAAAAGCATCAATTATTCAGCTCTCAGCTTTCTTTATAGTCCAATTCTCACATCCATACATGACACTGGAAAAACCATAGCTTTGACTATATGGACCTTTGTTGGCAAAGTAATGTCTCTGCTTTTTAATATACTATCTAAGTTGGTCATAGCTTTTCTTCCAAGGAGGAAGCATCTTTTAATTTCATGGCTGCACTCACCATCTGCAGTGATTTGGGAGCCTCAAAAAATAGTCTGTCACTGTTTCCACTGTTTCCCCATCTATTTGCCATGAAGTGATGGGACCAGATGCCATGATCTTCGTTTTCTGAATGCTGAGTTTTAAGCCAACTTTTTCACTCTCCTCTTTCACTTTCATCAAGAGGCTCTTTAGTTCTTCGCTTTCTGCCATAAGGGTGATGTCATCTGCATATCTGCAGTTATTGATATTCCTTTCTCCTGGGAATCTTGATTCCAGGTTATGGTTCATCCAGTCCAGCATTTCTCATGATGTCCTCTACATATAAGTTAAATAAGCAGAGTGATAACATACAGCCTAGAACACTTTAAAAAGAAATGCTTAGTATACTTTTGAAATATATTGGAAAAAATACTGTTGTTTTCCCTCTCATTCTCCAAATACTACCTGCTTCTCCTCCTCCATTTGAGGGTATGACACTATCATATCCCCCATTATTGAAATCACAGACACTTAGAACTCCCTTAATGCTTAAATTCTCTCACATACACAATACACATATATTTACAATAAATGCACCTTAACATCTTACATATTTATTTCTTATTTCACCCCATCATCACTGACTTGAGAGTCTCCTAAGTGCTCACTTCCACAAATGCTTTAGATCCTTAACCTGCCTCTCTGCTATCTGTCTCAGATGCTATACCTTATCTTCCCTCTATGGACAAAGTCATATACAAAATGCAAATCCAAATATACTGCAGCTCAGGATCCTTCAATAGCTCCCATAGAGATTTGAGAACCAAATCAAATGCCTTAGCAGAGTCCCTGACTCCTCCACAAAAAGTACTCTTCTTCACACTTTACTTAAGAAATTTGCATGCTACTCCATGAATCCTTCATGTTTCACATGGTGTTCCCATGGCTGGATTTTTTTTTTCCTTCTCTTCAATCTCCATTCCACCTACTTAAGTGCTATTTCTGATCCCATCAATTTCTCCCAGATCCCTTCTCTGACCTGGTGTCTGCTTCATATTCCTTTCTGCACTCTCAGCATCCTGTCCGTTTATTTGTCCTAGTTTTTGTCTGCTGATACCACTAGACCTTGAGCTCTTCTAGTGTAGAAATTTTACTCCAATTTTTTTCTTTCAATTGCCTTGAATTAATTTAGCTTTTGGTTAATATTACCAATTGAAGAGACTTCCAATATAAAGGAACTGAGCCTTATGAAGAGTCTCATGATTGGATATTCTGTTTCCAGTAAGAGCAAGGAAAAAAGTGAGAAATCACAAGAATAGAGATAATAATGATGACATAAATATAGAATGTATAATTGAAGCTATGTACAGAAAAAAATTAAAATTAATAGATACAGATTTTTGGTTTCAGCTCCAATATATGAAGAGCTTATAGGTCATCACCCCATCATACAGCAAGGAAAAAGCTGGCTAACCTGAAAATTGATGACTTTTCCCAGACTTTGAAAATAACTGAGGTTGCAGGGCAAACCACTCCCTTTGAAATCTGGAGAACAGGAGCATCCTTAGATATTTCAAACAAGATGCATTTATGTGGAGCAGAAGCTGCTAGAGCCATAAACTGCTAGGATCACTCAAAGGTTAATTTTTACAAATTGAATTTGGATTGCGTGAGAATAAGGCTACTGCTGGGAACCACAGTCCCAAGTAAGGCCTCACACTTTCATGATCTTTACTTCCAGGAACCTACTAGGTTCTCACAGGGAAGATCTAAGAAAGAACCTCCCCTGCATCTGAAAAGGGAAGACAAGTCATTGTGAAGTAGTCCCAGAGCCTTCTCCATAAAAAGGCTGAGGCTCCAAGGAGATAGATTTTACTAAACCTTATCCCGGTTGAGGACAGGACAATCATTCTACTCTCTGTTCCGTATAGACTCTCTGTTTTATCTAAGGAGGAAAAATCATATTCAACAGGAGTTAGAGCCTCAGTAAACAGGTTGGGAATTCTGCTCTCAGGGATGATAACAGAGGAGGGAGTCAGCCAATTGAAGACACAGACCCACTAAAACATGAAGATTTAATTGGAAAAAGTAAAACATTCCACTTTCCCCACATCTTACTACCACACCAAAAGGATGCCAGTATAAATAAAAGTGCATTCCACCTGGAAGAGCTGCAAGACACAAGCTCTCTCCGTCAGAAAGTATTGGTGGTTTAGTTGCTAAACCATCACGAGAGTGCCCAACTCTCGTGATCCCATGAACTGTAGCCCGCCAGGCTCCTCTGCCCATGGAATTCTCCAGGCAAGAACACTGGCCTGCATTGCCATTTCCTTTTCCAGGGGATCTTCCTGACCTAGGGATCAAACTTGAGTCTCCTGCATTGCAGGCAGATTCTTTACTGACTTGAGCTACGGCTGAATTTTGCTAGATTCCCCAGAGAGTATTAGAGAAGCCTAATATCAAGGAGGGAGAAAAAATAAGGGTGATAGAGGAATTTAAAGCCTCTGGAAGTTGTAACTACAGCACATGTTACACACAGTCAATTTCTAGTCAGTTGGCCATAAATCTTCACAATGAAAGCCAATCTACCACAGTTGCTATTACCCAACACAGTATATACAGCTTTCAAAAAAATTACAAGGCACAACAAAAGGCAAGAAAAAAGCACAATTGGAAAAGAGAAAGCAATCATCAGAAATGACACAAATGGACTTCCTTGGTCATCCAGTGGCTAAGACTCTGTGCTTCCAATGCAGGGGACCCAGGTTCAGTCCCTGGCCAGGCAACCAGATCCCACATGCCACAACTAAGACCATAAATAAATGCTTTTAAAAGAAAAAGAAATGACACAGAGGTTGGAATTATCAAATAATTTAAAATAATTATGATTAACATGCGAAGAGCTTTCATTGAAAAATAAACAGCATTCAAGAACAGGTGCCTTATGTAAGCAGAGAGGTGAAAACTCTGCTTAAGAAAAAGTTTAGGAAAGAATTCATAAAATATGCTAGAATTAAATGCATTGTAACAGAAATTAAGCATATCTTCAATAGACTCATTAGTAGATGCGGTATGCCAAAAAAAGAATCAGTGAACTTCAGGATAGATAAATAGAAACTTCCCAAGCTGAAATGCAAAGATAAAAGTAAGTTAAAATAAAACATCCAAGATCTGTGAAAAATTTTCAAAAAGTGTGACAAATACCTAATGGAATATCTCTAAATAAGAAAGACAGAAAAAAGCAGGAGAAATACATTTGCCAAGACTAATGATAGATTTGAAACCACAGATTAAAACAAAGCAAACAAACAAACAAAAAAGCCTACCTGGCATATCATATTCAAATTGCAGTAAATTGAAGACAAAGAGAAAATCTTTAAGAAACCAGAGGAAAAGACACTCTATCTATATTTTCTTGGGCTCCTAAATTACTGCAGATGGTGATTGCAGCCATGAAATTAAAAGATGCTTCCTCCTTGGAAGAAGAGCTATGACTAACCTAGACAGCTTGTTAAAAAGCAGAGTCATTACTTTGCCAACAAAGGTCCATCTAGTCAAGGCTATCATTTTCCAGTAGTCATGTATGAATGTGAGAGTTGGACTATAAAGAAAGCTAAGTGCCAAAGAATTGATGCTTTTGAACTGTGGTGTTGGAGAAGACTTTTGAGAGTCCCTTGGACTGCAAGGAGATCCAACCAGTCCATCCTAAAGGAAATCAGTCCTGAATATTCATTGGAAGGACTGATGCTGAAGCTGAAGCTCCAACATTTTGACCACCTGATGCAAAGAACTAACTCAATGGAAAAGACCCTGATGCTGGGAAAGATTGAAGGCAGGAGGAGAAGGGAATAACAGAGGATGAGATGGTTGGATGGCATGAATTTGAGCAAGCTCTGGGATTTGGTGATGGACAGGGAAGTCTGGGATGCTGCAGACCATGGCATCACAAAGAGTCTGACACAACTGAGCGACTGAACTGAACTAGGGAGGAATGAGGATAACAATTATAGTAGACTTCCCACCAGAATTCAAGGAAGCAAGCAGAGAGTGGAGTGACATATTTAAAGACCAGTAGAATAGAATAGAAAGCCCAGAAACAGAGGTACATCACGCTCAACTGATCTTGGACAAGGGTGCTATTCCACACAGAGAGTCTTTTTAGCAAATGGTGCTGAAACAAGGGGCATTCACGTAAACAACTGATGCAGACCTAGATGAATAAACCTAGATGCAGACCTTTAACTTTCATAAAGATTGCTTCATGGTAGATCATAAACCTGAATGCAAAATTCAAGGTTATGTAACTTCTAGAAGAAAGCATGGGAGAAACTCCAGGTGATTGGATCTGGATGAGTTTTTAGATATACCATGGAAAGCACATCCATGAGAGGGAAGATTAATGGATTGTATTTTATTAAAATTAAAAACTGCCCTTTGAAGGATAGGATAGGGAGTATGAGAGAACAGCCATATCTTAGAGAAATATTTACAAAACACATTTCTGTAGGGGAATTGTATCAGAAGAGGACAGCTGGGGCTCAGCAATAGGAGAGAGAGTGAATCTAAGAATGGACAAAAGGTCCAGACTCCTCACTAGAGAGGACATATGATCATAGGTAAGAATATGAAAGGTCCATTCACACAATTTTTCATTAGGAGAATGCAAATTACTTCCTGGATGGATTCCTGAAAAAGAACGATAGGTAAAAACCAAGGGAATCTGCATAAATTTTGTACTTTGGTTAATGTATCCATGTTGATTCATTTTTGTGACAAATATATTAATATTTTAAAATAGGGAAAATTATGTCTGGGATATATGGGAAAAACTCTCTGTACCGGCTCTGCAAATTTTCCATAACCCTGAAACCATTCTAAAATAGCAAATTTATTAAAAATACATATAAAAATTGAACCATATTTTTCTAAGGTCACATGTGTACATGGAAGAGGGGAATTTCAAAGTCACTTTCAACTCCATATGTGCCTTATATTTAAACATAATCATTTTTAACATACACTATAATTCATGATTCAGTTAGCAAATGCTTCAGTGCTTTTCAACAGTTCTTAGTATACAGCTTGACCTTTAAGATTTTCATACATTTTTCCATAAGAAAAAAATGTTTCCTTGTAATGAGCTTGATCTGCCGTACTGCCTTGACCATGACTAACAAGGGCTGACAAGGAAGCATTCTCTGCCCCGCCTCCCTCCTCCTCAGCACCAGCCTGTTCCCCCCAGATTCCCTCCTCACCCCTAAGGTGAGGCTCCAAGGGGAAGTGGTACATGTGAGCCCCACAATGAGCATGGTTAAGACAGCCCGGGATGAGAAGAGCAAGTAACCATCAACATTGAACATCCACGCCTGTCCCATGCTCTTGAGAAAATGAGCCTCCAGTTGCCAGCATGGACAATCTCTTTCACTTTGGGCTTCAGCCAGGGAAGTCCAGGAAAAGAAACTAAAGTGGAATAAGCTATCACTTAACCTATCTATTCCACAGCTCTCCCATCTGCTAAATGAGGAGACTTGCTCTCACTTTAGCTCCTAATGAGAACAAACCCTAAGGTATGGCTCAAGTCAGATGTTCATCACAGACTCCACTCCACAAGGTCAGTGTGAGCCGGGTGCTAAATCACCCCCCTGAGATACAGGGACTGTGTTGTTGCTAGAGTCACAGGCTCCCGGAGTGAGCTGCTCTGAGCCGTTTCCATACGCTCTGTTCTCCTCTCACCGGGGACAAAGGGAGGTCAAAACAGGCCCCTGGAGGGTTGGAGTGAGAAAGAGATGTATGCCGTCTTTCCTTGGCAGACAAATATTCATTTTTACGAGTTGGAACCCTCCGGCTCCCTCCCTTGAATCAGGGCTTGCTGCAGCTCAGGCTGCCACGGGATGGATTTGTCTTTCCCTGCACATTATTATTTTATTGTTATTACTCTCATTCCTTCCTAACTGTGAGCCAATGAGCAGAATTATTTTTATTTACTCTGATTTTTGGATGCTTGAATATATTACTTCAATATAGTTTATAATCCCTTTAATAGCACATAATGGTTATACTTTAGACATTTAAAAGCAATTGGGCACATTCAATATGTTTGTGACATATAACTGTATAATGCCCTATCTCTTTCTGTATTAAATGTCTCATGTTAATAAATTCTAGCCTATTTTGTATGTTTCGTATTTGAGTGTATAAACTCATAAAAAGAATAATAACTGGCATGAATTTTTCTGGTAAACTTGGAGTGTGAAGATGTAATGGAACTACTGATAGCCGAGGTAAAGCTCTATAATTGAGGAAATCAAATTGAACATAAAGATACTGTAAAATTCAAATTTAACAGGACTCTGACCAGATCCAGAAATAAAATCACGATGATGCATTTGAATAAAACTTTTCCTAGTGTCAGGAAAGCCATATACTCTACGTTACAGCCGAGGGTGATCTGTGTACAGATGAGTCATCCTCTGACTGAGCCAGAATCCTGACAATGTACAATTTTTATTGTAAGCTGATTTCTGTAATGGCATAGTGTCAATGTCATCTGCATCAACACAACATTCTTCCAAAACTGGTGGCTCTGCCATACAGAAGCTCTGCGGCCTCTCTCTTTGATAAGTCTAAAGAGAAGGATTAATAACGAAATATGATGGAGCGTGATGACATGACATCATCCTCAGAGGTGACCCAAGACCGAGGGCCAATCCCAGCTTACATCCCCGGTGCACATTATTGTTGATGGTTGCAGCTGTGCCTATTGTCTTGTTGGACACGTGCAGGGTGACGGAGAGATGTGTGCTGGTGGCCAGAGGTAGGGGCTCATCACCCTTGGAAATCATTTTGAGGAGGCTAGACTTCTCTTTATTTTTCCAGAAGAAACACAAGTCTCTTTGCACACACATAAGAAAAGCAGAGTGTGAAACTAAGGGAGAAGGCATTGAAATAATCCTTGCTCACAGGGTTTCAGGAATTTAATAAGCCTAATTTCAGTAGCTCTAGGTTTAATCCCTCATGCCTGCACAAGCTAATCCTTTATTTTTGTGCTCAAAGATACTTAGCAGCTTTCTCTCTGGTCCTTCACTATTAATATTCAGCCCACAATATTTTCTTTTCTCTAAAGCTGGGTTGACTCATCAACAGAAAACTATTTTTCTATTAGGGCCCTCTGCAGGTAATGGCCAACTTGGATCTAACATGATAACTGTATTTCTGATCCAGAAGGGTTTTTTTTTTTGTTTCTGAGAAAACTTCACTTGTTCTCTTTTGTCTTCATTTCCATGTAAGTTCAGGTGGCACCAGGTTTAAGGAAAATACTATTAGATATTATATCAGCTATCTGTTATTATACAAAATGTTAAAAAGTAAGTCAGCTTTCAGTAGGCTCAAAATGGTTGTTCTGTTAAATAACAGGAATTCAATTGTTAATGATTTGGTGTGACTTAACTGAACTTTATTAAATGACAGTAGCTAAAATCTGCTTGAATAGCATCTGAACCAGAGTTTTACCATTATTGAACCTTAATAGCAATTCTCCATTGCATTATCAAATGATTTTCATGGATTCTTAAAGATTCATTTTTATTTTTTCTAGTGAAAAAGAAGGCTAAATTATCCTGCTATTGGAGTATTTGGGGGTCAAAGAATAAATGTAAGATAAGGAAAAGCTTGTAATGTAATAGAACCACTTCTAGCTGCATATTTCTTTCCTTTTTAGGTTTCAACTTGTTGCTTTGGATACTACAAATGAATTAATCAAGAAGATCATATTTTACCCTTTGAGTCATGTTGCAAAGAAATATTTAATTAAATAATGTATCTTTCCCTCAGGAAAATTGGAGCAGTGAAAGTAAAGTACTTTTACAAATGCATAGAAATAAAGTACTTTTTGTAAATACATAGAATAAATTCTTCCTTTTCTGAACAGCCATTTGCTCATGACTTTAATAGAGGTAGCAATACTTTCCTATTCAATAAATTCTGACAAAGTATACATACATTTTTTGAAGTTTAAATTGTAGGTAATTCTATCATGTATACTATCATGTAAGAATTGAATCGCTAGTCTATGTCTGACGCAGGATACAGCATGCTTGGGGCTGGTGCATGGGGATGACCCACAGAGATGTTATGGGGAGGGAGGTGGGAGGGCGGTTCATGTTTGGGAACACGTGTAAGAATTAAAGATTTTAAAATTTAAAAAAAAAAATGTAGGTAAACGTTGTCATTTAGAGAAGCACATGTTGATAAGCCTCCATAAAGTATAAATGAAGATGTTTAAAAATCACTAAAATATGAATCAGCAATAACAATAGCATGTATATGCCTGAAATGAGAAAATAAATGTAGTAATGTTTTTAAAATATTGATTTGAAAATTAAATTTGTGAGGACAACAACAACACCAGATATAATTAAAAGTTAAGTCTTAACTTTGTCTATGTGATCACAATGTGATCCTGGAAAATCATTTTACTTCTCTACACCTCAGTATCTTACTCTCAGATGGTAAAGAATCTGCCTGCAATGCAGGAGAACTGGGTTGGATCCTGGGTCAGGAAGATCCCCTGGAGAAGGGAATGACAACCCAGTTCAGTACTGTTGCCTGGAAAATCCCATGGACAGAGGAGCCTGGCAGGGTCCAGGCCATGGGATGGCAAAGGGTCAGACACAACTGAGTGACTTATACAGTATCTTATTCAGGCAGAATTGATAAAAGTTTCTGTATTCCTTTTTGTCCATTTACATTTTTTGAAATTATGCATTCATTACTTTAATGACTGTCTTTGAATTAGCTGTTATTTAACTATTAGACATCTGACAGTGCTGGTTGCTTTCAGAGGGTGTCCTTTCCAATTATTCAGTGTCCCTTTATGATTGGCTGTTTTCCTGACTATGTCAGTTGTTAAATTTTTAAAATTACAGCCTTAAACATTTATCTTACATTTTTGACACCAAATCCGTGTTTCACAATATATCTAACCTCTTTACTAACATTACCAGAAACTTAAAGCTTTTACTTCTATCTTCCACTTCATTGTTTATCACTCAAGTCTCTCATTTAGTTTATCGCATCCTCCAAAAATGTTTATCTTCTTACATGATTGTCATCATATGTTTATTCATTATTTTGTTCATCAGTGTTTTTATTATTTGCGTTTCATCTTTCTGTGTTTGATATACTTCTTACTGAGATGTGTTACAAAGTTCTTTCAGAAAGTGTCTGCAGGAATAAATACACTGTTTTATTTGCCTGAAGAAATCTTCAGGTTCCCCTTAGTTTTGAATGATACTTTGTCTGACAACTGTTAGTTGAATGAATAAATAATGTTAGTTGAATAAATTTTAGCTTACAAAGTTGACTGTATTTCAAATATATTTAATACATAGTACAATAGAGTTAGCTGATATTTTCTATTAAGTTTATAAAATTAGTATAAAACATAAGTAGCTATGAATTAGTTTACTCAAGTTGCTAAGTTTTTTCTGAAAAAAGTTAGATAAAATTACACAGTGAAGAAAATATTTAGATCTCAGTAGTTCTATTTACTAGTGTCCTCCACATGCAAGCATGAGTTAAGAAACTAATGTATGCAAGGATATCAGCATCTAGATTCTGGAAAAAGAACATGGAGAGAAATAAATCTGATATTGTACACCACTTTTCTGGCTCAAAAAGACTCATAGTTTGGTAAGAGAGAAAATAATACACAAATAATACAAAAGAAAAAAATAAAAATATGAGTAGATGGAAGAAGAGTTGTTTAGGCACAGGATTTCACTAGACTCCTCCAAGTTTCTGATTAATGCATTAGTATTCAGAAAAGTATCTTTTAAAATTCTCTTCCAAATGCATGGTTGTTGGCAACATGCAGTAACCAAATATCCAGACTGAAGAAGATTTGTCCTTAGAGGAGGTTAGAGGAGTCATATAAATCTTATTTAAGCCACATGGCTGAAGGCCATCGTTCTAAATTCATGTAGGTTTAGAATTTAAGAAGATTTGGTGCTCACTCATTATCTTAGTTTGGCTCTATTTTGAATTGATTTTCATCTGTGTTATACTAAAAGAAGCACATTTTAGTTCTAGTTCTGGGCTCAGTAAATTTTTGGAGTCCCTTGGACTGCAAGGAGATCCAGCCAGTCCATCGTAAAGGAGATCAGTCCTGGGCGTTCATTGGAAGGACTGATGCTGAAGCTGAAACTCCAATACTTTGGCCACCTGATGCGAAGAGCTGACTCATTGGAAAAGACCCTGATGCTGGGAAAGATTGGAAGCAGGAGGAGAAGGGGACGACAGAGGATGAGATGGCTGGATGGCTTAACTGACTCTATGCACATGGGTTTGGTGATGGACAAGGAGGCCTGGAGTGCTGCAGTTCATGGGGTCGCAAATAGTCAGACACAACTGAGTGACTTAACTGAACTGAACTGAATGGCAGGTTTATCAATTTTTTTTTTTCATGTGGCTCAGGTCCATATTTGGGTGAATTCAGAAATATTAAAACCCTGAAATTATCCAGGTTTTGCCTTGAGATGATCTAGTCTTCTTAGAACTAAGTCATCCTTCTAGATTTTTCTGGTGTGTGGTTTTGCTGAACTTTCTAACAGGAATTTGGGCACATTCAGCATGGCTTCTCTAATGTCAAGAAACTTAATTCATCAATTTCACATTGTAAAGTACCTATGATATTTTCTTGATTTATGAAAATTAGTTTTAATAGTCTTATTTTTCATTCAAAACTTTGGTCCCACATTTATATAATTGCCAAATCTTTCACGATGTAGACTGCTAATTGAAAATAAGAAAGAAATGCATTTTCCCTCCCCCATAGCTATTCTCCTATGTGTTGAACTTCCATCTGTCTGCCTTTTATTTTTGTTTATGTGAAGCTTTACATTTTGCCATCAATGTGTTATGTTGTGTTGTGTTAACTTGTAAGCCAAGACATAAAGGTAATAAATTATACACTTTTACCAACATTTTAGTTGGCTGACTAGTAAAATCTGATTTTAAAATTTAATGAGAATGTAATAGGTTTAATGAGACTGCAAGAAGATTATTTGCGGAGGAAAATTCCTACATGAAAAAAATTAGTAATTTAAATTGGTGATTTGAAGGACAAGGACCTGTATGTCACAAATGGGAAGTGAGTACACGTATAGGCTAAGACATCTAATCTCCAGAGAAGACTTATTCCCAGAGTTGCCTTTCATTCTTCTTTTTTATGAAAATGCCTCCAACTAGTGATTCTCTAAGGATTCAAACTAATTGAATGGTTTCCTACATCTTTCTTTCATGTGAACCATAAGAGGAGGGAATGATGCAGAGAGCACATAATATATAAAGAATAAAGCTTTATGCATACAATAATTGGGGCTTCCCAGGTGGCACAGTGGTAAAGAATCTGCCTGCCAATGCAAGAGGTGCAAGAGACACGAGTTCAATCCCCGGGTCAGGAAGATCACCTGAAGCAGGAAATGGCAACCCACTCCAATATTCTTGCCTGCAAAATTACATGGACAGAGGAGCCTGGCGGGATACAGTCCATGGGGTCACAAAGAGTCAGAGACGACCGAGCAATTGAACAATAGAGCACGCACACATACAATAATTAGACTCCTATGTTTTAGGGATTTATATATAAGGTAATTAGTTCTGTATATAAATGCTCTTTATATAGTATAGAAGGGAAAAAAAATAGCTTATTATGGATAATAAGTGAATGCTGGTTGCCACACTCACAGAGACACAACATCATCTATGGTTTCTTTATCGTCGTTGACCTGTTCTGTAATGACAAACTTTGCAGCTTTGGCTCTAAGTATGGGTCTTCTTAAGGCCAAGTTTTTGTTGCTATTTGAGGCTAACTCATGTCCGACTCTTTTGAGACCCCATGGACTGTAGCCTGCCAGGCTCCTCTATCCATGAGTTTCTCCAGGCAAGAATACTGGAGGGGTCACCATTTCTTTCTCCAGGGGATCTTCCCTCCCCAAGAATGGAAGCCGCATCTCCAGCATTAAAAGTGGACTCTTTACCACTGAGCCACTAGGGAAGCCCTAAGGCCAAATTAAAAAGAGTTAAACCCTGTTGTAGGAATGCTATTATCAAAGTAGTGTCATTGTCTTCATCCAAAGAGTAACACCACTTGAATGGCCTGGGCACTGGAGGAAGGCTTCTCAGAGCAGATGACATCTGTCACTTAATCTTAGTTTTTCCACCTTTTCAAATACAAGGTCTCTCCTTTTATTTCTTTTTCTATTGTTCTCCATATTTGGAAGATTTTTGAATTCTAAAATACTGTATTAAGTAAAACTCAGTTTTATGAATTCCCATTTCCTTTGTTAATAATCATATAAAGAAAGAAATACATTTTATGCGATTCTGATCATTGTACTGCACTGACCCAAGGTAACTCTATCTAAAGCATCGATTTAGCCTTCTCAAATCCTCTTAAGTCTATGAACAATTTTTATTTGACCTTAAATATATATATATATAAGGGCTTCCCTGGTGGCTCAGACAGTAAAGAATTTTCCCACAACCCAGGTTTGTTCCCTGGATGAGAAGATCCCCTGGAGAAGGGAAAGGCTACCCTCTCCAGTATTCTTGCCTAGAGAATTCAGTGGAAAAAGGAGCCTGGCAGGTTACAGCCCATGATGTCTCAAAGAGTTGCACACGACTGAGCGATTAACACTTTCACTTTTTCTTTTCATATACATATATGTGTGATATATATGCAAAATAGGTGTTAGACTCTCTAAAGGATACTGATTTCAAGTTGTTTTGGAACAAATTCAGATTCACAGGCACCCCTAGCGTATGTACAAAGGACGCTGCTCTTAAGGAGGGAGACTCTTCAAAGGAAAAATGACATTTATGGTAATATTTAGGTGCATGTACTGGAAGTACACATATACATGTCAGAAACAACCAAAATACGTAAGTAATATAAAAACAATAGCAAGTGAGCCAAAAATGAGCTGTGACTTGAAAATATTTCACAATAATCAAACAAAATGTCTAGAAACAGGCCTTAACGATAATCAGCTGATGCAATTCTATATTTGTAACCACTGCTCACAAACAGGCTCAGATATTATTTTTCGCTGAGGAAATAAACACTTGTCTTTGGACTGATTCCCATGTGGCAGAACTAGGGCAAGGCAGTTATTGCTATTCTGAAGCTCTTTGAAAAATCAATCCAAAAGAGAACCTCTGCAGAAGACCCATCCTCTTCTTGTTTCTCTGATACACTGCACTCTGAAAATGAACTAAAGGGAAAAAAGAAAATAAAAGAGCCACACAGAGAAGTGAAAACATGATGGAGAAAGTAAAACCACTGCTTCCAAGCATCAGATTAGAGAGTGTTGCCCTTGTCCTGGAATTCCCCTACAGTTACTTAGGACAAGAATCTGGTCCACTGAGATCAAAGCCAGCAAGAACAAAGAAAGTCAGAGTGATAAACAGCCTACTAGGAAGAAATCTCAAACAAACTCCGACAGTTTGTAGAATGACTGAGATAAAAATCAGCTGTTCAAACCAATCTCTCATTTCGTCCATCAAAATAAAGATGGAGCTTTCTGTGGTTCTGATGAGAGTTGGACACCCTGACATAGTATTTTCTTCAACAGGAAGAACTATCTTTTTTAGCTAATTTATACTCACAGTCAAACCAGGTTTTTCTTGCTTCCCCAGCAAGGAATTGTTTTGAAAGTAGAAGCCAAGTCCACTCTCACTGTAGACCTCCTGAAACAATGAATGGGCTAGAATTTTTGAATAGTGTCAACCACACTAATTGCTCCATGATCCTAAGGCCTTTGTGTAGTATGCAACACTGGTCAAGCATAATATTAATAAAAACAGCCCTCTCTATTTTTTCCACTTCTTAATTATTTGGACAAAAGTAAGACATAATTTATAACAAGATCTCAACTACACTTATATGCCTATCTGGAAAGAAAATGCCTTTATTTTTCTACAACAACTAACCTGATGTTAAAAATTCTTCATCCTTCTGGATAACGAAGATAGGATTAGAAGTGACTATAATTTAGCCCAATTAGGTAATCTTAGTCCAACTCTAATAATTAAAGCAATCTGTTTCTGACTGGGCGACACTAGAAAACGTGGAGTCTTGGCAAGTTTTACTCTCCGCCCCTACTCCTCTCTGAGATGGCATCTTGGTATATAGGGCAGCATCGGCATGTGCCCTTGTGTTGGGGTAGGGAATGAGAAGGGTTTTTCAATATGCATGACTCCATCAGTGTCTTTGCAAGTCTGTGGCTGCAGAATGGATGGACAAGCTGCTCCCTGGACCGGTGATGCCTGAGAAGCTGCTGGGTCATCCAGCCCTCTTATTGTGATGTGCTGACACTGTGGGGTCAAAATTTTCCAAACAAGATGACCTAGTAGGAAACTAGGCCTGGAGAGGGAGCAACCATTCAAAGCCAATCAATCTCGCCCCTTCCTTCACCTTCAGTGCCATACTGGAACTGGTCTGGCTTGAGGTTTCTCCTAAAAGTCGGCATCGCGACTGTAAAAGCATACAGCTAGGATGCCAATAAAAGTATATCACTAGTTCCTATTTCTAGGGCTCCCCATAGATATGTCCTTCTCCCTTGAGACTCAATGATGATTGAGGTAAGGATGAAGAATACTTACAAATGAACCCTGAACTATTACCTTTTTTCTTTTCTCTCTTCTTCTCTAAAACCTTGGAGACTACAAGGTGCAGATTTCAGTTCTATCATTCTACCTATTCTTTTTACTGCAGCATTGTCAATCTCATGGTAAAAAGTTCTATCCAGAAAGAATATCATGTCCATACTATAGAATATACTTTATAATCTGGATTCTAAAGTCTTCATTTTATTTACTAAAGAAATTTACAGAATTATACCTCTCCTCCAAAGAATGGCTTTCTCGATATGTTCACAAATGAAAATCTAAGCAGATAGTACATTCTGAATAAAGATCTTCTTGTTCTAGAGACTTTATCCCCCTGCAGTGCAAAAGCTGGAAGCATCGTTCGGTGGAAGGGAAGTCTCAGAGAAAATAGAGCTATAAGATACAGCAAAACATTTGAAAATATTTTTTAAATATTATCCACATTATGTCTGAACTAAGATTTTTAGACACATAACAGTGCTATAAAGTTTGACACTATGACTTTATCTTCTTGAACACACCTTGCAAGTTGAAGAGAATCACAAGACTTGTGATAATTCAGATTCTTGATCAATCGTCTTACATGAAGGAAAACAAGCATCTAGAAACTCTTTTGTAAAGCTGGGCTGTGTCTTCCAGTAAGGAGCAGTGAAGCCTAATGAATGACACAGACCAATGTAAAGTAGGAAACAATGAGACTGCGTGAAAGAATGAAGCATGGTTCTTTGTACTTTCAAATAAATGATTACATGGGGTGACCCCAAGAGTGTTACCATGGAGCAGGTGCAGTGAGAATCCTAGGAAAGCTTTTGGTGCTCAATGTTGCTTTCTCTTCACTACCCTATTCTTTCAAGGGCCCAACAAATGACGAGGGTAAGGCATGAAGCTGGATAGTAGAAAGAAAGAATTATAGCAGATATTCAGGACTATTTTGTTTAGTTTAGTTCAGTTACTCAATCGTGTCCAACTCTTTGCGACCCCATGGACTGCAGGACACCAGGCGTCCCTGTCCATCACCAGCTCCTGGAGCTTGCTCAAACTCATGTCCGTTGAGTTGGTGATGCCGTCCAACCATCTCATCCTCTGTCATCCCCTTCTCCCGCCTTCAATCTTTCCCAGCATCAGGGTCTTTTCAAATGAGTCCGTTCTTTGCATCAGGTGGCCAAACTATTGGAGTTTCAGCTTGAACATCAGTCCTTCCAATGAATATTCAGGATTGACTCCTTTAGGAATTATTCAGGATTATAGATTCAAAGTTTGATAGGAGTAGGGGAAAGTGGAAACTCCCCTCCTCTGGTGTTGCTAAAGCCTCTATTTCAGGGTTTCCTGAGGAAATCAATTCACAAAAACTTGAAACTACAGAGAGATTGTCTCTGTATTGGACGGCAGGTGAGTGAGGGTGGGAAGATTGGATGTAAGAAAAAATGCCAAAGAAATGTCCTAGGACTCGTGGGCAGTTATAATAGCTGGTAAAGATCTCTTGTGTCTCCGACAGGTGAAAACGTGGCTGTCTTTTTACACATCTTCATAGAAAATTTTTAGGCATTTAACACAAACTGTATGATTATGTTTTCACTCTTCTCAAACAAATCAGGATACTACAAAGTCATGTCTGTGGTCATGACTTGTTTCATTATTCTAAGTGGGCTCCATGTCTAACCAGCCCAAAGTTAGTATCAGTTGAATTTGGCTTCCTCTGTATTTCTCAGGAAACCCAAAGGACACACAGGTTGGCTGCATGCTCATAAAAAATAGTAAATTGATACAATGGAAGCAACTTTTACCAAGATAAAGAGAATCATATTCCTGTATGCCTTCAAAACTAGAGGAAGCTAAAGTCCAATTATCCTCTTTCTTATCTCCCTTAATTGTGAACCTGATAAGAATAAGTACCCTCCTATGACAGCTATGAGCAAGACCATTCATAAAAGAGAGCCTCATGAACAAACCCATTTTGGAGGATCTAGGAACAGGCCAGTTTTAAGTGTAAAAAAACTATTTCAAGAAAGCCTAGATTTCCTCCCTTCCCCGATATAATGATGATATTAACATTTTGTAGCTAATTGAATCCACTAAATATCAATGTCCTTAGAAAAAAGAATATAATCTATACCAAACATTTGAATAATTTTGCCTAAGGCAAAAAATTATTCTCAATAAAAATCCCTTAAAATGTATAATTTCACACATTTATTCAACAGACTCTAATTTAAAAGTTACTATGCATCAAATATTCTACTAGGTTCAAGGAATATGACAATTAACAAAACAGGAAACTCCATGCCCTGTTAAGAGGGAAGGTATTCCCCACCTCATGATTGCTGTTAGAAAGCTTAGAGACTATTTCTACTCCACTTCAAGCAACCAAATGAAACCTACTAGCAACACATTTTGTTAACCAATTTCACTTGTGGCCTCCTCTAATTTTCCTACCTTTATTTTTTTCGGATACATTTTTATTACTTATTTTCAATTTATTTTATTTTGTTATCCATAAACTGCTAAAAATTTTCTTTTGAAAAAAAAGAGGGAAAATTAAATCAAATTTAAAATTCTCCTGATCATCATATATTTAACCTATATGCAGAGTACATCATGAGTAATGGTGGGCTGGATGAAGCACAAGCTGGAATCAAGATTCCCAGGAAAAATATCAATAACCTCAGATATGCAGATGACACCACCCTTATGACAGAAAGTGAAGAAGAATTAAAGAGCCTCTTGATGAAAGTGAAAGAGGAGAGTGAAAAAATTGGCTTAAAGCCCAACATTCAGAAAACTAAGATCATGGCATCCAGTTCCATCATGGCAAATAGGTGGGGAAACAGTAGAAACAGTGGCTGACTTTATTTTGGGGGGCTCCTAAATCACTGCAGATGGTGACTGCAGCCATCAAATTAAAAGGTGCTTGCTCCTTGGAAGGAAAGTTATGACCAACCTAGATTCTAATCAAGGCTATTACCTTCTCCAGGGGATCTTCTGACTCAGGGATTGAACCTGGGTCTCTTGCATTGCAGGTAAATTCTTTATCATCTGAGCCACCAGGGAAGACCCATGAGATGCAGTCAAAGTGAATTAGGTTGGGCCCTAAATTCAATGACTGGTGGCCCTGTACAGAGAGGGAGATTTGGACAGAGACACACAGAATAATATCCTGTGACAACAGAGACAGAGATTAGTACATTGGTTCCATAAACCAAGAACTGACAAAGAGTGTCAGCTACCACCATAACTAGGGGAGATACAAGAAACAGACATATCCTAGACGTATCAGGAAGAATATGGCTCAGTTGATCACTTGATTTCAGATATCTAGTCTCCAGGACTATGGAAAAATAATTTTCTGCTGTTTCAAGCTACATAATTTATAATAATTTGTTATGGCAGCCCTGGGAAACTGATATAATACTAAAATTCTCCTTTATAATTAATTCCTCTGAGATTGAGTTGTAAGAGAGGTTGTAATGACTTTGGTTGCAAAAGTCATATTCCCAAAGAAGATTTGTTTAAAAATATGATTTTATATATAGACAAATCATCAACTCTCAAATTTGTCCTTATTCTTGCCCTAAAATTATTTTTTTAATCAGAAGATAGCTTGGAATACTTGTGTAATGGAAACAGGCGAACTCAATAAAGTAATCCAATTCAAGGATATCAGATCCCCTTACTTCTACCCAATTCCCACCCCCATCCCCAAGGAAATAGGTAAAGTCTATAAGGGTCATAAAACAGATGGAACCCAATCCCAGGTCTGAGCCATCATTATCACCAGCAGCTCTTTCAGTCTCCATGAAAATGGGCTAAAGTTTACTTGACTGAACTTACCTTGGAAATATTTCAAAATAAATAACTTGAAATGGACTAATTTTTCAAAGGAAGAAGGGACCTTGGAAAACATCTGCTTCATTCTTCCTCATTTTAAAGACAAGAGAACTAAGATCAAAAGAGCTCAAGTGGCTTTTCTTGGTTATACAGATAATTAGCAGTAGAATCATAGCTTGAACCCAGGTCTCTAAGCTTTTCTGACCCTTACTGCCCCTCCACTGTAGCTCCCATCTGGGGTATCTGGCTTTGATCAGACATTAACAAATTTTTCTTGCCATTTCTTGTGTTATAAGAAGTAGTCAAATGTGTTTTCTTTCATTTTGCTTTTAGTGAAACCTCTATTTTAGGAATCTTCAAATTATATTTTAAATGTGGTAAAATGTACTAATAAATAAACACTGCATTTAACGTAACATTTTTTTAAAGAGAATTATAGTGTGTATAGCAGATGTTAGATTGACAGACTTGAAACCTTATTTTCAAATTATTACCAGAATATTTAAATCACAAGTATATAAAATACTTGCATTTATGCTTACCCACTTTGAACAATTTTTCAATAGGTTAATGGATTGAGAGTAGCTTCTTCAACAGAGATTAAAGATAGTTACAAATGTCTCTATACCCAACAGAGAGATTATTGTAAAATACACATAGAAATGAGATGAAACACACACACACATGTATATAAATGACAGAGAAAAACTGGCTTAAGAAACAGAAATGTTCCCTGAAAAATCTACCATAAATTTGGAGGTATAATCAATGGCCAAGTTCTGGTCATGCTTGATGCCAAGAAGAAAAATAATGGCTAAGCGAATACAATTAATCACTGTATTTACATAACCATCATTTTCCTATGTAAAGAGCTACCCTGGTGAGTGTTATAACACTTGTCAATTAGTTCTAATTAGTGTTTCTGCCTCTAAATGCTTGACTCCACTTTCAATTACAATTGTTCGCCTATCTTAACAACTACTGTACTGGATATGCTGGCATGAGGCCTGATACATTTTCAGCATAAACATTTTCAGCCTCAATATCCCTCCTCAGGTAAGCAGTACACTTCTCTGTGTAGGTATGGTAATTTCTTGGACTTGATGTGAGCATCTAAGGATGATCCAATTGTTGGCTGCCTCATGAAGATACATTAAATTCCTTCCTCAGATAGCCCCAGAAACAACTAAAAGCTTCACACTGCAGTAATTTTGCAGCAATTAGAATTAGACCTGGCCATCACTTAGGAAGTTTACAAACAATTCTCAGAGCAGAGGTTTAAGAGATGACTGAATAAAAAGACATATGTCAGCAAGTGACTTCAACAAATGATGTGAAATATAGTTTCATGTGTATATTTGCAATAAGTGGTGAATATCTAAGATGTGAACACTGCATTTTAATAACTTTCTGTACTTCCCAACAGAATTCTGACTTTCTTGGAGATGACAACAGGTACAGATTTTTTTTAAACTCTTTTGAAAGTATGAATACTTCTGTAACTCCTCTTATGAGATTTATGAAAGACATATTATCCAGAAAATAAACTTTGTCTTCCAGCCCTGCAAATGGGCTATGGCCTTCCAAGCAATTATTGATAGTGCCTGCGGCGTGGTTCACACAAAGCCTGAACAGATGTCTGCTAAGAACAATTAAGACCAAACCTTTCGTTGATCCCAAAAGGTTCGCAAATGTTCCCTGATGGAAAGAGAAAGCCATCAGTTTTCTATAACAGAAATGGAAGCCATATTTTATATCCTAAATTAATAGGTGGAGATGAAAAGTGTTCGTAGAAAGTTAAGTTAATCTTTCTTGCAACATCTTCTTGTGACTATGATTCCTAGGTTCAAAATAATGAAAGTTAGGAAATCAGGAACTCCTGGTTCTAAAATATCATAGGAATGTGACCTCAAGAGGAGAGACCCCATGAACAAATAACAGGTAGAATGATTTCAGTTATATCTATTTAGAAACTTCATTTCTCTAATTCATCCCTAGAGCAATTTAACACTTCTATATTCTGAAATAAACTGAGTAGGGCAAAACATCTCCAATATCTTAAGGTCAAAGTGTACTGTCAAGTTTGCACTGATCAGGAAACTGAATCAATAAAGGATCAAGGTTCCCCCACCTCAAAAAACCCTCATTGCATGGGAAAGCTAATTGACTCAGTATATATGAAAAATATTCCTGAGTCCAGTTATATAGTATGTTCTTACTGTTTTTTAAAAATATGAGTCTCTAAGAAATTTCCTTTAAAAAAAATGTTTAAATGGTATCTCTTTAAAAATAGCAATTATTATTATTATCAAAGAATCATTGGTGAAAGTTCAATCTTCATTTCCATATATAACCCAGAAATCTTAAACGTCTATTTGAGGAAATAATGGGTAAGAATTAAATGATTATGGACTATATAGATGGTATATTTGGGGGTATTTTTAGACTTTCAGCAAACTTAACTATTTATCTGCACAGAAGATACATGGTCACATATGATAGCTTTGTTTTTTTTTTTAAAATAAAGAGTTATACCAAATTATGTTTTAGGTTATGAATTACCATAATAAAATTGTTAAATTGATATTGTAAGTTGATTCACTCTTTTGGGGAAAAAGTTTGCAATTTCTATTAAATATTTTTAATAACTATCATTTATCACATGCTCATTATATGTTAGGTGTAGTGATTCTTAAAACAATTCCATAAGGTATTAATATATTTCACTAAATCCTAAAAAGCTACTAATTATGAGGGGTACCTTTACATTAAGTATATCCAAGAAAAAAAATAACTGTGAATTGCACATATACACAATTTTCTTGCCATCTATAATTTTTATTTTTACTTACTCAAAGAGCTTTTTTATACATTTAGATCTGTACTTTATAACATATCACTCCTTGGCATGCATAACATTGAATATATAAATTAAATCAATTGGTTGAGATTCTTTACACTTGTGGTCCAATTCTTCTTAAATACTTTTTGACTTAGAGTTAACAATGTCTGCATTTTTCTGCAAAATATTATCTAATATCCCATCAAGATTGTTGGTGATGCAATATAGCTTTATAAAAATTCTCTGCTAACCTCTAGAGTTTTCTTACAGGCTTTTGACACCCATTTGGCAACTTTTATTACTGATATTGTTTTTTTATTTAAATGTAGATTTGAAAAGATTTGCAGACAACAACCAGTTCTCATATCCATACTGTCAAGTCCTTAAATGACTTGTTGGGGGGTTACAGGTGTAGTCACGGAACAAGTAATAACAACCTAGGTGCACATATGTTTGCAATGACGTCTGTATCATGTCCTATCCAGCTGACAATGATAAAATGGCATCAGTGTGGAGACGGATTCTAGATTCAGAGATATTAAAATATGAGAATAAATGAAACACTAAGAATCAGAAATGGTGACACATTTGTGTAGAGCTCTGTAATCAGACTGTGCGAGGACAATACAAGTGTGCAACCTAGCTCTTTACCTTACTAGCAGCGTGATTTTGGATAGGCTATTTAACCTGTTTATTCTTTAGTTCACCCACCAATAAAATGAGTATAAGAATAGCAACCTTACCTTGCCAGGTTATTTTGAGAATTAAAAGCAGAAATTAGGAATCCATTTTGGAGTATTTATTCTATAAACATACCCATAAATGTATAATTATATATAAGATACAGATATACATAGGAATGGCCACTGTTTTATTGTTGAAAAGTTAAACTCCTAAATTTCTATCATTACGTTAGTTATAAAAATGATGGAATATACAATTAGTGGAATACTATACAAATATAAAAATAATGGAAAAGGTCTACATGCTATGGACTATCCTATACTAAATGAAAAAGCAAGTTTTTAGAATAGAGTAGTCCCATATTCAAAATTAAGAAACACGCAAACAAGCAATAATATATGTGTATGCTTATGTACATGAGTATATATACGTTTGAATATATGAGTTTGATTTTTTAAAGTCTAAAAGATTATTATCCAAATTTTAACAGTTTCATCTGAAGGATGAGATTATCTACACTTCACACACTTCTCTATTTCTTAAAATTTTACATTAAATTATAAAACACTCACAATCAGTGAAAATTACTGTGAGGATATACATTTGTATGTTATATATTTATTCAATTTATATATTTTTATAGGATAAAACTGCATAGGCCAACAGTATGTTAGGAAAATAAAATAATTGTGACAGAATCTGAGAAACAACTTTCTTAGACACTTCATCAAAAATAAAATTGCCTTGATCAATTATTTTTTCTGTCAGTCAATATTGACTATAAATACTCCTTCAACATCCCTTGATACACTTTATTTATTCTTTGTATCCCTTCTTCTATATCTAAATGGGGAGTTTTCTCTCCCCAACATCTGCTGTCTAGCTGTAGCAGATTCCCTCATCCTTTCTCATAGAAGCAATCTAATTGAAAATGTGGCCCATTTCTGAGCTTACCCTCTGAAATGTGAATTCAAACAGCCACCTCTAATCACTTGCACAAGTGAGGTTTGGGAAACTGCTTTTTTCTGTCTGGGACCTTGCTTTCCTTGTATCCAGATAAAATGCAAGTCATAACCATAATAGTATTTGATATACAGATACCTTCTGCAGAGCTAAGCCATGGACCTATCATTAAAAACACATTTTTAACTTGTATTTGATTTTTCAGACACTTTATTTTCAGGCAAGCAAAATTCTTCGCATAGAAGAAACAAAAGTGATAGAGCTCACCGATGAATACAGTGATGAGGTGGCAGGCTATGCTTAGAAAATATTTGTTTTCTAATGTTAGCTCAAATTAATCCATGAAATATTTTACATATTGCCACCCAAAAGATGGAATAATATAAGAAGCTAACAATGACCTGCAACCAGCAGTATTTCTGCATTTCCATTCATTAAGGCCTCTTGGTTATCAACTAATGAGAAGTTTTCTCTCATGCAACTCAGTATATTCTTATTTATTTATATATTTATTTCATAAGAAAGTGTCGGTTAGTCGCTCAGTTGTGTTTGACTCTTTGTGAGCGCATGAACTGTAGCCCACCAGGCTCCTCTGTCCATGGAATTCTCCAGGCAAGAATACTGGAGTGGTTAGCAATTCCTTTCTCCAGGGGATCTTCTTGATCTAGGGATTGAACCCGGGTTTCTTGCTTTACAGGCAGATTCTTTACCGTCTGAGCCACCAGGGAATCACTTATATTCTTATTTAATTGATTCCTATGTACAGGAACTAAGAGGTAGGTTTTTAAATACAAACATCTTGACATCTTTATTGTTATCATGAAGGTATAAATTGGTACAAGCCTTTGGTGAGATAATGAAGAGAAATGCTTTTATGCAGATTTCTGCATTAACATCATAATCATACTTTTAAAAACTAAGAATATTGAATTCTGAAAGTGGGTCTAGAACTTTACTAGGCAGATTACAAGGATGACCCAGTGATGTACTGTTAAACCTGCTCTCCAGGAAGGAAAAGGAAGCTCTAATTTATAGAATTTGCTGATTTCCATTATGTAAATACTCCCCCATGCCAATTTTAAACTACCAAGATTTTAACATCTATCTCACAAATTTTCTGAATAATTAACAATTGGCCAGCTCCAGCATATCATCACATTTTATCCTCAAAACAGACCTTTTTGTTACAGATGTTTAAACCGAGACGAAATTGGTGATGTTAATTTGCCCAAATTCATACTGTTGGGGTGCCACGGGTTGTCTTTCTTTGCTTTATGCTTTTGCATATGTATTATAATTCTAATCTTTTTCAGAGAAAAATGCAAATTAGCAACCAAAGAATAAACTAAATCAGAAAGAAGAAAACTCAAAGCCAAACTTCCCTCTGGTGTGCTATTTGCCTAGAAAAACCTGCCACGGTAATGGATTCCAATGGGGTGTATAACTTAGCAGTTAAAAAAAAACTCTAGCCTGAAAACAGAACTGACAAAGCTTTAGTACATGCTTGACATCTTTTTTTAAGATTTTGTTTTTAAAAAACTACTTTTAGTAGCTACAAAAGAAGAGTTAATCAAGGGTCTGAAGTTGCTAGGTCTATAATGTGATGTTTTCTTGAGCAACAGTGAATAACTCATTTTATAATGATTATTCATTATTTAGTAATGAGTATCATGCTGCAATATTATAAATATTTCTGTGAGAAAGTAAAAAGAATAACCCTTACAGAAGATTTAGCAAAATAGGCTACAGAAAAGAAGATTTAGAAAGAACTACATGGAAGATTTCTCCATATTAATTATAAGTGTTATCCTTTCAAGGAAGTCTTGGAAATGAAGCTATTTCAGAAGAGAGCTAATGTAGTAGAAAGAAAAAAAATGCTATGCATATAAATCGTTCGGCACTGAAACCTGAGTTTGAATCCCAGTATTTTCACCTATGATTTGTGATTCATGAATAAGTTGCTTGAGCAAAAATACAAAATCATTCTTGTCCAGATTCAAGTAATATGATAATAATAGCTAATATTTTTTTTAATCAATTTGAATGTGCCAGAGCTAGTGCTAAGTGAATCACAGGGACTATTTCATCTAATCCCCTTAACTCAATGAGCAAATTACTATCTCATTTTACAGATGGGAATCAGCCCTGCTGTGAACATTGCTATTAACCCAGTAGAAGAACTTGAAGACAGGGCTTCCAACCTGCAAAGCTTCTAATCCATCATTCCACATTTTGTATACATATAATGAAAGGGAATGAGCGCATGAAAAGCCATGGTGATGTCATCTCCTCTAAAAGGTTATGGCTTCTTGAGATCTGGAACTGTGCCATATTCCTCTCTGGATCCTCAAGTATAGTACCGCATAAGATACATGAATGAATACAAGAATGAATGAATGTGTTATTGGTAAGGGTTGAGCATCATCAATACTATATTGTGAATGCTATCATAAACCCAGAATTTTGAATATGTGTGTGCTTTTTTGCGTATTCTGAGTTCCAGAGAACTGGTTTGGGAAGTGATTGGCAAGCTAATTAATAACATTTGCCACCCAAATTTAATATGCCGATGTATTTGTAAGAGATTTATTAGAAACTATTTTTCTGCTGAGTTGCAATTGAAAGATCTTTGCTTTGAATACTTTAGAAAATACCTCTTTACCATATCTTTCTTTTCCAAATTTTGAAAGCATCAAACTTTGTCACATTTCTGCCCATGATTATCTGTCTATAGATAATATAAATAACGACTCAAAACGGGGCCCTGGGTAGAAACAAGATAGTGTGGATTACAGCCTGCAAGTTAACATCAATGGTCAAAAAGAACATGTCTTAGTGGAATTTTGTTTAGCTTCATTTCCTTGTTCAATTTTTTTTTTTTTTTTTTTTACTGTTTCTACAGTTTGGATTTATTATTCTGAGCTAATAAGACCAACATTGCTAGGATGGTCTCTGTTTAGAACAGCTAATATTTCTACTCTACTGTTACATCCCACATATATAAAACCTTATGCTCCAAATCACAAGGGAGATGAGTACAATTCATTATCTTATAAAAATAAAAACAAAAGCTAGCAAACAACACATGTCCTACTATAATAGATTAGAACTGCAAGCTTTTTTATAGGGCAAAAAATACAATTTTCCTCATTATGAATTGTTCTAAGCTTTTAAAAAATCAATTTTTTTCTATATTTTTAGAGTATTTTGTGAAAACTTCCTTGCCTTCCACATGGTTACATTTCCATTATGGTTTCTGATTTATTCATTTTCTTACTCATCACATTATATCCTTTCTGGTACATTCTCTTTTTCTTTCTATCTATTCCATTAGACTCTGGGCAAAAGCAGTATCTTACTTTTCTTTCTTTGGCTCCTTACATAGTTCATGGCACATAATGAATAAGCTTAATATGCACTGCTGCTAAATGTTCATTCATTTAAATGTTTTTTCTTCATAATCTGGATTCAACAAAGGAGACCCAGGGGGTAGTAGAGGGAGAAAGAGAGAATGTATGCTCCTTTTTTTTCAGTCCTAAGCATTTATCTAAAGTTTGTGTGTTTGTATTCAGCATTGAGCACTGTCAGACATAGAACTATAAGTTGGGTCAAGTAGAGCTTTCCAAAGAAACTTTCAAGAAGTTTAAAGGAATTTTTTTCCTTTAGTAACTCTCAAGCATAATGCATTCAGTGGATCAGGGATGAGTTAGGATATTCCGTAGAGATCCTTGTATTTTGTAGAACTAGCGACATAAGGCTAAGCACTGAAGAATTGATGCTTTTGAACTGTGGTGTTGGAGAAGACTCGAGAGTTCCTTGGAAAACAAGGAGATCAAACCAGTCGATCCTAAAGGAAATCAACTCTGAATATTCATTGGAAGGACAATGCTGAAGCTGAAATTCCAATCCTTTGGCCACCTGATGTGAAGAGCCAACTCACTGGAGAAGACCCTGATGCTGGGAAAGACTTAAGGCAGGAGGAGAAAGGGATGAAAGAGGATGAGATGTCTGGATGGCATCACCAAATCAATGGACATGAATTTAAGCAAACTCCAGGAGACAGTGAAGGGCAAGGAAGCCATGGGGTGGCAAAGAATCAGATACTACTTAATGACTGAGCTGAATTGAACAACATATAACCCACCTCCTTCAACATTTAATCCAGGGAGTGTGTTCATCAGACACATTAACACAGATGTTAATAAAGAGTTTCTCAAACTTCTAACAAGTGGATTGTAAATCATAGATGTGTGCTGCACCTTTCCTGATAAACTGGATCTGGGCACTCATAAAATTCCTCCAAAAGCTGGCACACCTAGAACATTGGCCTTGATGGACAGATCATGAGATTCTATTACAGCTCATTATAATCATAATCTGAGTACTCCTAGACAAAGAATTTCATGTTTGCCCGGTTTCAACCCAAGAATGACATAATTACAGTTTTTGTATAATCTCAGTCTACTAGATTTAAGAACTCTGATTTTCCCCTAGGACTCACTCCTCAAAGATTTAAAGCAGCTGGGAAAATACAAAGATTGGGGCTGGGGTGTAGGGGGTGGTGAAATTGCAGCCAACATGATGCCTTTGAGGGGTCATTTGACTGTGTCAGAACATCAAATACAAGGAGTTCATTGGAGAACAAACAGGGTATTTTACCAACCCCTTAGAACTTAGCCTGCTAGAGGTAACTGCCCTGGAAAAGGATTCAAAGGAAGCTGAAAAGACTGTAATGAGGTTTCAGTACTTCTTACTTAGCCAGGTAAATGACTAGCCTGCAGGCCAGTATCAATGGGGACTCCAGAGAAGTGAGAGATTCTTATTAATTCTAAGGGTCTCTGGATTCAGATATGGCCAACACTCCAGGTGTTAAAACTGTAATCTGATGGGAGAACTGCAAAATGATGATTCTCCTTTTAGCAGCTTTGTAAAGGACCATAAAATACTGTTGTATAGGAAACATCCTGGCTGGCTGGCTGGCTGGTTGATTTCTTTCCAGAATTTCCTTGTAAGACACTCTTCAACAGACTTGAAAGGAATGTAAAACTGTGAAAGAGCTGATCAGAGTGTACCAAGAAGTGACCCGCTAAAGGGCCCAGTGGAACATAATGCTGGAAACCACTTCTACCAGAAGGGTTTCCATCTGCAGGAGATATTAATAGAAGAGTAAATGTCTATCATCTATGGAGTTTTACCTAGGGAATTTCCAAGCTAGTAGAATAGCAATCTGCAGTTAGTAATCCATGATTCTGATTTCTGACCTCCCAGTTCCATACGACAAGTTAGACCTGCTCAAATGTAAACACTAACAAAAACATTTAAGGCGAGTACCTAGTTAACAGGCCCTATATGTTTCACTTCCAGTAATTTATATTTCTATATTAAAACAATTCATTGCCAATAGGATGTAAAGTATCATTATGCTTGCTTATGTCCTATAAAAGATCTATTACCATCTACATACTCTGAAGGGTTAAGGCCAAGTTAAAAGATTATTCCCTTCCCCACTACTTAGATTACCAAAAAAGATAGCCATGTAAGATTACTTTGCCTTTTTTGACTTTAAAAAGTTGCCTGCTTGCTACCTTTTTTTATCTGAAGCCTGTAGGCAGATTCTAATTTGGCCCTGCAAAAAAATCTGTTTGGCCCTGGGCTGAGGGAAGATGTTAATTTTCATGACTGTTTTAGAACACATCAAAATTCAGTATGCATTTTTTTCAGGATTTCAAAGCAATATGCTTAAAACATGCAATTTAGAACTAGAACATATAGAGCATTTAAAAATATTCAGGTTTTACCAAGAATCCATCCGGTCTATTATTGCAATAAGTAGGATACAAAGATATCTTTATCTGGTTGTGAATGAAACTCTATCTACTTAGGAGAAAGTTCAAAGTAAAATTTTAGCTCTCTTAATTCTACAGAGGTTTTCTAGCTTTGACAGTAGAAATTTGGGGTCATTTGGGGAAAAAGAGCAATTATAAAATTGAATCGGCATTATGCATTTCTCAAAAAAGTTTAAAAGAAAATGGTTTCTAGTCTTTAATATTTGTCTTTAATATATTTTATGCAACAGTTTTAGTTTAGTCAATGAATGTAACAAAAAGATGAGTGAGAATATGACTCATTCCACCATGAGGGTCTGTTAAGATGGACATGTGGAACATGTTCATAGGCTTCATTCACAATATTTATGCTCTCATATGTCGAGCAATGGGGACTCTTTCCTGAGAACCAGTAGATAAGAATTTTTTTTTTTAATCCAGAAGAAATGCACCTGTAATACTCCACCTCATATATGCCAGAATGCACATAGAATCAGCCTTAATCAATTTGCTCCTTTCAGTAAATTTTTTAAATTATTTGTTTGATTCAGTTTCTATCCAATTAAAATTGAATTGAATTTAGTTTCATGTCAACAGTTGTATTAGTTTGCTCAGGCTGTCATGGCAAAATACCACAAACTGGTGACTCAACAGGAATTTATTTTCTCATAGTTCTGGAGGCCGGAAGTCCACGATCAAGGGGTCAGCAAGGCTAATTTCTTCTGCGGCCTCACTCTTGACTTGCAGGTGGCCCCCTCTCACTGGGCTTCCATGTGGACTTGGCTCTGTGAGTGTGAATTCCATGAGTCTCTTCAGAGGGGCCTATGCCCCTCCTCACAAAAAGACACCAGTCAAATTAATTCACATGCACCCTAATATTTAAACTTAATTATCCCTTCAAGGTTCTATCTCCAAACATACATTCTGAAGTCCAGAGGTCAGGGCTTCAGTATATGAATTCTGAGGGAGCTTAGTTCAGTCCCTAACAACGGTGTTCACCCTATCATGAGATATGGGTTTGGCTCAGTTTATCCAGCAAGCCATTAGTGGCACACAGACCAGTATAAAGGTAAATAAATACATAGACAGAATACATACATAAAATGTAACCACAAAAGAGACAATATTGGTCATTTTATTAATAAGTAAACAAATAATCTCCCAGCATTGTTGCTGTGTATGCATTTTAATAAAAAGACAGACTCATTGAAAAGATTTTTAAAGTAGCCCCAATTATTTTTATGTGTAATACAAAAATAAATTATTGCCATTGAAAAATTTTTGGTGATCTGAGCACTGCGGATAGATCTTTTAAACACACTATTTCAGTTATTGTCAGAACAGCTTAAGAAGTAGAAATTGTTGTTTCTGTCTTAATGGAAAAGATGGGAATTTTAAATATTTTAAAATATTTTGAAATTTTTCAAATACTCTGCCAAAATCACATGCTAGTTTGTGATAGAGCCTCAATCCCAACACAAACCTGCCTGTTAGGGAGGTCCATGTTTTTACAATAATCTGAACTATCTCCTGAAACCTTGGTAGAGTATCTAAAGCTAGTTATGCTCAGTTCTGTTAGATAAGGTATTTCTATAACCAGGTAATAATATCAAGAGGAAGGATGATGCTGCATACTAAATTGAATTTGTATTTATTGATTTACATAGGATGTATTTAGTACTGCACTGAGCACTGAGTTTAGGATGATAAACAGGAAATAATCCTTCAAGAAACTCACTGACTGGTCAGGAAGACAGACACAGGACAAAGTGTAATGCAATAAAGTCCTAGAGACTTTTATTTGGTCAGCAGCAGGCTGTCTAAGGTATTACTTGGTAAAAGTATAAGAAATTCTTTAGACTATAAAATACAGTAAATACTATAGCTGTTCTTACCATAACACTTGTGAATGTCACTGTAAAATGTAGAAATAATTAGATAAGTGACAAGAAATCCTGCCTGCATCTTTTGAAGGCACAGCTCTGCCACATTCTATTTCAGTAAATTCCCACAAAGCTTAACTAAATTGTACCATTTAACTTTTACTATAACATTTTTACAAGCCACAGTTTCTGGTCAATGATGCTTTGGCTATGGAACTGAGTACATGGTAATGCCTATTTTCTACTTTGAAATCCAGCCCTCTATTTACCAAGCAGAAAGGCAAATGCCAGTTAAACTACTCTTAGTTCCATCTTTCTGATGTTCAAGTGCAGGAACAATTATGTTCATCAATATTTAATGGCCTAATCCTAAGCAGACAGTGCCACAGTGTAGGCAATAGTCCTGTTAACATGCTGTTAATTTCCAAGCATAGAGGCAGAAATGGACTACACAGTTACTGAGAACGCACAGCAGTACATTTCCCTAAGGTAAAATTCTCTCCGCATTCTCTGGTCTACCTTCATTGATAGTAAGGGAATTAGAAACATTTCAGGGTTTTGTTCGGTGAGTTAAGCTTGTTCACTCTTTAAAATTCGCGGAGAGAATGAAGCCTTCCCAGCTCTCCAGTATTGTCAGTAACAAAGTTTTGCAGCTCTTGGATTCAAGGCACATATCTTATGACCCCACCTACCTGCAACTTTGTTTGGTTTGGTTTGGTCTTTTTCTGATGTAATGCTTTAAATATCCATTATATAACAAGAGCCGTTGCCTAGATACTTGAAATCTAGACCACTGGACTTCAATTAGAAATCTTCCTATAAAATAAAAGTCATAAATGCCAACATAACAGAAGTCATAAGAAAACATAACGTAATGTAAAATGTAATGTAATGTAAAACAACTACAGCATGAATTGAGAGAACTTCAGTAGCCTAAATAATTTCATTAAGATCACAGGGTTAACTCTTTTCCTATTCTTTTAAAAAGACTAAAGCCTTGGGGAGGGGGTGGGGAGGGATGTAGGAGGCAAACCACCACATAAAACCATCTTTTGGGAGAAAATAGCTTAGAGGAAGTGTGGGCAGAGAAATCATGTAAGGATTCAAAGAGCAAGAGCAACAGGAGAAGAAACAAAAGATCCTTCTTCATCTGTTTGTTAATGGGCTAAATGCATTCCAACAGCTGTTCTTGAGAATAAAGTCTGTATTATTTTCCTTATAACTTCAAGTCTGACCTTAAAAATTATCTAACCTCCTCTCAGTCTGATACAACTGATTTTTAAACCCAACTTAGTTAAGATTTTCCACTAAATAGAAAATTTCAGCAAAATTTCCCTCTTTAAGGTGTTATATTACTTAAAACACTTTGGAGTCATTCCCATTATTTTTTCTTTCCTCTCTATACTTTGTGAGAATTCAGATTTCCATGTATTAAATATCAAGTACATTGTCAATATTAAAGAACAAAGCACAAACATATTCCTCCTAAGTACAAAGGTGATAAATATCAAATTTATCAATATTGTCCAACTAGAGTAAAAGCAATAAAGCTTGATCAGTTTGGAAATCTCATTGAGGTGAGTGAACATGGTAATAGATATCTTTCACAAACTGGAGGGAAGGAACTTCGTGCCTTTATACAACTCCCTAGTTCTTATAAAGAAAAGAGCAGAATGTCCCTGTAAGAATATTTCTTGTTTCTTTGCCAAATACAGTTCTTGGTTACTATGTTTATATAACCATCTGCCATGTTTATATAGGAGAATTGAAAGGCAGAAATCTCTCATTTGTCAAAATCATAGTCATTCCCATAAGCCTATCTATTATATAAATTAACGTGGAATAGATTACAATCTTTCTTCGAAAATGTTCATTAACTTAAAAGCAGAGTTGGACCTAATGCAAAATAGAGGAGTGGATAACTTTGGCTTTAAAATCCTACCTTCCTCCTGTTGCCCTTCATCAGGCATCTAGTGACTATTGATGGCCTGGTAGATTTCATTCTACACTTCACATAGACAATGTTCCTGCCCACGTCTTTCCTCTCATTTAACAGATATTTGTGGAGCTAACACATGTCATCAGGCAATGCTCCAAGTAGGTATTTGGGTTATATCAATGAATCAAACAGAGGTCCCCAGCCCCAAGGAGCTTACATTATAAGAAGGGAAACCAAAAAAGAAAAATAAATGAGTCAATTATATAGGACATAGATATATGGCTATGCCGAAAAGAAAAGTAAAGCATGGTAAGGAAGATGAGGCCTTTAGGGGTTCTGGGTGCAGGAAGAAGATTGTACTTTCAAAATGGGCTTCACTGAAGCTCTCCAGGAACTAGCAATGAGCCCTGAGGAAGTCTGGAGGAGCATTCATAGGAGGAAAGGCCCCAGTGAATCTGAGGAACCACAGGAAGGCCACTGTGGCTGAAACGGAATGAACAAGAAGGGGAGGCCTAGGCGAGAGAGAAAGGAAACAGGCTGAGTGGGGCAGGAATGGGGATTCTGGTCGGCCCCTGGGAAGTCTGGGTTTTTAATCTACCTTTAATCTCATTTCACAAACTTCTGTGCTTGGTTAAGACTCAGAGCTGATTTGTTTGGTGATGTATTTACTTTCTTGTTTATTTAATCCCTTAGTCCTTCATTCATTCAACGGATATCTATGAAGGGCATAATACTGTACCAGGGATCATGATAGTCAGTAAATATGTAACAGTAAGCAAAAGCAGATGTAATCCCTATCCTCAGGGAGTTTGTGATCTAGTAAGGAAGACAGACATTAATCTGATCATCGTAGAAGTGCTCTGGGAGTGTGGAACAGGAAGAGGTGACTTAGTCCTGACAGTCAGGAAACACTGTCCCAGCAGAGCAGCAATTCAGTGGCAAGCCACAGAGAAGTAGGTAATAACTCGGCTGTCAGGGAAAAGTGGTCAGGGGAACAGCAAGTAATAGCAGGGTGACTTTTGAAACTAAAAGAGCTGGTGGAGAGTAATAGGGATGAGTCTGGAGAGGGTGGTTGTTGTTGTATTTCAGTCACTAAGTTGTGTCTGACTCTTTGTGATCCCATGGACTGCAGCACACCAGGTCAGTCTCCTCTTTCCTTCACTGTGTCCTGGAGTTTGCTCAAATTCATGTCCATCGGGTTGATGATGCCATCCAACCATCTCATCCTCTGTCACCCCCTTGTCCTCCTGTCCTCAATCTTTCCCAGCATCAGAGCTTTTTCCAGTGAGTCTCCTCTTGACATCAGGTGGCCAAAGTATTGGAGCTTCAGCTTTAGCATCAATCCTTCCAATGAATATTCAGGGCTGATTGCCTTTAAGATTAACTGGTTGGATCTCCTTGCAGTCCAAGGGATTCTCAAGAGTCTGCTCCAACACCACAGTTTGAAAGCATCAATTTTTCAGCATTCAGCCCTCTTAATTGTCCAACTCCCACATCCATACATGATTACTGGAAAAAACATACTGAACATACTGAAGTCACTCAGTCGTGTCTGACTCTTTGCGACCCCATAGACTATAGCCTACCTGGCTCCTCTGTCCATGGGATTTTCCAGGCAATAATACTGGAGTGGATTGCCATTTCCTTCTCCAGGGGATCTTGCCAACCCAGGGCTTGAACCCGGGTCTCCCACATTGTAGACAGACGCTTTACCGTCTGAGCCACTATGGACCTTTGTCAGCAAAGTGGTATCTCTGCTTTTTTGAATACACTGTCTAGGTTTGTTGTAGATTTTCTTCCAAGGAGCAACTTGAAGAAAAGTTTTAATTTCATGACTACAGTCTCTGTGTGCAGAGATTTTGGAGCCCAAGATAATAAAATCAGTGTTAGGAAGGTGAAAATTGAACTCATGGGGCTCAAAGACCACAATAAGAAGTTTCTCTTTATCCTAAGCCCACTGGGAAGCTGCCAAAAGATTTTAAGTAAGGCAATGATCCAATCAGATTTAAATTAGATTATATGGCTATGCAATAAATAAAGATCATTAATCCATATTGAATATGTATTGATGAGTTTACATGTCTATCCTCCAGACAGCTTGATGGCATTTTAAAGAGATCCTTAATAGAGGTAACCTTGAACCCAAACAGATCTGGGTAGGAACTTTAAATATTGTAATAAGCTGTTGAGAAAAAACAAGTTGGGTCAGGAGATTATTGAGCAGCCCATGGATTAAGTCAGGGAATGAAGTCAGATTCTATGTAGTAAGCCTGTAAAATATGGTTTTCATTAAACTATTAAGATGTCAATGAAGAACAAAATGTTGTTTTAGTGTGAATACTAAATCCCTTTAATTTCTTTGATAAGCATTTCAAGGCCTAGCAATATTAAATGACTTTCCCAAGGTCACAGAGAACTTTCATAGCAGTTCATCCAGGGTAAATTGCTTTTAAAAAAAAAGCAAAATGGGCAAATTAATTTAAAACTCAAATTGGAAGATGCGGACATGCTAATGACTTCTCATTCTTTTGTTTTCACTGCTAAAACATTATGGAACACTTATGTCCATACAGCCTTTAAAATCCTGCTGTTCTCCAGGCACAGTTCATAAATCGCAGTCAGTAGTCTCGTCTGCAGTATCTTCCTCACGGTTGTGTTTTGAGTCTTCTCAAGTAGGTGCTCAGAAGGAAAGCTGCTCGGTGTGATCCTTTCCTCTCCCTCATCTTCGGCTCATTTCCCTCCCTTTTCAGCATGGCCACACACACACGTAATTCAGTCAGCAAATGTTTATTGAGTATCAACTATACACCAGAGAGTCTGATAAGAGACAAAGATTTTTTAAAACTTCAATCCTTATTCTCCAAAAATACAGGGGCATGAGAGCAACTGGCAGGTAAGTGATTCGATGAAAACAGGGTCGCAGCTTCTGTATAGAGCTGGACACGGAATGTCATGGAGCAAGACAAATATCACATCTAAGTCTCCCATAGAAGCAGCTGCACAAAAATGACGAAAGAGGCTAGTTCTGATGGACTTGGAAGAGTTTGCCAGGCAGACAGAGAAGGAGTATTTCAGGCAAACAAAACTGCATGAAGAAACAGCCACTTCAGATGGTGTGGCAACTACAGCATGGGGTAGTGTTGGGGAACTAAGACGTGATTAGACTACAGAAGTAACCGGGACATGGATTCTAGAGGAAATCTTATACCGTTGTTAGGCTTTGAATAAGATGTAAGGGAAGATATAGGGAAACTGATAAGATTTGACTCTTTGATACAATTAGGAAATATTATATTCCTAGCTTAGTTATTAAATGGTTTACATATTTCTGGGAATGTGTTCATTGAGTTTACCAACTAGATTGGCATTCACTCTGAATTGTCATTGTCCAGAATTAGTAAGACAACCACTTTTAAATTTATTCTGGCCCACACTAGATCACCCAGGTGGCTCAGTGGTAAAGAATCCGCCTGCCAAACAGAAGACTCGGGTTTGATCCCTGGGTCAGAAGAAGGAAATGACAACCCACACCAGTATCCTTGCCTGGGAAATCCCATGGACAAAGGAGCCTAGAGGGCTACAATATATGGGATCACAGAGAGTCAGACACAACTTAGTGACTAAAAAACACTAGGTTCAATGCATAAAATATCCAACATATAATAACTTGATATTATCCTGCAAGGTTACATTATTTCTTCAGCATTATCAAATGGTACTGAGGTAAACTGAAAGAATTGTCCAATTCACTTGCCAGGGAAGTGAAATTCCCTGGATTTGTCAATTAGACAAAAAATATGAAAAATATGTCAATTAGACAAAATATCATTGTGTGTCTGTTTAGGGCATGTAGGCAAACAGTGCATATGGTTAGGCTCTTCAAAAAAATGATAATATTTAAATTTGAGCTTTTTCTTTTTTTAAGGAATGTCAGACTAGCAATACTAAGCCTTAAACAAAATAGCATTGAAGATGTAGATCTCTCAACTATTAGAATCAGAATAATCTATGAGTCGAAAAATTGCTACCTTGAACACAGTTGACAGAGTTAGAGCTCATTTTTGAGAAAGAAGGATCTTTAAATAACTTCAAATGCATTAGGTAAAATAGCAGTGATATATACTGAAGCATTCAGGGAATGGCATTTTAAATAAATATTTTAAGATATTTTTCAAATGAAAGAATATTTACTGAACGTTTCTTGAATATAATACTCATAAATTGTTCAGCTATTGTCATATGATTTTCAAATGTGTACATATGTATATTAGAGTTTTACTGTAGTGATATAATATACCTCTTCTGATAGTCTCATTATCTCTTTGATAATTCCAAGAGGCTTGATGTGGCTTATGTAATTTTTTTCAATTTATTTTTAGTCTAAGCAACACTGCCTCTACCAAAGTGAGTAAGTACTGAATTTCCCCAGACATGGCAACGAATATACACATATTTATGTCTTTCAATGACATTCAAGACTTAGATAATCTCAAACTTCTGTCCAGTGTAACCAAAACACAAGAGAAAGCAGTTAATTTTAAAATATATTTTATTGTGTTTTTCCTAGATCAAGCTTGTAAATTAAGCTTTTTTGAAGTGACATGAATGAATAGGGAATTAAATTATTTAATTGGACTGAACATCTGTGACTTATACAGAATATTATTCTTTTATTTAAAATTTGTGACATTAAAATGCTGTTGAAAATTGATATTTTAGACCTGCACACACATTGTATGATTACAATCAGATGATACAGATGCAACAAAATTAACTTTGTCTTTTTATGTCCATACCTCTTTTACCCTTCCTATCTCCACCCTTGCTTTACATTGTTTGTGCTTGTAATCATGAAAAGTATAGTCTTTAGAAATCAATATTATTTGAAAGCTAAGCTCTATATATGATTCTTCAAAGGATATGTTAAAATTTACCTCTGGATTGAGCAAAATAAGGATTTTTTTTTCTTAGATTACATGGAGTTGACATACCTCAAATTAAATTTTCTTAGCTGTGCTTTGCTATGATGCCATCTGCCTATACCAAGTCACCCAAAATGAAACATTTCAGTGAAACTCATCATTGTTCATGTAGGACCTTATCGTGTGATTAACACATTGTCTCCTTTGTAAAGACTCATCTGGTATCAACATAAATAGTAGTTGAACTTCCTCAGAGTTCCCAGTATTTTTTTCTCCATTATGTATCTTGCAAATTATGTAAGTGAACAAATTTTCCTTTTCCCATTATAAAACCTGGAGCCAGCTTTGAATATCTAAATACTTACTATTTTTTTCTATTTGTTGTACAGTCTATGCATTTTCACACATGTCTAGATTTTTGTGACCAACAGCACAATCATCATACAGAACAATTATACCTTTTCTCTACCTAAACAGTGGCAACCTCTGTTTTCCACCGCTATTTTTGTCTTTTCTAAAATGTCATTTGAAAGTAAAAGTGTTAGTCTCTCTGCTGCTGCTGCTGCTAAGTCGCTTCAGTCGTGTCCGACTCTGTGCGACCCCATAGACGGCAGCCCACCAGGCTCCTCTGTCCCTGGGATTCTCCAGGCAAGGACACTGGAGTGGGTTGCCATCTCCTTCTCCAAAGCATGAAAGTGAAAAATGAAAGTGAAGTTGCTCAGTTGTGTCTGACTCTCAGCGGCCCCATGGACTGTAGCCCACCAGGCTCCTCCGTCCATGGGATTTCCCAGGCAAGAGTACTGGAGTGGGGTGCCATTGCCCTCTCCGGTTAGTCGCTCAATGGTGTCCAGTTTTTTGCAATCCCGTGGACTGTAGCCGACCAGGCTCCTCTGTCCATGAAATTCTCCAGGCAAGAATACTTGAGTGGGTAGCCATTCCCTTCTCCAGGGACTGAACCCAGTTTTCCGGCACTGTAGGTGAATTCTTTATCGTCCAAGCCACCAGGGAAGTCGTGGAGTCATACAGTATGTTATCTTTTGAGACTGGCTTCTTTCAGCCAGCATAGCATTGTTTGTAAGATTTATTTAAGGTATTCCGCATGTCAACATTGTGTTTCATGTTATTGCTCAGTAATATTCCATGGATGGGTATATCAATTTGTACACTCATCCATTAGAAGACTTTGGATGGTTTTCAGTTTGGGACACTAACATAAGAGAATCACTATCAATTTCATCCATAGGCGTTTATGTCAACATAAGGTATAATTTCTACAGATAAATATCAGGAGTGATATTGCCTATTCATATACCTACTGTAGATATATTTTTAACTTCACAAGAAATGGCTATGCTGTTTTTCAGAGTGGATATACCATTTTGCATTCCCACCAGCAATATGTGAGAGTTCCATTTGCATTACAGTCTCACCAACACTCAGTATTGTATTCTTAGTTAAGCCATTTTAATAGATGGGTGGTAATATCTCACTGAAATTTTAATCTGAATTTCCCTAAAGGCTAAGAATATTGTACAGCTTTTCAAGCACATATATTCTTTGGTCATTTTAACTCTTATTACATGTCCACTTTTTCTTTTCTTTTTTTTGTGTGTGTGGCCTTTTTTAAATTTATGATATCATGCTGCTTTCCCTCTGTTATTAAAGAAACTTAAGACATTTCTGGAACAAGTGTGAGTAAAAATGCACAAGTTAAATTAAATACAAAATAAAGTCACATAAATGTAGCATTTCTACAAATTCCAGTGTTAGTTTTTTTAGTATTTTAGTCTTATCCTGGAATGTGTCTTGTGGTCTAGGAAACATACAGAGAATTGTATTTTTCTCTTCTCATTTCTAATTCGGTTATTTTCTAAGCTCTGGAATGAAATCTAGAAGGAAAAAAAAAAAACACGGTAAATCATTGAAAGCAGACAAAATAATACTTTCAACAAAGAATTCCTTGGAATTGTTCTTTTGAAATGTTATTGCATTGTCTTTGTGTGTATTTGGCTCTGCCAATTGCATTCTGCAATTCCTGTCTTCTGCCAGCTCTGGAGAGATACAGAGCCAAATAACTGTGGGTTTTTTGATCTAGTTGTCACCAAAAAGTTTGACAAAAGTCCCTTAAGCATTAGAACGCTAAAAAAAATTTACAGCAAAATCAGAAAAAGCTTGAAGTTTAACTGAATTGGTTCTGCATTAAACCGATGGTTTAGGCTCATTAAAAGCACAAATCTTGTTGCAATTTCAAATGATGTGATTCATGCTCTGGATAGCTGCCATAAAAGTTTAGGTTAAATATGATAGTCCCAATTAACTTTTCATTTTAAATTGTGCATGTAAATAAAACGCACAGCTGAGAGCAAAACTCAACTACTACATCGCTTAAACAAAAATGCCCCATCACCTTTCCCTGAAGAAGTTAGGGCAAATGCTCTGCCAGTTTATAATGGGAGATCACTGTGCTTGGAGCACTTCGAATGAAATTCTTGCCTGCTAAGTCTATGAACCTAAGCCCTAAAATCAAGAGGAATTAGTAAAGGCTTCAGAATGGTCTGTGTGTATTTTTTAAGCTTCTCCAGGGGATTAGGACTCTCTGGTTTTGGAGGACTGAGTGACTTTCTGACCCTGTTGGTCTTCTTCTCTCCAAAATGGTTAATGAAGGTTTACCTTGAGGCCAGTCTGTGGTTTAGCAGAATTTCAAAAGCACAAGACCTTACATCTCTTTCACTTTGTTGCTATACTTCTTTATGAGAGAAGGAAGGGTATTAACGGCAGTGGAAGAAAAAGAAAGGAAAGAGAGTGAGAGGGATGGAAGAAGGAAGAGGGAAGGAGGGAGGGAGAAAGAAGTTTTGGGAACACAATAAAGCCTCAACACATATTCGTGGAGTAAATGTATGAATATAAAGTACTTGAAGATATTACAGTGTGAATGGATTTAGTCAATGCATCAATAATGAATACTATCTTTCTTCTACATAAGGTGTGAACAGTGCTAGAGAATAAGTAGATATGGAAAAGACTGCTTCTGAATATAAGGGAAAGATTCTGGAAAAGATGTCCAGTAGTTTTCTCAAGAGGACACTAAGATGCAAAGATGCAAGATTTGCCTAGAGCTGGCCCAGTTTCAGCTTTATCTAATCATCATTAATTGTTTGAGGTGATATAGCCTGTTCATAAGCTAGGTTCCAAGGGCAAATTTCTTGGGTTGAAATCCTGTCACCAATTACTAACTATCTGTCCTTAAGCTTTACCATCCCTGTGCCTCAGTTTCTTCATCTGTTCAATCAAGATAATAGTGGAACCTATCTAATAATGTTGTTATAAGAGTTAATGTAAATAAAAACAGTTCAGTAAGCATGCGTGCATGTGTGCTAAGTGACTTCAGTTGTGTCCACCTCTTTGCAACCCCATGAACTGTCCCCAGACTCCTCTGTCCATGGGATTCTCCAGGCAAGAATACTGGAGTGGGTTGCCACACCCTCCTCCAGGGGGTCTTTCAGATACAGGGATCAAATTCATGTCTCTTACATCTCCTGCATTGGTAGGAGGGTTCTTTACCACTAGCACCACCGGGGAAGCCCCTCAGTAAGCATGCTGCTAAGTCAGTTCAGTCGTGTCCGACTCTGTACAACCCCATAGACGGCAGCCCACCAGGCTCCTCTGTCCCTGGGATTCTCCAGGCAAGAACACTGGAGTGGGTTGCCATTTCCTTCTCCAATGCATGCAAGTGAAAAGTGAAAGTGAAGTCGCTCAACCATGTCCGAGCCTCAGCGACCCCATGGACTGCAGCCTTCCAGGCTCCTCCGTCCATGGGATTTTCCAGACAAGAGTACTGGAGTGGGGTGCCATTGCCTTCTCCATCAGTAAGCATAGTGAACCCTTAATATGTCAATTCTTATTATTTAGTAAAACTAAGTGATGAAAGGTTTATCAACCTGTTGTCCATAAAGAAAGAGTGTGGTTACCTTCTTTGTGATTATAGGCCTTCAAAATTAGTCTCCTATCAGTTTAAGCACTTTTTCCCTTGATAGACAAAGGTTTCCCAAGACAAGTTAAATGTAAAATCCTAAAACTGCAGAGCTAAGAAATACACAAAGAAAGAAATTATTCTTAAGGTATCAAAAGAGGGCAATCCTTACAGCCCCTGTTGGTGACCTGCAGCTTGTTGAAAAAAGCCAACTCCCACGCACAGGGGTAAGCAACTTGCTGTGTCTCAAGTCTGGAACATGACTATCAATTATTTATTGCCTGTATTGCCTAATGGCTCATTGAGAAGACAACCATTTTCAGTCAGTAAAGTTATACTGACTGCATTCCAGGGGCGGGTGGCAGAGGGGAATGTTGTCTGAGTCAAAATTTAGACTTGATACCTAAAGTTAATGTTCTTAAGAACGTAAAAATTATTGGTGATGATAAGAAATCAAAATCCTATTTTTATATTTTAGTTTTAACCCAAAGAGAGAAAACCCCAACAGAGTTGGCAGAAAAGGCAATTGAAAAGGATTCAACTCTCCCAAATATTCATCAACATAGAAATGGTTTTGAACACAAGTGATGATGAAATCCCACATACATGGATTACAAAACGTTGAGGAGGTTGTGTCCATGCAGAATGAGAAAGACTAAATGGTTCTAAAAGGGCTGTGCTATAGAGAACACTAAAAATTCCCAATGTATTACTTACTAACAAGTTTTCAATATTAATCAGTTTATTACTTTTAACAAGATCATCTGTGAATCAATCAACAGTGAGTACCAAAGACAAAAGACAAAACAGCCCATTGACTGCTGCAAGAGCTTTCAAAAATACCTACTGATCAATAGTGATCATTGGTGCAGCCAACTTTCATTTCTTTAGGGATTTGCTACACCACAGATTTTTCCTGGAATCGGTCTCATCATGCACCATCCCTCTGGATCTTCAGGAACCTCGTTAATGGCTGTCCTGTGCTCCCTGTCTACTTTTAATTTCTTCTAGTAATAGAAAATACTTCATAATGGAAGATTTAATTAACTGGGTTTCCAAAAAGCTATTTACAGTGAACTGGGAACATTAGCTTTAATTTTTATTGTTCAAGAATGAAGATACCCTTTTTACAACAGATTAAATGCAGCAGGAAAACAACATTTTAACCACACTAAAGCATGGGAACCCACTGGCAAAAGCTGGGTTTGTCAATTGAGCCGGTGAGAATACAAAGGCTATGACAGTCTGATTTGAGGAGAAAGGCGTTGTTTGAAGCTTCTAGTCCTCTCCTGAACTTTCTTTGGGTGACTCTCAACAGGTTTCATTCATATCTACAGCAGCTCTAACCTGGATGAGGGTCCACTTTCCACAACTGGAAGGAAAGCATTATCATAAGGTGTGCAAGATGAGAGAGTCCTTTCCTTCCCTCTGGCCCACACAATAGAATCTTGAATTTTTTTAAAAAAATATATAAAAATCTTTTCTAGACTTAGAAATGTATCTTTTATGGCTAGGTCCTATTTTCCAGAAATACGTCACTGGGCCACGTCAAAGAGGGGGAAGAAAAGTCAGTGTGACCTTGACAAAACAGAAAAGACTCAGAATCAATCAGCTAAATATTTGTACAAAATTTTTTTTGACAACATTTATTAACTTATAACCTTTGAGCTTGTTCTGTATAAGTTTATTATACACATGATTGGGTTGGCTGTTATTTACTTGACACACTGATAGAACCACTCATTGATTGAGTCGTTCCAATCCCACACAAACACATTTATTTGGAGCATGCATCCCCTTTGTTTAAAGTGTGTCTTAAAACTTTATGGCAATTAAGTGCTGAATATTACACACTAGCCATTTCTTAAAGTGAATATCTTTCAGTTTTACCTTTTTCTCTCATTTACCAAATGAAATTAGACTACATCACAGACTCGTACCTTGAGAACTGCATTTATTAGATCAGAGCCAATTTGAGCTATAGAGGCAAATGCACCCAGAAGCGCTAAATGCCCTGTGAAAAAGCAGAAAGGTAGCTTGAAGGTTTATAGTACCATGTAGCCTTTTCTCTGCGAAAGACCTGGGTGCAATACCTTGCTTTTAGCCTAAGTAAAGCTGACATTCATGACTGTATCATGACTTGTGTCACAAAAGCCACATTGTTGGTTGACGACAAATGTGGAAGCTGAACAAAGAATGGTAGCTATATATTGCAAATTTCTGTAAAAGTGGAAATCATGAGTGTTGATTGGTTTCTGACTCACTTTGCACAAACTAGGGACAGAAACATATTTGTCAGACCTCTAAAACTTACTCTTCAGTAAAAATGGAATAAGTTTCAAGTATATTATCCAAAAAGACTTGATACAGTTCACAAGAACCAAGCTTCAAAGACAAAAACAAATGGCAAATTCGTTTTTTTTCAGAAAGGTTTAAATATTGTAGTTTCTACTATGGTTGGACCTCTGAAACAACTGATTTAAGAGTTAACTTTTGTAGGAGTTTACTGCTCCCCCCAAATAATTCATTACCAATGGTTATCCGGCCTTTGCAGTTATTCAGGTTTGAAAGTGCTTCGTTTGGTGCTCTTGCATTGTTTAAGTAAATCTGGAAACACTAACCCTGTCACGTCCAGGGGTCGAGTGTGGGAATGAATCTGTAGACACAGAGGGTAAAATACTTCAAGGCGTATCCCTAAGAGATTTCCAGCTGGACAATCAGAATTTATTTTCCAAGAGGAGGGTGTCCCCATGCAAGTGAGCCCTATGGTGTGTTTTAAGGTCTTCTTAACCTGTCTCGGCAAACTGCATAAATCACAGCAGTAAAGTCTTCCTATTCATCGTGTTAGGGCTAGGGAAAGCTGACCAGCTTTCGACCTCTTATTCTGAGCCTCAACTGACCCTAACTTAGAAGTTCAAGCGGTCAATTGCAGGTCACTGAGGGCAGTCTCTGAGTCTTTTTAATTCCACTTGGGCTGCAAGGTTAAACTGCCACAGTACAGGTACTTTCCTAGGTTTTTCTGGAAGTGCTGCTCAGGGAGTGCACCCCTAGATGACCAAAGGAGGAGGGGAAAAGAGGAGAAAGTAAAAACCAACTTTAAGCTGTCCTCCCTACCAACACCACTTTAGCATATACCAAGGCAGTCGTTTATCAGTGTAATGGATCTACAGACAGCCTCCAACAATTGTCAAACATTCTTTTAGAAGCCATTAGTTTTTCAACTAATATATATCTGTTTTGTGCATTTGTTGAACCCCTCACTTGTCACTGAGAACGGCCTGTTAAACTAAGCAGAGGCCTGATCAGTTTTCAGTGCGGTGGAGGCTCAGGGTTCACCTGGGTCAGCCGCAAGATTTATGAGGCCCAGAGCCAGTATCTGATTGGGACTGTTAGTGCTAAAGAAAGCTGACACTTCCTCCCCTTCCCTCCTCCTCAAGCTCAACACACAAAGTCCGGTGACTTAACTTGTACATTCCCACTGGCTGCCAAAGAGGCAGCAAAATTGATGACCTGTACAGACACCAAAGTGGACATCAATAAAAAAAGATGGATGTGAGCGAGTGGAGTGACATGCCTCATTGCTGAGGGGACTGGGGAGGGGAGAGAAAAGGTTAAAAAAACACTGGAAAGTTATTTATATAAGCTTCAAGGACAAGGATTTTGTCACTACTTGCCTAAGGATTTGCACTTAAAATATTCTTTTCTCTGGCTTCTATCCTTCCCCAGTTGGCAAAAAGTCTACAGACCTCTGGTTGCTACTATTTATTTTTATTTATTGCTTTAAGTTAAGAAATTTTTACTTATCAATTTTGGTCACAAAAAAAACTGACAGCATGCTATGGATTGAAAATTCGAAATATATGCAAGAAAAATGTGGTAACATTTTCAAAAAGAGTCAGGATTAATTAAGCATTCTCTTTGTGCTTCTTAATTAATAAGAATGTGTTAAAAGCTAAGCAGATTACATTTTCTACAAACTGGTAGATATAAATGCTTTGAAACAATATGTTCATTTTGAAGCATCTCCCATGGAACTGCCCTTGAAACACTAGAAATTATATTCTGGAAGTTGGAATTCATGGAATAATTTACAAATGACAGATGAATAAAAGTAACTGGATTAGACATTAAAATAGAAAACATACTCCGTATACTAAAGTGCTTGTGAGAAAAGTTATTTGTTTCCTTAACCAGCATTTCAAAATAGACCTGAAAAAAGGCAAGTAAAATGAAGCAAAGAATAATGTTCAGTGTTTCTTCTCTTTCATTCTTGATGTGTTTATTCGCCCTCTGGGAGGTTTTCTGCCTGCTTATAAATTATGTAAATGATACCCAAATCTAAAATGTGATCAGGGAGGTAGGGAGTGATTATGTACTCAACCCTATCAAATGGGCTGAAGAAATGGCTGACTCCTTTGATCACAACATTTATCAATGATAGTTCTGTACTAATTCTGCCTTAATTTTGATGTTCTCTTCAATAAACATGGTCCAACGGTCTACTATCTTATAGCAGAAGAACACTGGAAAAATATGGACCTCATTTTTAATAATTTCAGGTATTCTTATGTGAAGATGAACCCTTCTTAGGTTCAAAATTAAGGCAGTAGAGAATTAATGTTGTCATATTGTCCTTACAGTCCACAATGGAAAGTCTCTCATTACTCTCCCAGTGGCCAAATTGGCTTGGCACTAATATCACAACAGACATTGCGACAAAGTGGAGGGTGGAAGTCCTTATCTCTGGTGATTTGTTTCCTAGCTCAAAATAGCAGCCCATCTAGAATCAAAAACCCTAAGAGAGGATGTCTCTTCTGCACAGCTCCTGATCCAATCTATCTTCCAATGCACTGCTTTATCCATTATTTACACAGCAACTCCTAAGTGCAAAGGTTTACTGTTAAGGAGAGAGTTGTATCATCCAAGTTTGGTTAGTTGCCAATTTCATACTAAAAATACCACTAAATAATCTATCAGAGGAGGCTTCTCCCAACTCAGCTTTGTCTGATACCATCTTAATTTTAGAAGTGGTACCCAATCAGTCTCTCCAGGTTCCCCAGGTAAGACGCTGCATCTTCACCCTTGGGATTCTTACAGACTTCTGACATACCACTGACTTTTCTCCAGGTTCAACAAGCTATCTCTTATTTCTGTAAAGAGAGCAAAGGCTCCACGAGGACTTCAGCGAGATCAGGGGGAAGGATTGCGTAGGCTGTCTCAAGCTCGACTTATGAGCTAAAGTAACTATAAGCAGAAAAATGACAAGAGTTTAAAAAATCCCTGACCAATGCATGTTCAGAAAGGTTTTAAGAGTTTTAGTGTGAGATACTTATTTTTATTTCCTTTAACATCAAATGCGTTTTTGTTTGTTTGTTATTATTACAGTAATAAACTGCTTTGATTTTTTTCCTTCCCTCTTTAATGAGGACTTGACAGAGTTGTGAGATTTACCTAGCCTAGTGACTGGATGGCATCAAGTAGATATTTAATACATTTTAATTGATTTACCCAGTTTTCTCTGATCTTCTCTGCAGCTGGGCCATCATCTGCCTGGGGTATAGACTTTTAGGGGACCTTAGTTAAATTAAATAGCTCAACATTTTGACTGTAGTTTGAGAAGTTAATAAAGAAGTTTCAGGTAACAACCCTCACTTTCTCCAGAATGTCAGAGAAAATCTCTGGAACATTTATCTTAGATCTCAATGCCTGTTCATTTTCATTTAGATGCACAAGTATCATTGGGACTTTGTCAATAGATGGTTAAGAAATCGTGCTTACATTCTCCATAAGAAAGTGAAAGTGTTAGTCACTCAATCATGTCCGACTCTGTGACCCCCATGGACTGTAGCCCACCAGGCTGCTCTGTCCATGAGCTTCTCCAGGCAAGAATACTGGAATGGGTTGTCATTCCCTTCTGCAGGGGATCTTCCCGACCCAGATCTCCTGCACTGCAGGCAGATTCCTTACCATCTGAGATACCAGGGAAGCCCCCTACATTCTCTAGTAACACAATCCATAAAGTCTTCCAAAGAGGCAACTGGGGAGTCTAAAGATGATACTTCCAAGGGGTTGTGTCATCTGTATGAGAGAGAATTTGAGTCCCTAGAGGGTTAAAAGTAACTCTGGCTCTTCAAGGACCAACTCTGGATCCCCTATCCACCAGAACACTTCTGATCTCTTCCTAGTAAACTAACAACAGGGATTTCCCCATTAACATCAGGCACAATAGTTGCAAATGTCCTCAGGCTGCTCAGGATTGATGTCTAGGGTGCTCTTTTCTAGGTAGTCAGATGTACATCTTCTCTGGGACCCCTTCACTGAAAAAGTCCCAAGGAGACACCCTTCATATTAATCAGAGTACAATGAAAGAATTCTTAAATTCTTAATTCAGAGTCTGTAATATATGAGAAGATTCTCAGACCATAGATGTCAAGGGAAAGCGCCTTCTTCCAGCCTCATGAGATTGTGAGAAGTGACATTCCAGAGTTTCTCCAGCTTAAGGCAAATAATTGATTCGATCTCACTTGATCTGAAAGAAACAGCTTGGCAAAGTCTCCTTAGTTTCTTTTTATGCAATATAAAGTTTTCCTGGAATTTAAAATCATATTGTTAATCTAAAAATCATGGACTTGACCCAAAACTAAAGGCACCTGGGATATAGAACAAAGTCATTAAAAATTACTTCACAATACCTATGGCTGATTCATGTTGAGGAGTGACAAAACAGAACACATTTCTGTAAAGCAACTATCCTCCAATTAAAAACCAAATAAATAAATAAATATTACTTCACAGATAAACACAAAAGTTTCCCAGTTCTCAGATTGTTTTTACTAAAGAGTAAAAGATTGTTTTTAGCAAAAATTGTTTTTACTTTACTTTAGTAAAGATTGTTTTTACTAAAGTGTGTGTTTCAGTCGTTCAGTTGTGTTTGATTCTTTGCCACCCCATGGACTGTAACCCACCAGGCTCCTCTGCCCATGGGATTCTCCAGGCAAGAACACTGCAGTGGGTTGCCATTTCCTTCTCCAGGGCATCTTCCCTACCCATGGATTGAACCCAGGTCTACCACATTGCAGGCAGATTGTCTGCATTCAAGCCATCAGGGAAGTCCTCTTTTTACTAACAACTCTCTCCTTTTGAGAGCGAGAAAATCATGGTAAAATGATTGAAATCATATCCCTTTCTCCTTTGTTGATATTTGTCATTTTTCAGTTTAAAAATCAAATGTAATGATAATTATGCATAAATTCTAAAAATAGTACTAAGAATTAAATTCGAGAATCGGCCGTTGTTGATAGTTTAGTGGAATGACAACCCGGTGAATTCAATTCCCTTGAATGTATTAATTAATGTAGTTGTTTCAACTGAAAGATTGAATTGTGAAGCTAATATCTCCACCTAAATCTCTATTTTATATGTAAGGAACAGCCACGTACTTCATATTTTCCTTTCTGAAGACAGAGCACAAAATTACCAGATAACAATACAGCATCAGATATTCTATCCAGGTGTCTCCCCACAAGACCAAAGTGATCCAGACATCCTGATGGTTTAGTATACACACTACACCACCCAGAAGTTCTCTTAGAATAAAAAAAAGGGGCAGGGAGAATCCGCTGTCAAGCTGTTTTATTCAGAAGATACGATGTTGTCGATCTTCAGCCACTGCCAAATAGAGCATTGTCAGGAGGGACAAGCGGAGCACGTTCTTGAAGATTTCTGTGTTTCAAATATTTGTTTACTCCTACCAGGCAAACTCATACTAGACACGGGCCTAATTTCTAGGGATGAGGCATTCCTGTCACATAAGGACAATTCACAGGGACCATGTGTCTAGTCCTTAACAGCAAGGGACCATTTGTCATACTCTCACAGCAAGCTGGTCTTTTGCCACAATGATCAAAAATATTATTTCCACTCAAAGCATGTCTCAATAAAACAAGCATTTGCTTTCAAAATTCCTTCTTCAGCTATTTGAAGGATATTTGGTAGCTATTTAGTCTACCAAGTAAACTATTTATTTGGCAAAATTACCATTTTTCTAAGAAAAATATTTTCCAAAGTAGATGCAATTGAAGACAGTCTGTCTCTTTTAAATGGAAATAGGACCTCAGTTATTTTAAAAGATAAACTACTATTGTTTATTATTATTATTATTATTATTATTATTTTTACTTTTGTAGGAAGGAAAAGGAAAAGGAGAACGATGAGACCAAAGAGGGGAAAAAAAGGAGAGAAATTTTGCCCAGAATTATGAAGGATTTTCACCGGTAGTTCCATTGTCATATGCATCTTATCTCTTTCTGAGACTCTTCAGTTCATTGAAACCATCTATTAATAATTTTGGGCAAATAGTACAACCAAAGTGAAAAATGGCAGTTATGTGGTTAATTTAATTAAAGGGCTACCTGCACTGATCCAGTAAAGAAATGCATACATAATTAGAATAAAAGTGTCCCCCTCTGTTCACATAATCCAAGCAACCATCTTCCTAAATGTAACATTAAGAGCCCCTCATAAGCATTGAAACCCCTGGTGGTTAAACTGCCTTCTTTGCCATGCTGGCCTCCAATTTGCATTTTTCCCCCAGACATAGTCAACATTCCACAGCACAGAAATATTTTTTTAAGTATTACTTTCTACTGCTTATTCTATTCTGCTGCAATTAAAAAAAAAAAATCTATATTGCAAGCTGTGGGTAATACTTTGTATTGTCTATTCCCAGGGTAACTTTTTAGACTATGTTGTGGCTCTCGATTGTGCCAATATCCATTCAACAAATAAACACTTCAATAAAACGGCAAGTCTGCATATTAGATGAGAAAAAGATATGTAACAAAAAGCACAGATTCTAAAAAAAAAAGTCCACAGTGCAAATTGGAGAATGGGATTTTTGCCTCCTATTCCAGAGGACTGCTTCTGTCACCAAGTTTTCTCTCATTTCCTGGATTGTTTTTTCTATTAAGATCTGCCGGGGAAATAAAAGCAAAAGGTAGGGCAAAACTTGCTGGAGATGACAGATAGCTCTTTGATGACTTAGAAAGGCAGCATCCCAACTTTTACTTTTTGGAACACAGAAGGAAAGTACTGAGCAATGCTACAGATTTTATCTATTTTAAAAGCATGCCCATTTTGCTTATTTGTGGAAATCTCATTTGACAATTATGATTACTGACACGTTTCTAAGGAGCATGCCTATTTATCTTGAGAAGATCAGGCAAATGCAAATCCCAGTTCTTTTCTCCTTTCTAAATTATTATTAAGAATTAATATTCTTAAAATGAAGCTTCTGGTCAGCATAAGGGAAAATTTGCTACTAAGTGTGAACTAGTTGTCATATGTTTTCTTCAGCTAAAGCAAATTTCCATTAAAAATAAAGAGCCTTAAGTTTGCTGTTCTATGGCAGCTATTCTATGAAATATTTCTTATGAAAAATTAAAGTGTAATCAAATTAAACCTCCCTGAAATTACAGGTTAAAAAAAAAATAAAATAAAATAAAATAAAAAACCTGTTCATCCCTTCTACAGATAACATCACTCTAAGATTTTTAATGATACACATTTATTAAAAAAAAAAAATCACCAAAAAGTCCAATACTAACCATCATCAAAACACTGGTGATTATTTTGTTTTCCCCAGCTTCTCAGTTATCTCTTCAATCTTATTTATGGTTAATTTTGGTCATTAGTTGTTTTTGAGTGTTAAGCAATCAGATATTATTTTGTGGTTTCTGGTCCACACGATATGTAACAAAGTAGTCACATATTTGTTCTACTAAAAATTTGAAACTTCCTGTTTAGGATTCATATGCTTTTACTGGATGGTTTCTATAAGAAGGCTTGTCATGAAAATCGCATATTAGATAAACATTTTACCTATTTTTAAATTAGATGGCACTATTCCAACATAAGGAAAATTGATTATTGTTACCCTAATTTGTTTGAATATATTTTAGAAGGTTGTTTATTAAAAATGTTATTTGAAAACACACTCATATTCTGCTTTTCTTTTTATGCCCTGTGTATTTAGTTGCACATTGTAGAGCTTAAATAGCAAGGTAACCAAATTTTCAGATTAAAACCCTCAGATTCTATTTCTTCATATGCTTTATATATTTTTTTCTTCCTCAAATAAGCCAAAAAGTAAAATATTTTCTTTGATATGTATTATCAATATCTCTTTTATCTCCTTCATGTAGTTAATATAGAATTTAAGATTTTACAATCTTTAACAATTTAAAATGTATAATTATTTATCTTCTTCCTAGAGGCATAGAAATCATAAAATCATGGAATCGGTCAAAATCAAACATTTTTTAGAAGCTTCTATATCAGATCTTTCATTACAAGAACTAAACAGCTGCAGTTATATTTTCTTATCCTGCTAAATCGCTTTAGTCGTGTCCGACTCTGTGCGACCCCGTAGACAGCAGCCCACCAGGCCACCCTGTCCCCAGGATTCTCCAGGCAAGAACTCTCTAAACTTTTTTACATTACTCAAAAAGCTTAGCATTACGTTTTAAATTGATCTAACTCTCTGTAGTCTGTTTCATCTGAGACAAAGACCAGGAGACTCTCTTTTCCTGTGTCTTTAAACTAGTACATAACTTCTGTTTAAGGGCCTAGTGACAACTGTAATGGATAATTTACGAGCTACAGGGCTTCTGGATTAAATAACAGAGGTTCTGTAAACCAACAGGCTTCAGACTTCGGTGAAAGCACTAGTAATTTGTTTATTGCCCTTTCTCAGTTCCTCAATTACAATTGATCTCTGCTAAACAGTCTAGTGCTGCTAATTGTTGGAAAAGGGGGAAAATAGCTTAATCTTTATAGACATCTCCTAGCCTAATGTTAGTCCTTATAATTCAGTGCCATAATCTCACCTAAGTACAGATGAATGGAATCCATACACCTAACTGTAGCTGAGGACTTTTGAAATTAATATATAGTCAACCAAAGTTGAAGGAGTTGTTGTGTTTGGAACAGAAGAAATGGTGACTGATTGTATCTCATATTGAGCCAATGACAGACAGACAAGAGCACTTGATTAGAGCTCTTGTCCCGCCAGTTCATGTATTAGAATTCTACTGATAGGAGTTAATCAGGACTTAATCTCCTTATCTTGTCTAGGGTGTTGACTAACTTTAAGTGCTTAACATAATACAGAACCCCTCCAGGCATTTCCACTTCAAAGCCTGAAGTGCAGTAGTTAGGGGTCTCCTAATCTTATTTTTTTCCCCACTAATAGTGTTGAAAAGAAATACTTGCCATCATGAGCTAAGCATGTCCTAATTTAGTCTGTTTATAACTTCTGAATTGTTTTAGAAAGGTTTGACTTATTCATACTAATCCTTCATTTTAGAAACTGAAAAATACTATACATGTACATGTCTGTAAAGCATGTCCTAATATATACTGTTCAACTTAGATTTATTTTAGAAAGCTTTGACTAATTTATTCTGTCTTTATTTTCCTGACCTAACATTTTCAATATTAAATATATATCCACACATACATATATATGCTTTAACAGCATGTGCTTTAAATTCTAGCTTCTCCCTCTAATACGATATATCACTTGAATGTCCAAATGAACAAGGAGTACATTAAAACACAAAGCAAAATCACTCTTCAGATCTTTCCAATGTTATGCATTACAGGTAAAGTTCAAGGACATATTTTGTAGATCACTCCTTGACTTAGTATTCTACTTTTTCACATTAAAGTTTGTCCTTTAATCCTTCCCACAGCCTAATGAGAAAGAGCATGTATGTTTACTATCTATCTGCTATAAGTTAAAATCCTTGATTTCACTATGATATATCCTCCTAAGGACAATCTACACACAATTTTTTTTGCCAAGATGTCAATATTTGTCACATGAATTGTTTTCATGTCTCCATAACAGATTGCAATTACTTTCCCTCTTACACTGTTGGTGGGAATGGAAACTAGTACAGCCACGATGGAGAACAGTGCGGAGATTCCTTGAAAAACTGGAAATAGACCTGCCATATGACCCAGTAATCCCACTGCTGGGAATACACACTGAGGAGACCAGAATTGAAAGAGACACATGTACCCCAATGTTCATCGCAGCACTGTTTACAATAGCCAGGACATGGAAGCAACCTAGATGTCCATCAGCAGATGAATGGATAAGAAAGCTGAGGTACATATACACAATGGAATATTACTCAGCCATTAAAAAGAATACATTTGAATCAGTTCTAATGAGGTGGATGAAACTGGAGCCTATTATACAGAGTGAAGTAAGCCAGAAAGAAAAACATCAATACAGTATACTAACGCATATATATGGAACTTAGAAAGATGGTAATGATAACCCTGTATGCGAGACAGCAAAAGAGACACAAATGCATAGAACAGTCTTTTGGACTCTGTGGGAGAGAGCGAGGATGGGATGATATGGGAGAATGGCATTGAAACAGTAAATTATCACATGTGAAATGAATCATCAGTCCAAATTCGATGCATGATACAGGGTGCTCAGGGCTGGTACACTGGGATGACCCAGAGGGATGGGACAGAAGTGGGGTGGGAGGGGGGTTCAGGATGGTGAACACATGTACACCCATGGCGGATTCATGTCAATGTATGGCAAAACCAATACAATATTATAAAGTTAAATAAATAAATGAAAAAAAATAATTTAAAAGGAGTATACAGGTATTTGCCAAGTATATGTGTGGCTTCATTCCCTTTGTCCCTACTCTTGAGTCTTGATGAGTGAAGGGTAGTGGTTTCTCGTTCAGCCAGAAAGCTAAGTAGATTAAGCATTTGCCTTGCAGAATATTCCACCAGCAGATGGATATATGTCTAGATTTAGGGCAAATGGCAGCAAGCTTGATTGTGATTGCAGGTCCATGCTACACTATCTCTACCCTGGCTCCACCGACAACAAAGCTGTTAATTTTAAAAAAAAATTTTTAATGAAGTAAAATTAACAAAATTGATAACCAAAATAATTAAGACTTCATAAGCTAAATATCATGTATATGGAAATGAGGACTTCTATATTTGCCATTTAATAAATTCTTAGTATTTTAATTATTTCAAATGTTCAATAGTCTACTTATTTTTTATGGCAGTGTATATACAAAATAGTGCAGAATACCTCTATTTTGTCTAATGTACTTCAACTGGAGGATATTAATCTCAGAGATGAAAAATATTTTACTATCTGGAAAGATCAGTAAAAAATGTTCAACTCTGTTCAAGTTCATCCTTCATAAAAGAAATTATTTAGAACCAAGTAGAAAAATTCTCTCAGTTATTTTATTGTTTCTTTGGTTATTCATTTATACATTTTGCTCAACTCAAAATACTACACTCTGGAGCTCTAGTTTTCCTTTTCTTCTCTGAAATAAGTCTGCCCATTCCTGGTTTTAAATATAAGCATAACATTAAATCTGATGCTAAATATCCAACCATCTATGAAGCAGCTAAATGTGATTGCCTTTATGTGGTATTCCCATTTAAAATAGAAGCTTGAGACCAACTAAACAGACAAAAGATAAAGTAGGCTAAAGCATTATAAATGTTGCCTCAATTTTCATAGAAGGATTTTCAGCAATTTTATTTTTTGAGAATTTCTACAAACATCCATAAACATTATTTTATGTTATTTCACTTAACTCAGAAGGTTATCTGTCATAAATTCTCCTGTACTGTCATATACACAAAATTGTAATAGATATATTAAATAGATTATAAATAAACATAACCCTTTACAATATATATATTAAAGATATTTTAAAGTCTATTTTAATAATGTACTTTAAACAAATATGTAACAGAAAATTTGATTTATGTAAATAATGGTCTAATTTTGGAACTGCGGATAGATAGGATTCTGTAAATTTAAATTTGGAAAGAACATGTATCTCAAAAAACAGGTAATATTGAGCTGAGTAACAATGTTGGCTAAGTAGCATCAAAGCATAAACAGGGAAAAAAGTAAAAGCCTATTATATCTTGACTATGAATTCTTCCTAAAGTAATTCAGGTACTTCCATTTTATTTGAATATTGCTTTTTGTTTCCTCTATTAAGTAGTGCTTAAAAACCACAACTTCAGTCAATCAGTAAACAGGATCATTACTTCTAAGTGTTTCAGATTCTAAATCAAGGATTTCATTTAATTTTCCTAGCAGAATAATGCATATAGATGAGAATGTCAAACTGCAAATAACCTGTATTAGAATAGCATTTACAGTGCTTATGGTAAGCAAGCAACATTATTGACTCAGCTCAGGGATTTAAAATGCTGAAAAACACTAACAGAATAAATTGATTGGAAGAATAGAGAAGTACATCACTGTGTTAAAGATTTGAAATGAAAGTAAAGCACATTATATGATTTTGTAGTTTGGAAGCACATGTGCATATATAGATATACACGTAGATGGATAATGTGGGCATTATTGATTTAAATTCCCTATTGGGATTAAAGAGAGAAAGCCTAGTTTCATTTCAACGGTAATGTTGGCATTCATTATCAATATGATAAAATACAAATTGGTGGCTTTGTAATACAGATTTAATGCCCCAGCTGAACTTTTTTCCATTAGTAGCTAATGGCTATTCCTGTTTACCTTCTATGACTCCAAATGCTCATTCCATCTTCTTTTCTGTGATCATCATGGTTGTACAGGAAATGATTTTGCTAAAAATGAAAATATCCTACTTTATTTTAAAGATGATAGAACTTGCATCTGTAAACATGACTTTAATCTATGCCTTCCATGATGTGTCAGCATTCTTAAAAAGAATCTTGTTCAGAGTTCATAAAATAGAAGTAAAACATTTTATAACTTGGAATAGTTAGTAAGAAAAAGGCTTGTGGAAATTATTAAAGTGAAAGATTTTACCCTCAGAAAGTTCATATTTTTTAACATATATTCATAAAGTGAGCATTTCCTCTCTATTACTAAAAATCTTTTTATCATGATTAACAAATCTATCCATTGAATTGCTTTTCTCTATTCTATATAGCAACAGTTTATTTTTAGGATGGCTTTCAACTACTAAGTTGGATTTATTTTAGAGAAAGAAGAGTACAAAAATTCCTATTAATTTATTTTAATTAAGCCCATTACAATAATCCCCGGGGAGAAAACAATTAAACATGGACCAAGAAACAATAAAAAATCAAGTTCATTTCCTCTTTGCAGTTGAGTTCCCTTAGTCATCTCTTTTTCTCAAAATAAACCCTTTAAGTTTTGTAGATTTTTCAGTGAAATAACATGATTTTAAATGAGGTTATAATACTACTACTTAATATTATTGCACATCTGCATATCAGACAGTGTTCTAAATACTTAATGTACTTGCATAATTTCCCCAAATTTGTGGTATAATATAAAGCTGAGCACTGAAGAATTGATGCTTCTGAACTGTGGTGTTGGAGAAGACTCTTGAGAGTCCCTTGGACTGCAAGGAGATCCAACCAGTCCATTCTGAAGGAGACCAGTCCTGGGTGTTCATTGGAAGGACTGATGCTGAAGCTGAAACTCCAATACTTTGGCCACCTGATGCAGAGTTGACTCATTGGAAAAGACCCTGATGCTGGGAGGGGTTGGGGGCAGGAGGAGAAGGGGACGACAGAGGATGAGATGGCTGGATGGAATCACCTACTCAATGGACGTGAATTTGAGTGAACTCCAGGAGTTAGTGATGGACAGGGAGGCCTGGCGTGCTGCAATTCATGGGGTCGCAAAGAGTCAGACACGACTGAGTGACTGAATTGAACTGATAAAGAAATAACCCAGCTAAAAAAACGGACAAAGGATCTGAATAGTCATCTCTTCAAGGATATACAAATTCGCAATAAGAACACAAAATAAGGCCAAGATGTTGAAATAAGTCAAGCTATCAGGAAAATGCAGATTAAAAAGATAATGAGATACCACTTCACACCACTATTATCATTATAATCAAAAAGACAAATATTAGCAAGTGTTGGCAAGGATGTGAAGAAATCAAAACCCACATACACTGCTAGTAGGAATGCAAAGTGGTACAACTCCTTTAGAAAACAGTTTGGCATTTCCTTAAAAGGTGAAAAACAAAGTTAATGTATGGTCTAACAATTAAATTCCAAATCATATACACAAGCGGTTTACACAAAAACTTATACAGATGTTCATAAATAGCCAAACAGTAGAAACAACCCAAATTTCTATCAACTGATGAATAAGTAAAACATAGTATATTCATTTAATGGAACATTATTTAACAATAACAAGGAATTATCTGATGTTGCATGTTATAGCATGGATGAATCTTGTATATATTATGCAAGTGAAAGAAATAGACACACAAAAAAGTGCCATACTGCATGATTTTGTTTATATGAAATATCCAGAATAGACAAATCTATTAAAACAGTAAGGTTGTGGTTGCCTAAGATGGCTGAGTTTTGGAGAATGGACAGTGACTGCTAATGGGTATGGATTTTCTTCTTCGGGTGTTGAAAACATTCTAAAATTGGTTGTGGTAATGAGTGCACAACTTTATGAATTTACTTAAAAACCACTGACTTGTACACCTTGGCTGTAGCATGAGGGATCTTAATTCCTCAACCAGCAATCAAACCCACACTCCCTGTTTGGGGAGCACTGAGTCTTAATCACTGGAATACAGGACCACCAGGGAACCCCTTGACTTGAACACTTTAAATGGGCAAGTTGTATCGTACATGAACTAGATCTCTTTTTTTTTTTTTTTTTTACTTTATTTTACTTTACAATACTGTATTGGTTCTCAATAAAGCTGTTTTGAGTGTTTTTTGTTTTTGTTTTTCTTCTCTTCCCTCTCTGCAAAAGACAGCCAGAAAGGTATAGGTATAGACAGCCATAAAAGTACTAACTGTCTTGATGAAAGTGAAAGTGGAGAGTGAAAAAGTTGACTTAAAGCTCAACATTCAGAAAACAAAGATCATGGCATCTGGTCCCATCACTTCATGGCAAATAGATGGGGAAACAGAAGAAACAGTGAGAGACTTTATTTTGGGGGGCTCCAAAATCACTGCAGATGGTGACTGTAGCCATGAAATTAAAAGATGCTTACTCCTTGGAAGGAAAGTTATGACCAAACTAACAGCATATTAAAAAGCAGAGACATGACTTTGCCAACGAAGGTACATCTAGTCAAGGCTATGGTTTTTCCAATAGTCATGAATGGATGTGAGAGTTGAAGCATAAAGAAAGCTGAGCACCAAAGAATTGATGCTTTAGAACTGTGGTGTTGGAGAAGACTCTTGAGAGTCCCTTGGACTGCAAGGAGATCCAACAGTCCATCCTAAAGGAGACCAGTCCTGGGTGTTCATTGGAAGGTCTGATGTTGAAGCTGAAACTCCAATACTTTGGCCACCTGATACAAGGAGCTGACTCATTTGGAAAGACCCTGATGCTGGGTAGGAATGAGGGCAGGAGGACAAGGGGATGACAGAGGATGAGATGGTTGGATGGCATTACTGACTCAATGGACATGAGTTTGGGTGGGCTCCGGGAGTTGGTGTTGGACAGGGAAGCCTGGTGTGCTGCAGCTCTTGGGGTTGCGAAGAGTCAGACATGACTGAGTGACTGAACTGGACTGAACTGAACTGACAAGTATAATATTCCTCAGACAGGTACAGAAAAGTACCTTTCCAAAGTACTTTGGTTAGAAGTACACAACCAAAGTGATAGTAAGTGGTGACTGTGAACTTAACCTATGAAATGTGGCTCCAGAGTTCAAACATACACCCATTAAGCTTCTTGACTCAGCTGATGGAAGCTTTGCTCTTCAATGTGAAAACTGATTTTGTTTAAAGAGCCACTCCTCAACCTAGCTCCCAATGCAAGTTTTTTGCATTAACATATGGGTAGTTTTTTCTACGGGGTATCCCTGGTTGCTCAGGTACTAAAGAAACTGCCTGCAATGCAAGAGACCCAGATTCAATGCCTGGGTCAGAAAGATCCACTAAAGAAGGAAATGGCAACCCAACTCCAGTATTCTGGCCTGGAGGATTCCACAGACAGAGAATTCCATGGACAGAGTTCTTTCTATAATAAAAATGGCAGTGAGTCATTTGGTTGAACTAAGTCATTTCAAGGTATTATATAGTTAATTCAGAATGTCTAGATTCTTAACAAATTAGGACAACTTGCAAAAAACATTGCTAACAACAATTTCTTCACACATACTTAGAGTTTACATTTTTATTACTTTTACTCTAAAGATTTTAATTATTTTCCAATCATGTTTCTTAGTCTAGAAACAAATAGCAAAAGTCAAAACATATTTGTTATGTTTTCAGGGGTAATTTCTCCTTTTCACTTAGCATTTTGTTAAAGGCTTATGGATATTCAGAATGGATTCATAGAACTTTACAGCTAAGGAAACTAAGAGACATACTAGTAAAACCATACAACTGGAAAAAATGTGACTCAAAGAAGTCCAATAATTTATACAGTCACTAGATTCTATACGAGTTAAAATAAAGTTATCATTATCAACACCTTCAGAATAATGATAGAAATAGTCAGTACTTATTAGAAATACATTATCAGCAGGCAGTGCTCTCTGGGGGTTTAGTTGCTAAATCGTGTCTGACTCTTGCCACCCCATGGACTATAGCCCACCAGGCTCCTCTGTCCCTGGGATTTTCCAGGCAAGAATACTGGAGTGGGTTGCCATTTCCTTCTCCAGGGGATCTTCCAGGCCCAGGAAGCAAAGCCGGGTCTCCTGCATTTCATGCAGACTCCTGCATTGCAGGCCGATATATATCTTATTTAATCCTCATAGTAACCCTATGTAGTGTACTATTGTTAATTGTGTAAATAAGAAAATTGAAGCCTTGGAAAGTTAAATAACTTGCCTAAGCTCAAAGAGGTGGAACTGGTATTTAAACCAAGCCATTCTGATATGTTCTTAAATACCGTACCAAGACTTAATCATAATCAACTTGGCAATCTCATATTTTTTATTAAAAATAAATATTAGAAGAGCTAACATGTTATCAGAAAAACTGTGACTCAAATTTGAATCATAAAATGAAATTAAATCATAAAATAATTTGTTCATACATATTTATTATATTCATTTACCATTATATTCATTAAACTTCTATTTTATGAGATAAAATATAATACAAGTAAAGCATAAAGTAAAATTTATCACCACAAAAAGAATTAATTAGCCAGAATCTAGACTCAAAGAGATATTGTGACAGATTGTAACTCTCAACCCTAAATAGTATATAAAGGCAATAAACCTTTCTCATCCTGCTGCATAAATTAGGCAGATTTATACTGCAGGAATACACTTGCAGTAAACAATACACAGTTAATTTAATACCTTATCTGAAGTTACTGGTGTGCCTTTTGACAAAGACTTTGTCTCCAAAAATGATGGAATCAAATCCAATCATGTTCAACAAAGTCACAGCTTCAGTAGAAAGCATAAAATTATTGATGTCTTATGAACTGTGTGCAGCTCATGTCAAATGAGACCAGCCTTAGTTAACCAACATTTTCCTTTCCTTATACCTGTCCTAACTTCTCTCTCCTCCCCACACCCCTAAAAGGTCCAGTCCTCATTCCCTTGATGTTCAAGCTGGTTCTAGAAAAGGCAGAGGAATCAGAGATCAAATTGCCAACAGCCGCTGGATCATCGAAAAAGCAAGAGGCTTCCAGAAAAACATCTATTTCTGCTTTACGGACTATACCAAAAGCCTTTGACTGTGTGGATCACAATAAACTGTGGAAAATTCTGAGAGAGATGGGAATACCAGACCACCTAACCTGCCTCTTGAGAAATCTGTATGCAGGCCAGGAAGCAACAGTTAGAGAACTGGAAATGGTTCCAAATAGGAAAAGGAGTACGTCAAGGCTGTATATTGTCACCCTGCTTATTTAACTTATATGCAAAGTACATCAGGAGAAACACTGGACTGGAAGAAACACAAGCTGGAATCAAGATTGCTGGGAGAAATATCAATAACCTCAGATATGCAGATGACACAACCCTTATGGCAGAAAGTGAAGAGGAAATAAAAAGCCTCTTGATGAAAGCAAAAGTGGAGAGTGAAAAAGCTGGCTTGAAGCTCAACACTCAGAAAACGAAGATCATGGCATCTGGTCCCATCACTTCATGGCAAACAGATGGGAAAATAGTTTTTGGGGCTCCAAACTCACTGCAAATGGTGACTGTAGCCATGAAATTAAAAGACGCTCACTCCTTGGAAGAAAAATTAGGACCAACTTAGACAGTATATTAAAAAGCAGAGACATTAGTTTGCCAATAAAGGTCCATCTAGTCAAGGCCATGGTTTTTCCAGTAGTCATGTATGGATGTGAGAATTGGACTATAAAGAAAGCTGAGTGCTGAAGAATTGATGCTTTTGAACTGTGGCGTTGGAGAAGACTCTTGAGAGTCCCTGGACTGCAAGGAGATCCAACCAGTCCATCCTAAAGGAAATCAGTCCAGAATATCCATTGGAAGGACGGATGTTGAAGCTGAAACTCCAATACTTTGGCCGCCTGATGTGAAGAGCTGACTCATTGGAAAAGACCCTGATGCGGGGAAAGATTGAACCAGGAGGAGAAGGGGACAACAAAGGATTGGATGGCATCACCAACTCAAAGGACATGAGTTTGAGTAAACTCCAGGAGTTGATGATGGACAGGGAAGCCTGGCGTGCTATAGTCCAAGGGGTCACAAAGAGTCGGTCACGACTGAGTGACTGAACTGAACTGAACTCTTCTTGAGACTCTCTTCATATTCCCAGTCCCTGAAGATAATGGTGAACTAGAGTTGCCCCGACTGAATTTCAAAGATAATTAGTTAGGATCAGCATTATTCATGCTATAACTTATGTACTTATATACTAATCATATATTACGATTTTTTTAATTGACTGAGCTTATTTTCCCTTTTTTTCCTCTGCAAAAATGACCACGCACTTCCTATGAAGAAAGGTGCTAAATATACTATTTGTCATCTAAATTTTACCTGGGAAAGTTACATGTGCACACTGGAAATCTTACAGACTTTAATGTACATGACTGAACAAAGGCTAAAAAGAAATGAATTTTCTTTTCTTTTTCATTTCACATCTGTTCAGATACCTCGTGGAGCATGTCCCCTGGGAAATGGACAGGACAGGACCCCTGACCTGTCATCAAGCTGCAGTCCCTTCTGCTTTAAGAACTGATCATGGTTATTAGGGACAGAAAGTCCTATCCAAAGAAAAAAGGGTTATACTTTAACAGTTATAATATATGGGGCTACCCAGGTGCCTCAGTGGTAAAGAATCTGCCTGACAATGCAGGAGCTGCAGGAGATATGGGTTCAATCCCTGGGTTGGGAAGATCCCTGGAGTAGGAAACAGCAACCCACCTCAGTATTCTTGCCTAGGAAATCCCACGGACAGAGGAGCCTGGTGAGCTGCAGTCATGGGGTCTCGAAGAGACATGACTGAGCATGCATGGATGAAATTATATAATAAGATAACATATTAACATATTTTAATAATACAATGGCATTTGTATCATTATTTTTCCCTTTGAGAAATGCAATCTATTCATTTGGTTTAAGATTTTTATGTTTATTAACCACAATTCATAATTCTTGGCTTGAGGGCAACAGTTCACTCCTTGAGGAGATTTAAGATATTTGGGCTGCAATATACTTTATTTTTTCATGAGACATTAGAAGCTTTTAGACAGAGGTACTGATGTTCCAAACTGGTTATTTTGAAACAGTGAAGCAGCTTCCAAATCCATGGAATTTCCACTGTATACTTCTAAGTGCTAGTAACCGAACCCTCCCAGTCCATATATTTAAAAGAAAAAAATAAATGCCTTGTTTGCCCATTTGATCTTCCTTCTGTTTATCCCTAGGAGCATTAGGATTTCCATTTGTTTCTTTGGGGATTGAAAAAGTTAATTCTGCTGCTGCAGGCTAGACCGGGGACATGCTCCATGAAGTAGCATCTTAGAGCGTATTGCTCGTCGCACGTTATTGCTGCTACTGCAGATGCTCAGAAGAGCCGCACCTTGGGTGTCTCACGTTGTGGTTATAGGCGTTTCTTTGGGATCATTACCCCAGCAGCTAGAGGATCCCTGTCTTCAGATCCTGTAGGGTCCCCCAGTAGACACAATATTGTGTGACCACTGGTGTGAGCCTCCTGTTAATGACAACAGCTCCATCCACAGTACTGATGGATAGTATCCTCCCTCTAACTCCTGTTCAGGACAAGTCACGCAGCTAGGATTATACTCAACTGGGTGTTCAGTTCTCCTACCTGCTATTCATCTTTATTTTGCATGGTATGCTTACATATCGTAATTCCTACTCTGAAAAGTTTATGTACTATACAGAATTCAATTATACTAGATTAGGGCTAATTGCCACTCCCAGCCCCCATGCACCGAAAGAGTGTGCTTAAGAAGCTCAGAAGCTCTTGTAATTTCAATTAGATTTAGACCAAGAAGGATTTGTGCTCCTTCCTAAGAGCAAAGTTAGAGAAAAAGAAAAGAGGTATTAAGTCGCTTACCCTTCTAGGAATTGGTAATGCTAATATTTTATTGAAATTGTGTGTTAGTTGCTCAGTCGTGTCCAATTCTTTGCGACCCCATGGACTGTAGCCCACCAGACGTCTCTGTCCATGGAATTCTCTAGGCAAGAATACTGGAGTGAGTTGCCAGTTCCTTCTCCACCAGGGAAGCCCTTATTGAAATAGAAAAGTGTAAAATGTGAAATGCAGTATAGTTTCATCATTTGACTCTAAATATCAGTCTGTATTTAAAATGCATTTTATCAGTAATAACAGGTTCACAATCCTTTATTCGCAATTATAAAATCCAAACTAATCTAAAAAACAAAAACTTTTCATAAGGTGATTCCAAAACTCATCTGGTGGCAAAATCTGACTCAAATTACATGAGGTTATTTATCCACTTAGCATGACTACTCATGCATTTTACTTCAGAAATATTTGTAAGTGTGATTTCCTGATGTTGCCCAAGTTTTCACTGGCTATGAACATTATACATGGCCCATGCACTCTCTAAATGTTAAAAATTCTAGATTTTGATAGCACATTTGGAGCAAAGTTTTCATATAAAGGATTGTGGATTGATAACTTTATAACTGAATGCTAGTATTTACTTAGGAGCTGCACCTAATATGTGTGTGCGTGTATATGTGTGCATGTGTGTGTGTTCATGAACACACACAATTGAAATAAAAAGTCAAGAATCAGAAGCAGAATTAAGAATATGTTAAACTTTAAACTATGTTGTATTGTATAGAACAAAATTGAAAGAATAAGAAATAAACAAAACAAAGTTTCAGCTAAATATATTCAGGTACAACTGCATAAGAGATACAAGTAGCCACAAAAATGAGTGTATTGAGGAGTACTTGGTGACATGGAAGATGTTCACAGTACATTATTAATGGAAAAACAGGCCACAAATACTTTGAATACAATGCAGCTTTTATAAAACAATATACATACATGTATAGAAATTAATGTGAGCAAACATACAGTAACAGATTAATGGTTATTTCTGGATATTGGACTTTCATTTCAGACCCTTTGGTTTCTCCATTAGTTTCTTTTTCTACCATAACATTTTACTGCTTTTACTTTTTTTTAAACTTTTGCTTATTAAGAAAGACTAAGGAAAGAAGAAAGAAAAAATCTGGACAAATACTTGAAAAAAAAAAAAAACAGATGATAACTGAACAACCGCTTGCCTTTCCCTGGTTGTGCATATGAAAAGCTGGTACAGTGTTTGTTTGCTCTGGTGGTTTAGATTTCATTTCATGAAGAGTGTTACACAGAAAAACACAAAGAAACTTTAGCATCTGTGGGCTTTGCTTTGTATACAAAGATGATGTTATTGACTCCTTGACATTAGGAAACGTCAGTGTTTCTTCATGGCTGCAATTACCCAATTTGGGAAATGAACCACACACCATCGCTTCATCCAGATGATAGCTGTGAGTGCTGTGGCTGCCATTTTTTTCCAGCTTCTATTACTTGCAGCAAAGCAGTAATGTCCAGTCCTAAACTCCCAATCTCTTTAATTTGTATATATGTTCTTTAAATAAACTGTATTTTAAATTAGGATTGTAAATATTAATCTTCCTAAACACATAATAAATGGCTTCATCTTTGTGTTAAAATGCAATATTTTAATAAGCTTATGCAGTATTGTTTGATTGAAGTGCCGCAAAACAGGCAAAATTTTCACAGGGAGGACAAATCAATCTAGACTTCTTGTGAACTGATATCCTTGAACTTTGAAGGGCAATCTAAATATAGACCTAAACTGCCCATACCAGTCTTTCGGTCTCCAGGCCACATAACTCCATATGCAGAATAATTCCTTCTATATTGAAACTGGTAGTCAAGGTTATAAAGTATTTTGTTAATGTATCAGCAAATATCTATGAAATCTCTTTAACATACATAATCTTCCCTTTTCTTAAAGTCCCAAGCACAGGTCTTGCCTTGTCCTTGGAGGGCTTATGTACTACTTGGGAAGAACAAATATTCATCTATGGGAAGTTAAATCACAATACAAAAATTCAAATTAATGTGTCAAGAGAGGTCACAAAGATGCACGTGATTGAATGCCAAATATCTTCAAATACTTTTAAATCAGAGCATTGTTGATTCCTGGGATGTGGGCATGCATAATGCAAGGGTATGAAGGAGACAAAGCTGAGAAGGAGGCAGGGCTTCAAACGTGCCTTGAAGAAGTTGCAAGATATGAACCGACCGGAAGATGTACATGCCAGAAGGGGAGAATAGTATGAGTCAAGACACTGAGGAGTTAAAAACAAAGATAAAATAATAGCTAAGATTCCCTGGGGGCTTACTATGTGCCTGGCACTGGTAGCTCCTATAATCTTCACAAAACTCTATGAGATTAGTGCCACTCTGAGACCACTGTACCTAAAGCAGCTTCCCACCACTGCCATCCTTCCTCTTGCTCTCTCTTTCTCTCCCATATCAGTCTGATTCATTTTCTTCATGACACTTTCATTTTCAAAACATAACTTACTTCTTTAATGATAGCCACTGGAAGGCTGAAACTTGTTCCACCAGACCAGCCCTAGTGCCTGAAAGAATTGCTGGTCCAGAGTCACACACGACATGTATTTATGAAGAGTATCATCTCCTGCAAATTAGAACCCTAATTCAGTGAGAGATAACAAACTAGTTCAGCGCCCACAGCCAGGATTTGAACTCAAGTCTCTCTTTACTCAGAAGTACATGCTACACTATGCTATCCCCAATGCATCATTAGAAAATAATAAGTAGGTCCATTTTGGAGAAAATATAAATTTTCTTGGAGTTCTTATTTTATTTATTTAATTTGTTTTTCACTGCATCCTAATAGTAGGGGGAAAAAATTATAATGGATGTTTAGTGTCAGAGAAGGGCTTCCCAGGTGGCACAGAGGTAAAAGAATCTACCTGCCAAGGCAGAAGATGCAAGAAATGCGGGTTAGATCCCTTGTTCAGAAAGATCCCCTGCAGTAGGAACTAGCTACCCACTCCAGGATTCTTGCCTGAAAAATTCCATGGATGGAGGAGGCTGGCAGGCTGCACAGTCCATGGGGTCATAGTCAGACATGACTGAGCACAGCACAGCACGGTATCAGACTGTAAAGACACTGATTTTCAGGTTAAGGTTTCTGAATCTTATTCTAATGAGACATTATAGAATATAAACAGATTTTTGCAAAATTGATTTATCTGTCATGTTGCATGGGTTGGAATGAGGAAGACTAAGCCTAAAACAAAGACTTTAATTGCTGAGACCAGCCATGAGCATATAACTTTTCACAGTATATAGGGAGGACAGAGAAAACATAATTCTTGTTATGTAAATCTCTCTCTGTCTGTAAAATCTTCCATCTATTTCTCCTCTATGGGAATCTTAGCCTTCCAGACTTGAATGAATCTAAACTCTCCTGGGATCTCTTCTTATGGAATTCTTCCAGCAATTCCAGGCACCAAACCTTTGAAGCCCTTTGCGCATGCTCACCTAGTATCCACACTAGAGTCTAACGGGGTTAATGACATTGGGGAAAAAACAAACATGTAGGTCTTTTGAGATATCCTTGAGAGAAAAGTATAGGTTTTATTCAAATGTTTATCTCCAGCGTCTACCACAGTATCAGTCCTTATGAGTGAAAGTTGCTCAGTCGTGTCCAACTCCTCGCAAGCCCATGGACTATACAGTCTATGCAATTCTCCAGGCCAGGATACTGGAGTGGGTAGCCTTTCCCTTCTCCAGGGGATCTTCCCAACCCAGGGATCAAACCCAGGCTCCCCCCTCCTCCTCATTGTAGGTGGATTCTTTACCAGCTGAGCCATCAGGGAATCAATCACTGCTTGGGCAAAGCAGATATCCTGAGATTCTGATACGTGGACGTGGGAGAGATGGGGCCATTCTGACAAAAATAGGCACTCCAGGACTGGGCTGGAATGACAGCTTGGGAGTTGTTGACAAACAGGGATGCCTAGAAGAGGAGCCAGGGAGAAAGACGCGTGCAATTTTAGACACTGGGTAAGCCGAAGGGATAACCAAGAGTAAAGCTGAAATGTTCTATTAGAGTCAAGAGGTAGGATATTGAAGTTCTAAAGCCCAAGACTGAAGATGTGGGATCTAAGTATTATTTACATAAAGATGAAAGTTAAAGATGTGAGCATAGATGTAATCCCTAAATTCACAGCAGCTGAAATAACAAGAGACCAAAGAGGTCTACAAGCTAAATCGTGGAATAAACCCACACAGAAGAAGCAAAGGGAGAGAGACTACCTTGTGGAACCATGGAAGGAATAATGTAACACAAGCTTCTTGTCTAATTTTAAGCAAATTTATTTTACAGTGTTTCTCTTTGCAAGTAATATTGTGTGTGCTTCTTTTACACTCGAAATTTAGCTTCTCTGAAAGCAAATATTGGTAGACATCACGTTTCTCTTGCCCTCTCCATCATGTTATTATCAAACTGCCTTTTGTCATGTAAGTGTGTGTCGGTGACTACTAGGTTACAAAGTTTTCCATCTGATCAGATATTACACATTCACCAAAGCTTGCACAGAATGCACTGATTGAAAAGAAATTGTACAAGCTTCAATAATTTCTTGATTATCATTAACCAAACATATTGCTTTTTTAAATCAGCCTAACTGATATTCAGTATCAACAGATTTTAATTCACTAGCAATGTATCAAATAAAGGCATTAAAACTATTTCTAAGCTATCAGATAGGATGATGTATGAAACATTTCACATAATAGCAGATTAAGTATCATAAAATATTAGTCAAGTACTAACATAGTCATTAATACTCCTCTTTAACAAAAGGCAATTTCACAGCCTCATTTACCAACTGGAATATCCCAAGTCTACTTCATAATTATGCTTTTTATCCATCTCTGTAAATTTTACTTAGTGCTAGTTGGCAATTTCTTAATATAAATTCCCTGGATGTTGTTAAATTGGATTAATAGCTTTACAAGTATATATGATATGTCTATATTTAACTGTAGGTTATTTGACTTGTAGCAATCTCTTTTCCTAATGCCCCATTATACGTTTAGAATTTATTTTATTGGAACTAATTTTTAACCTCAATATTTTGTAACATCTCTTTATGATGTTAGTTTTATAAATAGAAGGATACGGAGGGCTAGGGGTTGTGGTCAGCCCTAGCTCTCCTCACATTGTTTTGGCCTGAGGCATGCCTGAGGAGAGAATCATTTAAGGTGGATTAGAACCCAGATAAATAATCATAAAAGTCTTGCAACAGTATCTCCTCTTTAAAAATATATATTTCCATTTCTTTTCAATGCGGGTAGAGTATCAGAGTAAACAACTTCATTAGGCATGTGAAAGCACATTTTAGGGAAAGTACATTTGGCTGAAAATTATAAGCATCTTTCTGCATCAGCTTTTTTTGAATTTAAGGACAATCTTTCAATTAACTGGGCCTGCTGCTACATACTAAAAGTAGTTTGAGTCAACAGCACTTGGATTGGACATTCAGAATTACAGCTCCTGGAGGTTCTTAAAAGGTCACCTACTCCTTCTCCCTGCACTTAAGCAATTAAAATTGCACTTAAATTCGGAGTGAAACAACAGAAAGGGAAAAGTAGATTTACTGAAGACAAACAATAAGCCAAGCATGGTTGGCACCAAAATGAATGAGCCAAGGCCCCCATCTCAATGAGTTTACAGGCCAACTTGGTTTATGGGCAAGTAAACAGATAACTGAAATGGTGCATACATAGTCTTTGCATATTACCCGGCATATAAGTGCTCAGTAGTGGTCCTTATTTTAGCTGTTAATAGAGTACTCACCAAATTCAAGAAGTTATCAAGCTAATGCACAAGAGTCCAAAGAAATCATGCTCACATTTCAGTCTGCAGGATCTCAGATCAAAGTGATTTCATTCATTCATTCACGCCTTCATTCCTAAAAAGCGTTAATTACAGTATAGTGACTAAGGGTATGGACCCTAGCAACTGTTTGCTTCTAATCCAAGCTTCACTACATAACTAGCAGCTCCCTCACTAGTTAAACAGAGATGTAGCTACTTCACAAGAGTGTTTTGAGAGTTGATGAATTTATATGATTTGATACAGGTAAAAAATCCAGAGATTATTATTTTCACTACATTTATCTCAACCATTTACAGAGCCAAGTTCTTAGGTGTCTTGTAAACCAAAAAGAGTACGCTCTTCTCTCCAGCCAGAATGTCCTCTCACTCTCCAAGCCAGTCATATAACCCTCCTAGGCTCAGGTCTATCTAGTCAAAGCTTTGGTTTTTCCAGTAGTCATGTATGGATGTGAGTGCTGGACCATAAAGAAACCTGAGTGCCAAAGAATTGATGCTTTTGAACTGTGATGTTGGAGAAGACTCTTGAGAGTTCCTTGGACAGCAAGGAGATCCAGCCAGTTAATCCTAAAGGAAATAAATCCTGAATATTCATTGGAAGGATTGATGCTGAAGCTGAAGCTCCAATACTGTGGCCACCTGATGCAAAGAACTGACTCATTGGAAAAGACCCTGATGCTGGGAAATGTTGATGGTAGGAGGAGAACAGGGCAACAGAGGATGAGATGGTTGGATGGCATCACCAACTCGATGGACATGAGTTTGAGCAAGCTCCAGGAGTTGGTGATGGACAGGGAGGCCTGGCGAGCTGCAGTCCATGAGGTTGCAAAGAGTCGGACACAACTGAGCAACTGAACTGACCTGAGGCTCCTGTGACATTGTTGCAGTTTGCTCCTCTGCCTGTGACCTTCGCTCATACTGTCCCACCTCCCATAAAACTTTCTTTTTCTATACAATTCTTATTAGTTTCTCTTATTCAGTTTAACTATCCCTGTCTCCAGAAACTTTTCCCTGTTTAGTTTAAACCTTGTTTCTTTGCTCCCCGCTGTCATAGAACTGAGTTCCTTCATAGCACTTATGTCAATTGGCAATTTGTTATGTGATACTAGAGGGCGGGCATCTTATCTGTTTCTCTCAAAATTATATCCCAGCTCTTAACACAGTGCAAAGTGAAGGGCATAGGAATCCTGCAATAGATATTTATTAGAAAAATGAATGGATGTTCTCACAATATTCCAATTTTAAGAATACAGATTCTTCTACTTTAAATCTTATGTAATGAAGACCAAAGTCAGGGTAAGAAAGCCATTGCATGGGTCTATTGTCTCTTTTAACTTTTAAAAACAGCCCTATGAAATTAAGGTTATCATTTGCAATTTGGTAGTGAAGAAGGTAAGCCTAAAGTATTGCCTGCAAATGCAGAAGCGAGAGACCTGGGTTTGAACCCTGGGTAGGGAAGATCCCCTGGAAAGGTGTGGCAGCCCACTCCAGTGTTCTTGCCTGGAGAATCCTATGGACAGAGGAGCCTGGCAGGCTCCAGTCCACAGGGTTGCACAGAGTCAGACACAACTGAAATGACTTAGCACCAAGAGTATTTAAGTAGCGGAATAATTGAGAATAGACTGAAACTGAAACATAAATAGGACATACTCCATCCTTGTCTGCTTATTACACCTTTCTAAAAATGCTCTACTAAAGAGAGATGAGGCTTCATTTGATAACGCATGTGGGGGCTGAAGATAAAACTCCAGTAATTAAAAATAAATATGATCCACTGAGTATAGTATTTTATCTTTCTCTCCATATCTAAGCTGCACGATACCAATACTGGGTGCCTCTAGCCTTACACATCCTCAACGCAGGTGAGGGTGTCAGTTTCTTTTGAATCAGAGCAGCATTTACAAGAGCCTGGGAAATGGCATACCTGCTTGTACAATGTGCTTTGGTTTTGATTCAATTGCTCATTCTCTAGCCTAAAGCCATAAATGTAATGTCTCATTCAGGCCTTTGACAACATGTTCTGAGCCAACAACTTGTGGATTCTATATTACGGCAAATCATAATCTAGAAGTCTCTACAGAGAAGGCTCTAAACTTCTAGTGACCTTTTTCCATTGGCTGTTTTACTTGTTAGAGGTAAATCCTTAGCCCTTCATTTCTTAGTTTAGAAAGTAGTTTTAAATTATAAAACATACATATCTTAGATAAAACAAAAATTCAGAGTACAACAGAGGAGTAAAAAATAAAACGTTAAAAGTTCCATTCCCTAACCGTCTCCTATTCCATTACCAGAGACAGCTTCTTTCAATGATTTCTATCTTAGCTCATTTTACGGTGATTAGTACCATAATTTAATATTTATTATTCTATGTCTTTATTACTTTATGTTAATAAATATGTTAATAAATAAAGATGTTAGTCTCGACTAACATCCCAATATGAAAAATGAAGAATTTAATCGATTATATGCCTCTCACCACTCTCCTCCTTCCACTTCTTGGTTTTGTGGGTCACGTTTTACACATTTTTCTAGTAGCTACATTTTATCATGAAATATCAGCCTCAATCCTCTATGTAGTCTTTTCCCTATTCTTAGATAACAGCTATTTATAGGTCACTGTATAAGATGAGGAAATGAGCACATCTACGTTTCCATCGCTGACACCTGTTTTCTACCAACTTCTATTGGCTGAGCATTTATTCATATTGTTGAAGTCTATAATATTTACATTTTATTCTATATTTATTTTTGCTTTCTACATTTTGTCTACAGATGGGTTCAAAAATTTGAAAACAATATATAGCATTTATATAATTATTGTTATTAAGTAGCTTTTTTTTTTAATGTGAAGTTGAATAATTAGAGAGTTACCAGATTTCTGTAGGATAATGGTTGCCACCTAAATTTGATTTACCACCATCTTCCAAAAACCATTTGGGATGAAAAGAGCAAATAGGAGCATCTATAACCTATGCCAACAGCAGAACTAATAGAAGAAACTAAAGCTCCAGTTTACATGTTAAGCGGGAAAACCTGACCCTAGCAGAGGCAGTCTCTGAGAATCCTCGGAGATAGAAAATGTTGGGAGACAATTCTGCATTAGGTCTCAAGATTCTGAATATTCAGTGAGCAAGTCATTGATTGCACTTCATTTCAGACTATCTCTTCAGGTTGTTTTTATAGCAACAACCTTAGAAAGTAGAGATAGTGTTTCTTTCTGGAAGCTTGCCTCGGAAGATTTTTAATAAATACAGTAATCACCATCCAAAACCCAGCGTGGCATGCTAACTGCCAAGCATAGGGATTCGGGTTTGCAAAGTTTAGAGCTCCTCTCCTATAACACAGTCAACTTTATGCGCAGGTGTCCTAGGGCCATCTTTTCATTGCTCCGTGGAAATACTATTTCTGACATACAGCTCCTCAGCTCTGATCCAGGAGTCTTGTGTCTTCTGAAAGAGAATGTGTAAGTCACTCAGTCGTGTCTGGCACTTTGTAACCCCCCGGGCTGTAGCCCTCCAGGGTCCCATGTCCATGGGATTTCCCAGGCAAGAATACTGGAGTGGGTTGCCATTTTCCACTCCAGGGGATCTTCCTGACCCAGGGATCAAAGCCACGACACCTGCGTCTCCTGCATTGGGAGGTGCCTTCTTTACCACTAAGCCACCTGGGAATAGAAACTTTCAAATCCAGTATTGTAAATAAAAGAGCTTCCCTGGTGGCACAGTGGTAAAGAATCCACCTGCAATTCAAGAGACACAAGAGGCCCAGGTTTGACCCCTGGGTCCGGAAGATCCACTGGGGAAGGGCATGGCAACACACTCCAGCATTCTTTCCCGGAAAATTCCATGGACACAGGAGCCTGGTGGGCCACAGTCCATGGGGTCGCAAAGAGTCCGATATGACTGCGCACAGCACACATACACACGTTGTAAATAAAATCGATGAGATTTTTTTTCCAGGTCAAATACCAAAAGTGCTTGGTGACTTACATATAAACATTTCACAATAGAAACATGACCTAGTAACTACCTCAGTGAAACATTTTTTTTTCAAAGAGCTGTTTTAGCATGATAATTTTGAATTATAAACTTATACTATAGGACTGAATGTCTTAGAGGAATGAGAGAGGAAATTAGTGTCACATGCATAGGCTGATAGATGAGGACAGAAAGGATGTAATTAAATGCAAAATGAACATATACTTTGTTTTCTTAAGAATGAAGCAAGTGGTGGCAACTGTGGTAAATCTTTAATCTGTTGCTATGCCAACAGAAAAATTTTAAATGAATCCAAGAAATGGGACAATTTTCAGGAATATTAACACAACCTATTTCAAATAAGTAAAATTATACTCATATTATTCTCCCAAGGGGATAGAGTCTTGAGGGAATTAATGCAGAATTGATCAGTTTTAAAATTTTTTTCTTGTAACCATATCAAATATGAGACAGATTCTTACGCTATATTTTTTGAGATCTAGATCTGGATTTAGGTTAAACTTTTTAAGGATTTTAAGCAGTCAGTACTGTTCCCCAGCATATAGAAAGCTGAAAAGCATGTCTCTACCATTTTAAAATTGACGAACACATATAACAAGACACAAGTCAATAAATCTTGACCTGTGTTTCTCAAGGTAATACCAATATGATAGAGTTTTCAAATATAAAAACATCTTAATAAAATACATCTCATATGTAAATTACCAGCATCCTTTCTGAGTCAAAGAGAGAAATTATTTTTTCTAAGAAAACACGAAGATTAAGATAAAAGATGACTTGAAATCTACAGATTATAGAAAATTATAAATTCATCCAACTCTATTTATATGAGATAGGGTTTTTAACAACTGGATATTCAGTGAAATGATAACTTCACAAGTTTTTCACAAATAAATACAGGCATTTGATTTAAGGGGCATGCTATTTTGTTCTTATTGTAAAAATACATTTAGGAAAACATTTTAGTACGTCTAGGGGTCCTTCCTTAACTATGGAGCAAGTCAAGAATAGATTGCCTCAGCAAAAATATAAGATGAAAATTTGGTTCAACTGCCTTTCCTGGAGGTATGCCCATAAAGAAAGAGATAATTCACAGTAATTAAAAGTATTTTCAATTAAATGCTTGTCTGTATTGGTGAGTCTGCCTTATTGCCTATGAGAGAAAAGCCCCTACTTCAGCTTCTTTTCAAATGTTTATTTTAAAATGACTTAATTATCAAATGGAGCCACTGAGAACTATGATTGCTTATCATATTATGATTTTTTTGTGTGTGTGTGTGTGTGTTCTGAAGCTGAGAAAGCATTTGAAAATGGGTAGCATGAGGGGAAGGCATTCCTTTTTTTTTCCACTAGGTTTCTGTCATTTATCCTTGGTTTTTGCTTATTTTTTAAACATGTGGAGCTGAATAGATCCACAAATAGACTATTTAAGCTCATCTTTAAATCCTGAGCATATTCACATAGAGAGAAAGATTGCCCGTTGGCTATTGGCTATCACCCAGCTTTATCTTTGTTTTCTGAATAGTGAGCCACTACTATTACTTACATTAATATTACATGATAAATGACAGCTTTATCATTGCAGGAGCGCTCTTTAGCAGTCAGCTAACGTGACTATGCATTTATCTAAAAAACAGAAGCTCCACTTACACCTATTTCTATACTTAGCACACATTATTTCTTGGAGTATCTAGATATCTCGGGGTACGGTTGTAGCTTATATTAGTTATCAAAAAAAAGAGAGAGATAGATTTTGGTAAATATACATCATCATATTACTTAGTTTTCTAGTCCTATGTCACAAAGTGTCATCCCCCACTAAATAGCAGCATTTTGGAAAAAAGTTAATGAGCATGATCAAATACACACAGGGAAGTCTGATCCATACCAACAGCATTCAAAACTTTTAACAGCAGAGTACATTCTTTCTGAGCAGATCCCAATATATAAAGTAGACAAACAACAATGACCCTCACGCTAGGCTCTCCCAGCTCCCTAAGAGCCTCCAAAAAATCAGCACCCTACCAAGAATAGTTTGGAAACCACTAGCCTTAATTTTCATCATATTCTGTCATTATTCTTTTACCATATTTTTTCTAAGTTTTCCCTTTTAGCATGGAATACCATATATTTCAGTCTATAAACATTTGAAAACTCCTCTACCATCACAGTTAGTCATGATTTTTCTGGATATTTCATCTCATGTTTTATTCAACCTCTTCCTGCTTCTTTTCCCTCATTTTTAAAATGAGGATTAAAGCAGTACTTAATTTCTGTAGTGAAAGTGAAGTTGCTCAGTCGTGTCCAACTCTGCGACCCCATGGACTGTAGCCTATCAGGCTCCTCCATCCATAGGATTTTCCAAGCAAGAGTGCTGGAGTGGATTGCCATTTCCTTCTCCATGGGATCTTCCCGACCCAGGAATAGAACCCAGGTCTCCCGCATTGCAGGCATATGCTTACTATATTTTATATAAATAATAGTACATAATAAATAACATAATATATAATTAACTATAATACAATTAATATATAATATAATTAAATGTAATACATAATTTATTAATAGTACATGAGCATATTTATATTATATAGCTACATAATATAACACAACAAAATATACTTTTACTTAGTAGAAAGTCCTTGCACCAATAAGCAGTAAATAAAGCATTTGTCAAATACAAAAATAAATGCCTAAGTAGAGTTGATACAATTTTATTAGTATAAAAGCAACATGTTGTTTTACAAAAGACCAAAGTACTATATTGTATTTTGTTTCTAATTTTATTTTTTAGACTAGTCCACATTTTATTTCCAAGGTCATGTTAAGCCAATGTTGAGTTGAAGCATTCAGGAAATAACCCATCACAGAAATTTCATTTTCCATAAATGGACATTTCCAAAAGTCCAGAGGCTCAGCTCTATGTGGGAAGATATCTGTGGCTCCTTTCACCCTCACGCTTGCCCCCAGGCAATCTCATCTGCCACTTGTCAGGCACACTATGGCAGAGCTTGTTCTCATCAGTTTGGTCTGTCAGAACACTGAGGAGCTAAATATCCTCTCTAAACCTACCTGATTTCATTGCTTGCTCTATTTTCAGAACGTTTATAACACGCTAAGTATGGCAGCAGCCCTGGGCCTTCAGAGACACCTCTGTTTTTAATTCTCTCTCCTACATTTTGTTGACTTTATACCATTTAATGAGGACTAAGATCCTCATTGGTTTAACTCTTAGGACGATTCCAAGGATCTTTTTCTTTAGGAAGAAATAAAACAATTTGCATCAAAAATGTCTTAGTGGTTAGGAACCTAGAGAAACATGAGCACAAAAAAAAAAAAAAATTCATGAAAGTTACAGATCTAAGGCTAGAACAAGGGCAGGCGCCTGACTTCCAAAAATGTCAAATTGTCTTTTCTTCCTGCACTTTTGTCATAAGAGCATTTGTTCTATTTATCGGGCTCTCTTAAGGGGTTCCTAGTATTTTGAAATGATTTTGAGTAGATGGAACTGCTGCTCAAATGATCTTCATTTGATGACAAAAGCAGTTTAGGCAACAAAACTGAGATATTGAGGCATTCATAAATGAAAGCAAAGTTCTATGTGAGAACACACAATGAACTGTCAAAATCTGAGCTCTCACACCAAAATTATATTCCTCAAAATTTTATAATGGGAACATTCATCTAGTATCCTGGGTATTTCAAATAGAAACCTTCCCACTTTCCCTATTCACTGAAGGGGTAAAAATAAAGACAGAAGCTTTTCAAAGCAATGAATCCTTCTACTTTAAGGTGCTAAAACACCATTTTTTTAAATAAGTGAAGTGAAGTCGCTGAGTCGTGTCCGACTCTTTGCGACCCCGTGGACTGTAGCCTACAAGGCTCCTCTGTCTATGGAATTTTCCAGGCAAGAGTACTGGAGTGGGTTGCCATTTCCTTCTCCAGGGAATCTTCCCAACCCAGGGATCGAACCCAGGTCTCTGGCATTGCAGGCAGATGCTTTACCATCTGAACCACCAGGGAGGTCTATAAACAGCTTTCAAAAAGACTTTGTTCTAGATGACCTATCCATGATTGAATTGCCAAACTTGGAACTCATAGAAAAAAAATTCTGAAACTAGATAGTCTAAATTGTTGTTAGAAAGCTCTAGCAAGGTGTCCAAAATTTTTCTTACTATATTCTATATGAAGCCATTATATGAAAATGCTAACATTTTAGCTAATAATTTGAAGCACACAACTTAGTTTTGATTCAACAAATGCTTATTAAGCACCAACGATGGAAAAGTCACTGTTCTAGACACAGCACTAGACTTTGGGGAGGTCCAACAATGTATAAATCATTCTTGATATCATTCTCTTAAGGAACACATAATCTAATGAAGAAAATATTACAAACCCACAAATAACTATTATAGTAGTAATAGCTAATGCTTACTAAGGACTATACCTCATGCACTGTACCTACATTAATACATTTAATCCTCACCACACTTATGAAGGAACCACTAATTGGTTAACACATCTTGTCTAGAAACCATAGAATGGTTAATGATAGAAACAAAGCTGAGCCCAAGCAGTCTGGTCTGCAAGTCCATACTCTGAACTACTATTCTCCTCTCTGTCAAAAAAATTCTATGTTGCAAGTGTCAAATAAGAGTGAAAGAATGAAATGAAAATTAAGAAAGAAAACTAACAATCAAAGGCCCATATAAACATATCTCACCTGGGTTAATTTCCACTGAAGTAGGAATTTGCCTAATGCCCACCAAAGTTTGCTGTTCCTTATACTTGGTGGTCAAGGTATTATATTTTGATCATCTCAGTCACGATAACAATTATATCCTATGTGTCTTAGCTCATTTGGGCTGCTCTAACCCAAATCCCATGGACTGGAAGGAAGGCTCGTGTACAACAGATTTCTTCCTCACAGTTCTGGAGTTAGAAGTCTGAGATGAGGGTGTTGGATGTTGGCTTTCTTCCTAATTGCAGGTGCAAAAAGAAAATATCTCCTGCCATATCAATATACAAGAAATGTCACAGCCACCAGAGATTTCTGGGCTCCAAATGTGAACGAGGGCCCCCACAATTGCAATCCAGAAGATGCCACCATTACCCACAGTGGTTGCTGAGGAGCTCAGGGAAATGCAAGAAGCAGTCATCTGCCACTCCTTAAGGTGAACTGAAACAGGATTGGCCCCAGATAGTGAGGTGCATATGAAAGGAATGAATTCACTGAGCCCAGAGGCTGGCATCTTCCCTACATTACAGGGCTAAATTCCTTAACTTGATAACTGATCTTTGATGTTCAGACTGCCAGCTCCTTTTGCTGCAAACTTGCATATAGCCAGACTCCCCCTCCCACCTCCTTGGAGCAGTTTTCTCAGAGCTACTGAGACAGTCTCCTGGTCTTAGAGTCCTAAACATTCCCACCAAATAAAATAACTCTCGACTTTTACGTTGTGACTAATACTTAGTCAACACAGGCTTCTCATTGTACCCTCACATGGCTAGCTCTCTGGGGCCTCTCTTAAAGGAGCACTAATATCATTTATGGGACTTCCCTGGTGGCTCAGTGGTAAAGAACCCACCTGCCAACGCAGGAGATGTGAGTTCAATTCCAGGGTCAGGAAGATCCCCTGAAGAAGGAAATGGCAACCCACTTTAGTATTCTTGCCTGGAGAATTCCATGGAGAGAAGAGCCTGGCAGGCTACAGTCCATAGGGTCGTAAGAGAGTTGGGCATGACTTAGTGATTCAACAACAGTCCCCCATTGATGAGGGCTCTGCCAAAGGCCTGACCATCATCTTGGACACTAGGTTTTCAATGTGTAAGTTTGAGGTAAGGTAAGGTAAAGTCACTCAGTCGTGTCCGACTCTCTGCGACCCCATGGGCTGTAGCCTACCAGGCTCCCCTGTCCATGGGATTTTCCAGGCAATAGTACTGGAGTGGATTGCCATTTCTTTCTCCAGGGGATCTTTCCGACCCAGGGATCAAACCCGGGTCTCCCACATTGTAGACAGACACTTAACTGTCTGAACCACCAGGCATACAAACATTTAGACCATAGCACCGTGTTTACATGGTAGTTCATTTTCACTTGCTAAGCACAGAAATTATCATTTCCATTTTACAAGTGAAGAGACAAAGGTTCAAATAGTTTAAGTGTTTTTCCAAAGCCCCACAATAACTAAGTTGCAAAGAAGAGTCTCCAGGTGAATATTGAGCTGGACCTTAATGAGAAGTATTTCAATAAGTAGAAATACAGTGGAATTTTAGGCCAAGTTTGAATAAAGCACAAAATTTCAAAAGCAGATAAAAACATGCAGGAGGAAGCCATGGGTATGAGTCATCAAGAAAATAAGATGCTGGTTTGTGTTTCATGAATGATATTCAAGAGAGAAATTCACATGCAACATGAGTTATGAGTATGGGGCACAAGATGGCTTTTCCTACTGACAATAAAAAGCCTTCATAACCCAGATAACCACAGTGGTGTGATCACTCACCTGGAGCCAGACATCCTGGAATGTGAAGTCAAGTGGGCCTTAGGAAGCATCACTACAAACAAAGCTAGTGGAGGTGATGGCATTCCAGTTGAGCTGTTTCAAATCCTAAAAGATGATGCTGTGAAAGTGCGGCACTCAATATGCCAGCAAATCTGGAAAACTGAGCAGTGGCTACAAGACTGGAAAAGGTTAGTTTTCATTCCAATCCCAAAAAAAGAAAATGTCAAGAATGTTCAAACTACCCCACAATTATACTCATCTCACATGCTAGCAAAGTAATGCCCAAAATTCTCCAAGCCAGGCTTCAAAAGTACATGAACCATGAACTTCCAGATGTTCAAGCTGGATTTAGAAAAGGCAGAGGAACCAGAGATCAAATTGCCAACATCCACTGGATCATCAAAAAAGCAAGAGACTTCCAAAAAAACACCTACTTCTGTTTATTGATTACACCAAAGCTTTTGACTGTGTGGATCACAACAAACTGTGGAAAATTCTTTAAGAGATGGGAATACCAGACCACCTGACCTGCCTCCTGAGAAATGTGTATGCAGGTCAGGAAGTAACAGTTAGAAATGGACATGGAACAACAGACTGGTTCCAAATTGGGAAAGGAGTATGTCAAGGCTGTATATTGTCACCCTGCTTTTTTACTTATATGCAGAGTACATCATGTGAAATGCCAGGCCGGATGAAGCACAAGCTGGAATCAAGATTGCTGGGAGAAATATCAGTAATCTCACATACACAGATGACATCACCCTTATGACAGAAAGCAAAGAAGATCTAAAGAGCCTCTTGATGAAAGTGAAAGAGAAGAGTGAAAAAGTTGGCTTAAAACTCAACATTCAGAAAACTAGATCTGGCATCTGGTCCCATCACTTCATGGCAAATAGACGGGGAAACAATGGAAATAGTCAGAGACTTTATTTTAAGGGCTTCAAAATCACTGCAGACGGTGACTGCAGCCATGAAATTAAAAGATGCTTGCTCCTTGGAAGAAAAGCTATGACCAACCTAGGCAGCATATTTAAAAGCAGAGACGTTACTTTGCCAACAAAGGTCCATCTAGTCAAAGCTATAGTTTTTCCAGTAGTCATGTATGGATATGAGAGTTGGACTATAAAGAAAGCTGAGTGCTGAAGAACTGATGCTTTTGAACTGTGGTGTTGGAGAAGACTCTTGAGAGTTCCTTGGACTGCAAGGTGATCAAACCTGTCAATCCTAAAGGAAATCAGTAGTGAATATTCATTGGAAGCACTGATACTGAAGTTGAAACTTCAATACTTTGACCACCTGATGCAAAGGACTAACTCACTTGAAAAGACCCTAATGCTGGGAAAGATGGAAGGCAGGAGGAGAAGGGGATGACAGAGGATGAGATGGTTGGATGTCATCATACTGAATGGACATGGGTTGGAGCAAGCTCCAGGAGTTGGTGATTGACAAGGAAGCCTGGGGTGCTGCAGTCCATGGGGTTGCAGAGTCAGACACAGCTGAGTGACTGCACTGAACTGGACTGATAAAAGACCAGGATCACTGAAGAAAGGATCACTGAAACTGTGGGAGAAGACAAAATCACTAATGGAGGGAAAGCAGAGCCAAGGTTTTAGAGGGAGGCCATGGGACATGTCTGTGGCTCAGACAGTAAAGAATCTGCCTGCAGCGTGGGAGACCCACATTTGATCTGTGGGTCAGGAAGATCCCCTGGAGAAGGAAATGGCAATCCACTTCAGTATTATTGCCCAGAGAATCACACGGACAGAGGAGCCTGGTGGTCTACAACCTATGGGGTTGCAGAGTCGGACACTACTGAGCAACTAACACTTTTCACTTTCACCCTTTCAGGGGACATGTCAACATTCAAGGTGGGGCAAAGAAGAGAAAACCATGACTTAAATGGAGGAGAAATTGTCAAAGGATGAGAAAATGAGATAGTGACGTCCAAGAAAGCAAGAGAAGATTGCAAGGACTGTGTGGCCAAAATGTCAAGTTCTCTATTTTTTAATTTATTTAAAAAGAAAAAAATGCCAGGTATTTTTAAACAAATACCAAAAGAGTAAAATATCTTTCGACACTGATTCTTTAAATGTCCTTTATTTATGGTCTTATCACCTATGCTGGAAAACAATCTCATGAAACATTACAGAAAAGTGTATATGGACTGGAAGCTCTCCCTTGTGAGGAAAAAAACTGATACAGCCTTATATTTACCAAAAATAATATGTAGACTTTAGAGGAATACTAAACATGGTAACACTTTGTTTTCTCCAAAATACATCTAGTAATTTAAAGAGAACACTGATGTTTTCTTTAAAATGCAATGTAAATCTTTATAATAGTAGGTCATGTGAACTGGATTTTAGTCAGCCAAAGTCTAGTCATGGTATACATGCCAATGTAAACTGTGGAAAATTCTGAGAGAGACGGGAATACAGGACCAGCTGACCTGCCTCCTGAGAAACCTATACGCAGGTCAGGAAGCAACAGCTAGAACTGGACATGGAACAACAGACTGGTTCCAAATAGGAAAAGGAGTACGTCAAGGCTGTATACTGTCACCCTGCTTGTTTAACTTCTATGCAGAGTACATCATGAGAAATGCTGGGCTGGAAGAAGCACAAGCTGGAATCAGGATTGCCAGGAGAAATATCAATAACCTCAGATATTGCAGATGACACCACCCTTATGGCAGAAAGTGAAGAGGAACTAAAAAGCCTCTTGATGAAAGTGAAAGAGGAGAGTGAAAAAGTTGGCTTAAAGCTGAACATTCAGAAAACGAAGATCATGGCATCCAGTCCCATCAATTCATGGGAAATAAATGAGAAAACAGTGGAAACAGTGTCAGACTTTATTTTGGGGGGCTCCAAAATCACTACAGATGGTGATTGCAGCCATGAAATTAAAAGACACTTACTCCTTGGAAGAAAAGTTATGACCAACCTAGATAGCATATTCAAACCAGAGACATTACTTTGCCGACTAAGGTCCATCTAGTCAAGGCTATGGTTTTTCCAGTGGTCATGTATGGATGTGAGAGTTGGACTGTGAAGAAGGCTGAGTGCCGAAGAATTGATGCTTTTGAACTGTGGTGTGGAGAAGACTCTTGAGAGTCCCTTGGACTGCAAGGAGATCCAACCAGTCCATTCTGAAGGAGATCAGCCCTGGGATTTCTTTGGAAGGAATGATGCTAAAGCTGAAACTCCAGTACTTTGGCCACCTCATGTGAAGTGTTGACTCATTGGAAAAGACTCTGATGCTGGGAGGGATTGGGGGCAGGAGGAGAAGGGGATGACCGAGGATGAGATGGCTGGATGGCATCACAGACTCGATGGACGTGAGTCTGAGTGAACTCCGGGAGTTGGTGATGGACAGGGAGGCCTGGCGTGCTGCAATTCATGGGGTCGCAAAGAGTCGGACACGACTGAGCGACTGAACTGAACTGAACTGATGCATATTTTCAAGTCCCACACATCCAAATAGTTTTTCTCAAGTGAGTAGAAATCACCCTAGGTGACTTCCCTGGTGGCTCAGACAGAAAGCGTCTGTCTACAATGTGGGAGACCTGGGTTCGATCCCTGGGTTGGGAAGTTCCCTGGAGAAGGAAATGGCAACCCACTCCAGTACTCTTGCCTAGAAAATCCCATGGACGGAGGAGCCTGGTGTCCATGGGGTCGCAAAGAGTTGGACACAACTGAGCGACTTCACTTTCTAAGAGACATTTAGCCCATTCTTCTCAAAGTGTCTTATCAACAAAATGAGAACTTTCGGGGAAAAAATGCTTGGGCCAATTGTCTTTGGTTTCTTACCAATTCACACAAGGTCACACATCCCATTATCCTTCCCTGGTGACTCAGATGGTAAAGAATCTACCCGCAATGCTGGAGACCTGGGTTTGATCTCTGAGTTGGGAAGATCCCCTGGAGAAGGGAATGGCTACCCACTCTAGTAATCTGGCCTGGAGAATTTCAGATAGAAGAGCCGGATGGGCTACAGTCCATGGGATCACAAAGAGTCAGTCATGACTGAGCAACTAACACACTTAGCAATTTTAACCCATAAGCACAGATGTTAAAATAGCTCACATATTATGATTTTAAATACGAAATTCAATAGAATGTACCAAAGGCAGGACTGAAGAATATCAACCACATTAAATCCACATCAAAATCTTCCTCTGTCCTTTGCAAACCCAAATACTATTCTCAAAAGGAGACTTTTCTCTTTTTGTCCTACTTAAGCATCGTCTCCTTCCTCTCTCCTGCCTCTGTTTTTCTGCTTTTGCTATTCTGTGTAAAACCGAACATTACATCATGTTGATATTTCTTCCTCATGATAGCAACATTTATTCCTGGAGCTTTCTCAGCTAACCTGTTTCAGCTGTGGTAGTCTTAGGTAAATCTCTGATTGGAATTTCTATTCCAATCTGAATGGATCCTCTCTCATCTTGCCCCTAGGCTCTGAGGTATACGGCATCTGCTGTGTTCAGTTGATGCTGTTCAGTTGATAAGGCAGGAACAGAGATTAGATGTGTTCTGAACTGTATTCATGGTCTCTCTTTTCAGTTGCCTAGGAGAAGGAAGAAATCTTTAGAAAAATATTTCAGAAAATCTTTTCTGAATTGGTATGTAGCGCATTCCTCCTTTTTTATACAAGGTGACAGTGTGTGTGAGATGTAAAGATGAGTTTGCTCAGGCAATTACCCCTTGTTGATAGCAGATTATTTCCTCTGGCAAACTCAAAAATAACTTGTTGGTGTATAAGTTACTGCTGTTCTGGGGATGTAGTAATTTACTCTCCTGACTTTTTTATGAGCACATTTATTTTAATCAGTGGAGTTCAGAATAGCTCTTTTTCATCTAACTCCATCTCTTTTGGAGTTATGCACCTTCTAACATATAACGAAGGAAGGTCCTTTTGCACACACAGAAGAAAGGGGACATGATATATTGCTGGAAAAAATGGTCTTTGCACAGGAAATCATATCCCATAATCTTTTTTTTCCATGTTAAAAGCACAACATTTATTCTCTACAGCTCTAACCCAAATTATTTTTTCGGAGGAAAACAATGTCTCACCTCACAGAGCAACTGGATATAATTTTTCATTCTGAGGACTGATAACACAGAGTAGTTACACGTGTAGGATAAAGGGAAACACAAAAGAATTCAGGTTGGTAAAACTGATACAACTTTTAAGAAATATTACTGCAGGTTGTATACTTCCCACTGAAAGCGTATGGGATAGACACAAGTTGGAGAGTTTTATTTCCTCTACCATTTGAAAGATGAAAAAAGAAAGAGTCAAGAAACGTACAAGAGAACGTTTCCATAGCATCTGGAACAAATATTTTAATTAAGATGCCTCACTTCTCCTAACTGTGCATACATGTATGCTAAGTCGCTTCAGTGCAGCCCACCAGGCTCCTCCATCCATGGGATTCTCCAGGCAGGAATCCTGGAGTGGGTTGCCATGTCCTCCTCCAGGGAATCTTCCTGACTCGGGGCTCAAACCTGTGTCTCCTGTATTGCAGGCAGATTCTTTACCACTGAGCCACCAGGGAAGCCCCTCCTAAATGCAACCCTTACCCATCTTCTCATAGTACTCTTGTTAATTCTAACAGAAGTATTGGGAAAGCAAGAATCACTTTCTAACATTAATCCCTGGTTGGCTAAATCTAGAAGAACCCACATGCTTTATTTATGATGAAAGTTCAGTTCAAGATAAACAGGGGGCTCATGTATCCTTTTCTGGTCCACAGTAACAATGACAATATCAGGTACATCACCACTCAGGTCCTTCCTGGGGAATGACAAAGGTTGCTTGATGGAGACAAAGCTGGAACCATGCACCCTGGGCAGTATCTGCTGCTGATCACTTATGTTCTTGTTACCCTATTCTCCCAATCATAAAACACTAAAAAGTGACTACCCTCTCATTTGAGTATTGTTAAGAGGACAGAGGAAAACTAAGGCTACAGAAGCATTTGGCTTTCTTGAAAATAAATGGAATGTGTTTTGAAAGCATTACTTTCTTGTGCTTCTTCCACTGGAAGCTTTGATTAAGGTGAAAGCAGAACATCACAAATTACTTTCTTGTTGAGAAAAAGTTGGGAAAGAGAAAAATGAAGAATTGCAAAAATATTTTGCAAGTAGTTTTGTGATTCTTTTCATACAACACATAGCTGATCAAGTCAGTAGTATACAGAAAGTCACCCATGCAAATGTATAAAGCCAATTCACCGTTGGTCCACATCTGTAGTAACATTTTTATGTAGAAAGTCATATGCATCTATGTGTTAAATATCATAATAACTAAACGGAACAGAGCAAATGTTTTATGGGTTTTGTTGTTGTTGCTGTTGAATAAGTAAAAATCCTCTTCCTAGCAGTACATTTGCTTTCCATACCTTAGGTCTGTGGTCCCCAACGTCCAGAATCTAATGCCTGATGATCTGAGGTGGAGTTGATGTAATAATAATAGAAATAAAGTACCCAATAAATGTGATGCACTTGAATCATACCAAAAGCATCCCTCCTACCTGCAGCCCATGGAAAAATTGTCTTCCATGAAACTGGTCCCTGGTATCAAAAAAAGGTTGGGGACCACTGCCTTAAGTAACTGCAAGAAGTCAGCTCAAATCTATGCTGAGGTAGGAATTCATGACATGTTGCGGGGGTTGGGGGGGGGGGGGTTGTCTGTTCTTGAGGGTTCTCTCTCTTTTTTTAAAAAAGTAGTGAGTTTGCAAATCTATTTTCTTTAAACTGTTGTCAAGTCTGGAAATACATACTAGACAGATGCTCAGCCAGTTTTCCTCCATATTTCTTTTTTGGTGGTTTCCCTCTACCAAGAAAAAGTAGAGAATGACAGTTACATATATCAATATTGCATGCATACTAATAAATCAATAACTATGCTTGTGATTAACTTGCCCAGCAAACTCATATTGAATATTATACAACTTGAATCATGTAGCCTTTTCTGTTTAATTCTGATGAATATGAACAATTTAAATTTTAATATATTATAAACACCACTCCTCTTTGCTGTCGTTCTTGTTTAGTCACTAAGCCACTCTTCTTATTTGATTGATATTCAAAAGTGATGAAATTAGTGAGAATAATTTTATTTTAGTGATATGATTATTGAGTACTTTATCAATAAAAAGTACCATATAAGTCTCAAATAATTGAGTAAATGAATTATTTAACATAGAAATGATGGGAAATTAAAATTTCTGGGAGATTTCATTATGATTCCCTGACCAACTGAAGGTGAGAAAAGAGAAAGAACTCACCAAAAGGAAAACAGAAATTCTGCATAGAGATTACAGGAAAAAATGAAATGAAATGGTTAAAATACCATAAAAAAGCCACAAAGACTGATAATTTTATCAAGGATAACATTATCACATCTCATCTATTTAAAAATATAATGTAAAGAACACTCTAAAAATCATCTCTAAAAAATAGCTTCTTTCTTCCATTCTGGAATCCACTCTCATACCACTATTCTGAGTAGTTTTGCCAGCAGGAGACCTAATTTCTCAGGTATCTCAATTTAATTATTTTAATCCCAACCCAACTATATATCAATAGAATATAACAATTGTCAGTAATAGTAAAATATTGCTCCTGATAAAACTTTGAATGATATAAGTGACCACACAACTTTCTCATATTTAAGCATACTAACTTACTTAAAGAAGTTAAGGACACACTTAAGGAAGGTTTTTTTCTGCAAGAATTAAAATTAGAGAAACTAAAAAAAATAAAAAATACTTCTATTAATACTCTACCAGCACTAATTTGGAATGCTTAATACTCCATAAAAATAACATTTAAATATCATTAGCTACACTATTATCTGTTGAAAAGGCCAGTGAGTTTGGGAGCCAGTGGTGGGACAATTAATATATTACACATCTTGCATCCAAAGGTAACTTTTAGTAACAGAGAAGAATGGGCCAGGGATCTTCTGTAAAAGGGAATGTATTCAACAGAGCTTCACCCAGGGGGCTTACGGATAAGGTGCTAGCTGCTGCTATTGATGTTTTCCTTTCTGCTGTTTTTGACTAATAGTGCTGGGGAGTAATAGTTACTGCAAGACCAGCTACAGGAAAGGGTCACACACAACTGAGCCACTGAACTGAACTGAACTTTCTCCATCTGCTGGAGGAAGGGAAACTTCATTGATGTAATGATGAACAGTATAGTCTCTGAAGCCAAGTGTCTTGGGTCAAAATTCCAGGGCCATCCCTTACCAGTTTGTTGTTGTTGTTGTTCAGTTGCTAAGTCATGTCTGACTCTTTGCAATCCCATGGACTGCAGCACACCAGGCTTCCCTGTCCTTCACTATCTCCCCTGGAGTTTGCTCGAATTCATGCCCATTGAATCAGTGATGCTGTCCAACCATCTCATCCTCTACTGCCCTCATCTCCTCCTGCCCTCAATCTTTCCCAGCATCAGGGTCTTTACGAATGAGTCAGCTCTTCTCATCAGGTGGCCAAAGTATTAGAGTTTCAGTTTCAGCATCAGTCCTTCCAATGAACACCCAGGACAGATCTCCTTTAGGATGGACTGGTTGGATCTCCTTGCAGTCCAAGGGACTCCCAAGAGTCTTCTCCAGGATCACAGAAAGCATCAGTTCTTCAGTGCTTGGCATTCTTTAGGGTCCAGCTCTCACATCCATACATGACTATTGGAAAAACCATAGCTTTGATTAGACGGACCTTTGTCAGCAAAGTGATGTCTCTGCTTTTTAGTATGCTATCTAGGTTTGTCATAGCTTTCCTTCTAAGGAGCAACATCTTTTCATTTCATGGCTACTAGTTTGTGGCATTGCACAATTTGTGGAATATCTTAGCCTTGGTTACCTCTTCCACAAAAAAAAACAAAAAAAAAGAGGAGGAAGAAGAAGAGGTAGATGATAGCTCTCCATCTATGAAAAAAGCATAATACCCTCATCTGAAGATTAAATAATTATGTATATAGAACCCTTAGAATAATGGCTGATGGTGATTCCTCAACAGATCATAGCTAACAAAGCAAAAGCGAAATTAAAGCAGGAGACACGGTGGTCAATGATGGCAGCAGCCATAATTTCCACTTTCATAGAACTTGATGTGATTTAGTTGAAGGGAGGCTATCTTTGAAGAAAGCAGAGTAATATAGTGGAGTCAGAAAAAATGTGAGTTTTCATCTGTTGATTCTGCCATTACCATGCTGTGTGGCCTTGGGTAAGTCATTTAACATCTGTGCACCTCATTATTCTCATCTAGAAAGGAACGGATTTCAATTTGCTGACTTCTACAGCCTCTTCTGACTCTAAACATACACTTGTCTATGATACTTAGGGAAGAATAATCTGGTAGTCACTGCACAGTTTATCTCATCAGAATGCCTCTTTCTTATGTGTTCATTTCTCTCTCCCAGAGGAGTCAGACAAGCAACCGAAGACATGTGAAAGGTGGAATATTGCAATGAAATAAATTAGGTCCTTAAAGGGAGTGTTGTGTGATTCTTCTACTCTCAGAACTGCCTGCGTGTGTTCTTATGCATCCATGCTAACAAATTACACGCACTAAAGAGTGGTATAGCTTACCTTGGTGCTCTGATGAAATAAATTCCCACCACATAGTGAATTTTTAAATTGAGGCATTTATTCTATTTCATTATAATGTGTAAAATTGTTTCTTTATACTCGAGTGACCAGAGGTAAATTGAAGATGTGTATACAAAGTGAAACTATTCCTCTAATAAAATCACTGACATGTTAAGAGGGTTCTCATTTTAGTTATTTATGCTGTTTCCTTTCATTTTTAAAGATGACACTATCCTTTATTACACATTCTGAATGTGTGCATTATATTTGTACAACATATTTTCTTTCCATGACCCATTAAAGTAGCATAATGCTTTCTATATTCATGCATCTCTTAGTCTATAACCTATAGTTTTAAATATTTTTGCATTCTCTCTCGGAGGGGGAAAAAAATGCGTTTTGTAGTAAAGAAAAAGATGTGGCCAATTATGTCATTTTTATCTCAGTTTCAACTTAGCATTATCTTAGGCTTAGTAGTAACAAATGATAAAATGACAAATAAATTCTGACATTCCCTGCATAATCTACATTCTTGGCCATCGAATCTTCGTTTTACCAGCCTCTTAAGAAATGTTTTTCAGAAGAGAAAAAAGAAAGCCTCAAACATGACTGCCAATCTAACCCATTCCGTTATGTGTGCCATGCTGCTGAAGCGCACTTGGAATCTAGAAGCACCAAGCGCCACAATCCATCTCCTTGTGACTCATGACACCAGATGACAAGTAAGCCTCTGTCCTCCGACAGCACCAGAAACAGTGGAGGATCGGGTGGGTGTTCGTGGCATTGTGAATAGCCCTAGTGGGGGGACGGGGGCTAAAGGCTAAGGCTTCCGGCGTGTACCACCATGTGGACAGATGGCATGCACTTGGCCAGAGTCCCAGGACCTTGGTCACCTAGCGAACTTCCCCTGACTCTGTGCTATGTCGACATCTCAGACATCCAGGGACACGGGCCTCACTTGTGAGTCATTCTGCTAGAAGCTGCCTCTATGTGTGTTTTCTGAATGAATGTTCATGGAACGATTTCGCCTAAACCAAAGTAAGACAGTTGAGCACTTTGTCACACCATTACCGTGGGTTGTATCAACATAGAAATTGTGCTTTATAATTTAGTCCTAATGAATTTTTTGACTCATAAATCAATGAACCTGTTACAGATTGAATAATAATATTTGCTTCCTGAAAGCATCTATGATATCAACAAGGTCGCAGTTTACTGTCATTTTTAATAGGGGGAAAAAAAAAACTTACTCAAGGGGCATTTAACATATTTTGACAAGGTGACCCACAATTATCCATTAACATTGTATTTGTCTAAGCCCTACTGCATTGATATGCAGGGACCACGTAATAGTTCACTGATGTCCCGCTTGGGGGTGGAAAAAAAGGCAAGCGGGACCTTTCCAAGGTCTTTCACAGCCAGAATGCATCTTGCTATTGCTGTATTGATTAAACATTTGGATAGTTAATCAGCACAGCTCAGCCCTTTTAACCTGCCGTATACAGTATATTTTAAAAAAGAAAAAGAAAGAAATGTCTGGAAGAATAAGGATATATTTTTCTTATTTTCAAATGCAACAGAAAAAGCCTATCTTTACAGACAATAGGACTATAATAAAATATTATCGTGTTCAGTGTGGTCTTGAATTTTAAAGACACGTAGTCTTTTCTGCAATGTTCTCGCTGGATTTCATTTCTCAACATTCTGAGTGAATGAAACAGTCAGCTCTTTGCCAGCACCAAGTTACAGCCTTTACGATCATCTCTGTTCAGCCCATGCTCAATTTCTTCTTCAGAGAGGATATTCCCAAAATTCAAAACAAGCCAACCGGGAGTTTCCCTTGTGAACTTGCAGCTTCATTTCTGCCCCCTCGGTTTGCCTGTCCCATCACAGGCATCGGTGTTCTGATACCTCTTCCCTGATATTCAGTCTCGTCATATCCATGCCTCATTTCCTCTATTAACTACATCAAGATACCTGTACTCATTTTTCTATGTATAAAACCTCAGCTTTCCTTCTCTGTATTTCCTCTGCTAAATCTTTTGCCCCCAACTTTTTTTTTAATATATATATAATTAAACAATTATATCCTCCTTTAGGAGAGGACCCATCCAATTATATCCTCCTTTAGGAGAGGACCCATCATTCCCATCATTCTTCCCCTCATCTTCCTACCAACCAATAAGGAAAAAGGTTATCTCACCTCACATTCTGCCATATAGACTTCTTCTGGATTTCAAGTGATACTCACAAATCAACATACTTAATAATTCATGTTCAATCGTGGTTAATTATATTCTAATTTGCTTTACCCATTTAACTTTGCAGAAAGTTTCTAAATTTTAAAAAACTTTACATAAAGTTCCATTTTACTTACACTAGTTTTTTCCCAGAGCTGTTTGATCATAATCACCAACTACTATCATAACTACTTGGTCATGATATCTAAGAATAGGACCTAGAAATGTGTAGTTTAACAAACACCTTTAGAAGGTTCTTACGATCAGAAAAGTTTGAGATCCACTCTTTATCCATTTGTTCCATAGGCCACATATGCCTCAGCTGATATTTTAAGAATTTAACTTAGAAATGCATCTGCAATAAGATCTTTATCTGTTTAAGTAGTTACTGAGCATTTCTGATGAACAGTCATTTACATGTATAACTTTATTCACCTTGCTGCTGAGTTCATTCTGACTTTTGTTGTTTTATGGTCAAGAGGTACATGATCATGTATGTGTGGTTAAATTGCATAGATTAGAATGTCTGTTTTGAGAGAAGACTCCCTAACCTACAGAAACTGTGAGATTATAACTGTTCTGTTAACTGCTGTTTGCAGTAATGTTACTACACAGCAACAGGCGAGTAATGCATAATGTTTTCACTTTATAGTCATTGTTATTTTGAGTCCCATGCCCTTTGCACTTTGGGAATTCTGATTTAATTGTATAACGATCAAGAGCTACCATTCCAATTTACCATCATCTATGCATTTACACTACATTCCAATGTGTACCATATGAAGTATGTATTTTAACCACTTTTGCAATAAAAATAACATCCCTATGTATTTCTCACCCAAGTTTACTCCTAAAAGAAACAAATCTCATCATTCATAAGCTGAACAGTACAGATTATTTTGCTTTCAGAGATTTAAATTAAATGAAATAAAGCAGACTTCCTATTTATCATCAAGGAAAATAGGTTTTACTGTATACAAAAATTACAGATCTATAGATCTGCAGATCTGTACAGTTGGACTAACTTTTAGGGTGCTTTTCCTATAATTTTTTCAAGTTCAATAGCAGCCTCTATGTGCAGGCTATGTGTGTCCACCATGACCAGCGGGTATGTACATTTGTAAAGCACTGCTTACAGATGAATCTTCAGGGAGCAACACAGGCACGAACCAAAGCTATTGATAGAGCCAGGAGAAAAAAATTGTCATCCTCTGTGGGGCACCTTCAGCAGCCACACCGAAGAGGGGCTGCAAGGAGTGCAGAGAGATAACAAAAAATGCAAGCAGCGCAGCAAACTCGTGATCACAGAGGACAGGTTCCTCAGCTTGCTAAAAATACAGATCCCATTGTGTGGTGATTATCTCCCTAAAGGTTTCAAGTAAGATGAGAATCTTTCTCAAAAATAGGTCACTATTAACTGGAAAATATGATTCTAGTCTTAAAAAAAAGACTAGAAAATTAGTGGTGGGCATTAATTTCTTATTATTTATGAAAGCACTTTGGGAACAGGGCCCATTGGGTCTTATTTCCTTTTTATGGAAACAGACACCATTATTCAATCTTGTCCTATCTTTTTATTAATAGGTGTAAAACACCACTCAGAGAGTTCCAAAGCTGTAGCAGAAACCAGGAGCAATATAATAATTCTACACCTGCATGCTCTTGCCAACCATGGAGTCCTCCAAGCCGCCGGAAGCCCAAGCAAGACTCTTGTTAGGATGGTTCCACGTTATGAAGGGACGAAATGACAGTATTACCAGAGCAGTGACCCCTGGGCACAGATCTTAACAGAGTAGCTCACATTCTTTCTTTTAGAGTTTCCATATTCTGTGTTAAGAACGCCTGCTATAAGTACATCCTTTAAGATGTATATCTCTATGGAATGATAGTATTATCCTAAACTGAGCTTCTTCACAGAAATCATTTTTTAGACTCCTATCTTCTAGGTTGAAAGTGCGGGTCAACAGAAGACAGTGGCTTATTGCACAAAGAAAAGAAAAACTAAACCACAATAATAATAACAATAAAGAAAAGTCACAGAAATTACAAGAGAAAAATCGTAATGGAAATTTTCTGCCTTCACTCTGGACTAGCCCAGGAGATAACAAAAGATCTTATTCATACTTAAACTTAAGACTTTTTGCCAAGGTCAATCCTTTGAAGAAACTGGATTCTTTTTGAGGGTTGGTCACAGATAACAAACAACTCTGATGCTGATGTTCAAATCTATTGAATTCACAATATAGCCTAATGGATGACTAAAATTTGTGGGTAAAAACTCATATAGCATATAAAGATCAAAACAGAGCAATTCTCACTTAGCTATGTTAGTAATTGAAAAGGTTTGAATCCCAAATTTTGTGCCAGATAAATGAGATGATCTTATCTACTACGTAATGAATCTTCCCTGATGATGAATTAGGGCAAGATAAGCAGGCAGCCAACAATCTGGAACACTGATCAAATGAGGAGATAAAGGACATAATTTTACTGAACTACCACGGTTCACTCAAGAAGATAAGAAGCTGAACCTGTCTCCTGAGGTTACTATTTGAAATGTTAAGGATATCTGTCAAACTTCTCCCTTTCAACCAGAAAGAGTGTAAACAAATAAGTCAATAGGGGACAGTACCATGGAAGGAGAAAGAGCAGAGGCTGAAAAAAGGATGAGAGAGTAGAATGGAAGTAATTTAGGAGAAACTCAAATTTTAAGGCACTTTTAAATGTTAAGATGTTATTAGGATCAGTGGCTCAGTGATGTCCAACTCTTCGCGATACCATGAACTGCAGTCAGCCAGGCTCCTCTGTCCACGGGATTCTCCAGGCAAGAATACTGGAGTGGATTGCCATTTCCTTCTCCAAGGGATTTTCCCAACCCAGGGGTCGAATCTGAGTCTCCTGCATTGCAGGCAGATTCTTTTAACATCTGAACCACCAAAGAAACCATTGAGCTAAGAAATTAAGATATTAAGGGCAGTTATTATGTAGATTGTATTGAATGAAGCATTATTGATGACATCAAATAAGTATTAGCTGATTTGACATTTGAATCAAAGAAGCTACAAACTTACTGGGAGATTGTTATTATGTTAAGGGACCAGACCTGAGCCATGACAGGCTCAACAAGCTATACGAGGCCTAAGATTCAGATTCTTGTAAAACCTGAGTCATGATTCCGGGAAACCACACCCTGGGAAAGTCTCCGCTGGTGCCAAACCTGAGCCAGTCCAGATAGGGGTGCAGGATTTGAAAATCGCGCACGCGCATACGGCATACGGCTCAGCCAATCATTACCTGCCAGTTGTACTAAGAACCGCCTGTATAAAAGCAGCTGTGATTCAGAGCTCCGGGCTCTCGTCAAGACTCCACTGCACTGGATGAGATGGGACTCCTAGCTCGAGCTAGCAATAAACCCCTTTATGCTTTTGCATTGCTGTGGACGTCTTATTCTCTCAGTTTTGGGGACTCGGACTTTGGGCATAACATCTGGGGGCTCGTCCAGGATCCCTTTAACTGGGAAGAATAACACTCTCCCGGTAGAAGGGGTTTCCTCACTTGGAGGAAAGATATCTGAACACCAGTGTTAAGTTTGGTTAGCCAGTGTAAGACTGAGGCCCAGCATACGCGCTGGAAGGCAGCTGGCTCTGGTGAGAAGAGAGCTCTTGTCAGGCCTAATCAGGGGCGAATTAGTCGTCCTAGCCAGTGTAACTGAGGCCCAGCATACACGCTGGAAAGGCTGCTGGCTCTGAGGGGAAGAGAACTTCTCTCTCGATTCCGAATCTGGTGGGCAGTGGACGCCCTTTGGAAAGGTAACCGCGAGGGATAGGGGGATTTGGGGGGCCCCAGGAAGACCTAGTACTGTGTTCTCGGCCGAGGTTTGTCTCCTCTGTTCGTCGCATCTTTGTGTGTGCCGGCATTGTCACTGCTCTCTGTGTGTTCATCTTGTCTCCTGTGTTCTATTCTGTAATCATGGGGCAAGAGACATCCACTCTGTTGTCCCTTATGACTGACCATTTTTCTGATTTTAAGTCTAGAGCACAGAATCTATCGGTGCTGGTGAAGAAGAACAAATCAGTAACATTTTGCTAGTCTGAATAAGCTACTTTTACCGCTAAATAGGCACCGGCAGGGACCATCAACCTGTCCGCCCTTCGAGCGGTGAAATCTGTATAGTTTTGTCCTCAGTGACCTTCTAGAGTCTATCCTTTTTCGCCCATGATCCCACTTGGGATGACTGTCTTCACCACAGAGGAACATGAGCGGATTTTGTCGGAGGCGTGGAAAAACGTTCCAGGGGTGGACGGAAGACCTACCACGCAGCCTAATCCAATTGACGAGGGATTCCCTCTGACGTGACCCCCTGAGATTTCAAGCGCGCTGAAGGTTGACAGCATTGGACCTTGGGTACACTGTAACCATGTGCGCCGTGCCACTCCAGAGGAACAAGAGAAGGCCCAGGAAAAATGGAAGGTGACACCGCATCCCTCCCATCCTTTAAGAATGAAGCTCATCCGCCAGCAGGTCCCAGACGAATCACTCTGACTCTCCTGTTGGTGGCCGTCTTCCTCAACCCTGGGACAGCCAGCGCTAACCCTCACCAACCCGCCAAAATCACCTGGAAGCTTTGGAACGGACTGACTCGGGAGGTACTCAATTCGACCGCTGAAATTCACCCCCCCAATACTTGGTGGCCAGATCTGTACTTTAACCTGGGGAAACTGATCAACAGTGGTTGGGAGGGACCATGGCTGAGGAACTATGGATTCTGGGCATGCCCTGGACACATAAAGAACAATTGGGGGACTTGCAGGGGCCTACAACCTTATTTCTGTTAGGCCTGGAGTTGTGTGACCTCCAATGACGGGGCGGGGAAATGGGGAGTAAGGAACCGGGTCTTGGTCAACTTCTCGTTTGTCTATCCCCTACCTGGAGTTGGAGTCGGGAACATACCCAGCCACAAGATTGATCAGGTGAAAGTAATGTTCAATCAGGAGTCGGCTAAGCAGGAGAGGTCTTGGGTTTCTGGGCTATCTTGGGGTTTCCAGCTCTACGTCAGGTGGCCCGGCCCATACCCTGGAGGAATTCTAGTTATTAGCCAGACAATAGAACCCATCTGGACCCAAAGTGTGGGCCCCAATCAGGTTGAGAATCCAGGCTCACAAAAAGTAATTAAGGCAAACCCGACCTAGGGGGCTACAACGCTGAGCCCTACGCCAGGGAACCAGCTCAATGAAACAGAGGCCCTCGGCCCCTTGACCCCCATCCCCGACTCAAAAACGTCAGACCCATTATGGGATCTAGTTAAGGCCGGCTTGGCAGCCCTAAATCATTCCAACCAAAATGCAACCCAATCCTGTTGGCTCTATTATACTCTTTACCCTCCCTTTTATGAAGCAATAGGCTTAAATGTTTCTTACAACCTGACCACCAGCCCAAATCCACCTCAGTGTCACTGGGGAGAATGCAGGGTCGGTCTCACAATGAGAGAGGTTTGGGGAAGGGGACTTTGCCTAGGTACAGTTCCACCTGAAAAGACCCCCTTGTGTGCCCAAACTGCTATTCTTATAGGACTAGATGAAACGAAATGGATTGTGCCTGAGGCAGGAGGTTGGTGGGTCTGTTCCCATACCGGGCTGACTCCTTGTTTACACGCATCAGTTTTTAATCAGAGTAGAGAATTTTGTGTTTTGGTGGCTGTAATACCAAGGATCCTATACCACTCTGAGGAGGTTATATACACTCACTGGGATCGGGAAACAGCGAGCCAGCCAAGGGAAATGCCTAGAAATAAGAGAGAGCCCATCACGGCCATCACATTAGCAACCATGTTTAGTCTTGGGATCGCCGGAGCAGGAACCGGGATAGCTGCCTTGTCCCTCCAAGGGCAAGGGTTCACTTCCTTGAGGGCAGCGATAGATGAAGATATCACCCACATAGAGGAATCAGTTAGTCACCTGGAGAAATCACTAACTTCCCTGTCCGAGGTGGTCTTACAAAACCGAAGAGGGTTAGATCTGATGTTCCTGCAACAAGGGGGACTCTGCGCGGCTCTGAGGGAAGAACGTTGTTTTTATGCAGACCACACCGGAGTAGTAAGAGAATCTATGGCCAAAGTAAGGGAAGGGCTAGCCCATCGAAAAGGGAGCGAGAAGCCCAACAGGGATGGTCTGAGTCCTGGTTCCGACAGTCCCCGTGGTTAACAACGCTGATTTCCACCCTGGTGGGCCCTCTCCTAGTGCTACCACTGATTCCCGCTCTTGGCCCCTGCACCCCAAACAGACTTCTCACATTTGTTAAGGAGCGCATCAGTACAGTCCAGGTGCTAGTACTTAGGCAGCAATATCAGGCCCTGCCCCAAAATGCTGAGGAAGATGCCTCAGTATCACTAAAGACAGGGGGGAATGTTAAGGGACCAGACCTGAGCCATGACAGGCTCAACAAGCTATACTAGGCCTAAGATTCAGATTCTTGTAAAAACTGAGTCATGATTCCGGGAAACCACACCCTGGGAAAGTCTCCGCTGGCGCCAAACCTGAGCCAATCCAGATAGGGATGCGGGATTTGAAAATCACGCGTGCGCGTACGGCTCAGCCAATCATTACTCGCCAGCTGTACTAAGAACTGCCTGTATAAAAGCAGCTGTGATTCAGAGCTCGGGGCCCTCGTCAAGACTCCACTGCACTGGATGAGATGGAAGCCCTAGCTCGAGCTAGCAATAAAACCCCTTTATGCTTTTGCATTGCTGTGGACGTCTTATTCTCTCAGTTTTGGGGACTCGGACTTCGGGCATAACAATTAATGTTTCTGTTAAAATGTATTAACAAAAATGCAAGTATGCCACATGATACAACCACAAAGGCACAAACCTTGATGAGATGTCATTGTTTAATGAATGTTTCATTCTGGTCTGCAACTCCAAATTCTAGAATTTTGACCTAAATTATCATTTGTATTCACCTGACTAAGAGTCGGACACGACTGAGTGACTTTACTTTCACTTTTCACTTTCCTGCATTGGAGAAGGAAATGACAACCCACTCCAGTGTTCTTGCCTGGAGAATCCCAGGGACGGTGGGGCCTGGTGGGCTGCCGTCTATGGGGTCGCACAGGGTCAGACACGAATGAAGTGACTTAGCAGCAGCAGCAGCAGATCATAATGACAATGAAATGCGAATTTTTAAATGATTTTTAATAGGTTGGTTAAGAATGACAAATAAAATACAATGAAATAAATACTCTGTGCTTAGCTAAAGGGTTTCCATAAGCATAGCTATGTAAGAAAACCACAAATAATATAGATTATTATTCTATTGTTGTTTTATTTGCATTAATTAAGGAAGTAAAAATCTTTGCCATACATCTCCATGGAGGTTTTGTCCGAAGACTTTCCTCATTTCACCCTCCTGTTTCATTTCCTTCACTAACAGTTGTAAATATGCCCATATGTGTGGCTCTAAATCCACATCATTCCACAGTGTCTTGTGTTGGAATATTGACACTCTTTGGTCTCACTCCCCATGTATAAGCCAAGCTAGGGTGCAGCTGAAGAAGTCTAATGCCAGTAGTTAGGAGCTGAATAAAATGAGAGGAAATGCCTAAGCTGAAAATCAGGAAAAGAAAAGTGAAATCTTGTACTCAGGTGAGAGCAGGGCAACACACATATAAGTAAATCTAAGCTGCTTAGAAGCCAAGAAGAAGACATCTAGAAGCACACAGGGAGGGCAGGAGCTTTGTAGGAAGTACTGAATGTTGCCTCCAGGAGTTTTCTGTCACTGGCCCCTGGCCATGTGGTGTGAGATGTGGTTTAGCCCAGAAGTTTATAAGCTGGCTAAGCATTAGAATCAGCTGGGGAACTTTTAAAATCCCCATTCCCAGGTATCACCCAAGACTCCTATGTCATAATCTCTGGGATTTGGGACACAGGCAGACAGTCTTTTTAAAAGTAGCTAAGGCAATTCCAATGTGTATCCAATTGTTGAGAAATATTGTTATAAAGACATATACAAAGTGGATTTTTATTTTTCCTTTCTTGGGAATTAAAAAGCCATAAAGAAAATCTCAAGTCTTTCTGCAATTGTTTTAAGTTCACACATCGAACAGTCTTCAACATCTGGGTTTTTATGACTCTTCTGCTGTTACTCTCAATCTGCTACTTGAAACTTGGAGATGTTCATTCCCCTCCAAAACACACTCTTCCAAGCCTGCCTGTCTCTGTTGTCTAAGAACAAGGTCTTGCTCTTTTTCACTTTGCACATTTTTCTGCAGCATCAGAAAGAATAAGATATGCAAGCCAATGCTTTGGTGAAAACAAAACATGTTAGTTGAATATTATTCCTCCAAAGAATCTCAGAGTGAGCCTCAGTTATGGCCCAAAGGTTACTTTCTGCACTGACCAAACATCTCCCTGGCAGCACCAACCAGTATTAGTTTGGTGAATCTCTTCAACAACAAAATATAAATGTAAACAATAACAAAATTACGTGTAATCAAATGGACTGTAAGTGGCATAAATCATATGAATAAGTCCTGAATAAAATGAAACTCGAAGAATGATCAGAAGGAAAGCAATTAGGAAGGGAGAATCACAAACTGCATCCAAAGTAAACAATAAGCCTGCATCATCTGACAAAGCAAGAGTTATTGGCAATGAACTATAAACAGGCCACACTTTGATCTCAATTTCCTTTGCTCAGAAACCATAGGCATTTACTTTCCCGATTCTCATGATAGTTCTTAGTTTTTGTTTTTATTGAACAGTTTCTGGTCTGTTTACATTGTTCTTAAATTAAACCATGGAGCATCAAACTACTTCCTAATCCTATGTATGATGTCATTGACTTATGCCAATATCATACGTGATCCTTTCCAGCAGAACCTGTATTTACTGGGTTAGTTGTATTTAGCACATTTCATATTTGACCTCCCATGTCATTTTCCTCTTATTTTGCCCATTGTTCAAACCTCATTTGTTAAGCTATCTAATCCACGTAAACCTGATTGTTAATGGCTCCTCCCCTGATTTTTCAAGGTCATCCTGAATTATAAGTAGATCTTCCAAGGTTCTTGTTACCTCTCCCAACTTAGAGTCTTCCATGAAACTTTATGATCATGTTCCATATATTATCATCCAAGTCACTGATAAAATGTTAAATATTACCACCCTGGACAGACCCTGCAGAACATCATTTGATGTGTCCTTTTAGGTTGCCTCTGAAACATTAATAACTTCTCATTGAATATGATCCTTGAACCAGTCTGTACCCAACTAAGAGCCAGAGCTGTATTTCCCTAGATTGATAGCGCTATTTTAAATCTATATGCTACAACCCTGAGGAAGGAATTTTTTTGTGCTCTTCTCTTTCACGGAGCTAGAAAAGATTTTTTAATTTTAGCAGCTTAAAACTGACCGGTCAACATATGCCAAACAATAACCCAGGATAATTTAGCACTGTTCATAAATGTGATATTTTCAAAAAGCCATAAAAAGAACTCCCCATTAATAACTCGGACTATAAAGGCTCATCACGGGCTACAATTCTCACCTCTTTGAACTTAATGACAACTCAAGTCAATGCCTTCCTTTTTTCCTTTGTTGCAGCTGCTATTGGGGTGGGAAAGACTGTTGTTGGAAAGAACTGTTGTCCAGGCTCCAAGAAGTCCAGACAAGGTCTCCAGAGACCCTCTATTTTTCCTCCAGATCCTTTTACTGACATTAATGATGAAGCAGCTTTGTCTGTGTCTCTGCCTTGGTTAGCTATGCCTTAGTGACAGGGCCGCTCCAGATGCATAAGATAGCAGCTGATGCCATCATGCGAATGTCTAACACTTACTTTAGGTAGGTGACACTTCTTAATATTCAATCCTGTCTTCACGATGTCGACTTGCCCCACCACACACGGGTGTTCTTTTTCATCATTGTTATTAGGATTGTTGATAGTTTTGCTTGTGATTTCTCTAAAGGGCATATTTTTTTTAAATACAATTATTTATAACCTTTAACGCCAGGAGGGCAGTATAGTATGCCTGGAAGAATATGCATCACAGAGTTATTGCTTAGAAATGGTAATTAATTTTACAGTCAACAGTAGTGTGACACACTGTCTCTGACTAGACGTCCACTGTGGCTTCCTGCCAGTCCTTTGTAAGAATATTAATTGACGTCCAGCACTAAGCAGCCCCTTTGCTGTGATTTTGAATGAAACAACATGCTTCAGATTAAATAAATGCATTCTAAACTTGCCTATTCAATATCAGACCCTGTATCTTCATGTCATCAAAATATAGTTCATGTCTTTATTTTTCCCTCTTTTTTCTCCCAGCTTAACTGAGATATAATTGGCAAATAAAAATTACATATATTAAAGGTATAAATGTGTCTTTTGCTATTTGTCCTCCTTTTTGTTCCCTCTCTCACATGCCTGACACTTAACATGCTTCTATTATTTGCCTTCTCTTAATTTTAACTCACTGCTTTTCTTCTCACTTCTTACAATATTTGGCTGTAGGGAACCTTCTGCAACAAATACTCTGTGCCTCTAACTATCCTGAACGATTTACTCCTAGGTTACTGCTCTTCGTCTTCCCTAGGTTTCCCAGCTCAGCAATCTTAGTTATATCATGGGTGATGTGCTCATTAACATGCCAAGGATGACAGATTAGGTGGAATGAACAGCATTTTAAAAAAAAAAGTCAAAATTCAAAATGACCTTGACAGTTTAGGGAACTGGGCACACAAACAGTTAGTTTCATGGGAGAAAATACATGTTCATTCACACTAAAGGGAGACAAATACTGAATAAATAGAGTAATGGTTAGCTACCATGGGTGTGGAGTGGGGTGGAAGGGGACCAACTTTTATGCAGCCAGTAGCTAGGATGTTATCATTATGTTTTCATCCTTTCATTATGAAAAACCCAAGACACCAGGATGTAGAAATTAGAACATCATATGGCCATGTGAAAAAAGTACAATCTCTAACTTATTAGATTTATTAAGTTTTTTTAAAGAAAAATTAGAAATGCACAGCTTATGTGATAAGATTGGTGAAAAAAACCAGAAATATAGAGCTTAAAATGAATTTTCAGAAGTACAGGTATGTATACTCTCTGTGTTCACCCAAAAATCAGGTGATGGAGTTCTTATATTCATTTCTTGTTTTAAAGCAACACAACAGTCCTTTGCAATTTGTGTGGTTTCTTTTGGAGAAAGTTTTTATGAATTATTTTATTATTATATCACCCAACTATAATATAATATTCACATAATAAATATGATTTTAGATCTGGCTTTGAGTACCTTCCTTTGTTTTATTCTGGAAGAATTTTTTATTTAAAATCTTATAGGAACTCTGTATCTAAAGGGAGAAAAACTGGCAGGAGGTATGGAGCAAAGCCGGCATCAGCCTTCTTCCCCGTGAAGCAAAATCTGACCCAAACTGAGGTCAGGAATAAAGGTGGCCTTCCTAAGGGTCAGAACTTAGTGCCCCTAACACTGCTGCTGCTGCTGCTAAGTCGCTTCAGTCATGTCTGACTCTGTGCGACCTCATAGACGGCAGCCCACCAGGCTCCCCCGTCCCTGGGATTCTCCAGGCAAGAACACTGGAGTGGGTTGCCATTTCCTTCTCCAATGCATGAAAGTGAAAAGTGAAAGTGAAGTCACTCAGTTGTGTCCGACTCTTAGTGACCCCATGGACTGCAGCCCACCAGGCTCCCCCGTCCATGGGATTCTCCAGGCAAGAGTACTGGAGTGGGGTGCCATTGCCTTCTCTGGCCCCTAATGCTACTTGAACCCACGTCTCTGCTCCACCAGTTTAGGGCACTTACCACTGAACTACACTGCTTCCTGAAAAACAGGTCCTATTTTGAGCCATTCTTGATTATCACAGATTTGTTTTACTCCCTGTTTTTACAGTCTTTTAAATGTCTTTTCTCATGTTCTCTCACTTAGTTCCCAAAAGTCATTTGTTACATAACAGATGCACATGTGTTCCTGTTTATAGATATTCTACAGTAAGTGAAGGAAATATGGGGAAGTGATGGGGGAGAGGTGACTAGGACCCTCACACCCTTGAACTGGAAATGTTGGGAGTACACCCTATGTCTGAGGCAGAGGTCCCAAGAGGCAGCATCCCATTTGGGATGCTGAATCTGGTCTTGCACCATTGGAATCCATCCAACCTGTTTTCCCCTCTATTTTCAGTCTATTCAAAATTAGGATGCTTTGGGGAAAATCACCTGGGGAACACCAGTAGGGCACCAAGTATAACTCTGTGATGATATTACAGTAAGCAAGAAGCTTAAAATCAAATTCATTACCAGGGAATTGAATCCAGGGAACATGACTTCATTAAAAAGTATGACTTTATAAATAACTACACATAAACAGACTGCTTTGCCTTGGAGACTAATACATTTCAAAAGTATTATCTACTTAAAATATTTTACCTAAAAGAATTCACAATTAGCTTTCAATATTTAAACAGTACATTAGAAATGGAATGTTTATAAATATCAGAAATAAAAGCCACTTCATTACAGTATAAACATACGCTAACACACCACATATTGGCTTTTGAATTTAATACTGATGTGGTTTATATATTTGTTTCTTTTTTTCTTAACTGACATTAGGGTTTAGATAACAAATATAAATATATGAAATGTCAGATTTAGAAGATGCTATATTTAAACATTTGTCTTTTAGAGAGTGCTGTTAAACTTAACTTTTATTAACTCGAGGACTCAAAGAAAAATATGGTGATGCCAGTGAACCTTTGAAAATCTTTTATTTTATCACCTTTAATGCATGTTTAATATTTAACATTCATCTTATTACAGACAGGAATTGTGAAATGCTTGTGCTTTCTCTAAACAGTTTTAAAGTTCAATGCACAGTCACAATTCAGAGGGGAGATTTCACACATTTATGGAAAATAAGCCATTTTTGCAGTAAAGTTGCAAAGTGTGAAAGAATTCTTGTTTTATCTGCCTTACTTATCATGTTTATGAGTTATTTTGCCTGGAAGTAAATTGACAAGTTGTCAATGAACAATAGACAGTGCCCCAGCTAGGCTTTTCACAGGTTCAGATGCCTTTGGGCAAAAGGGCTAAATCTGTAGTTGCAATCTAGCATATGGAGCACTGAAAAAAGTGGCAACAGGGTGAGAGACATTCTCTGCAAAATGCATGCGGTTGCTGCTCTCTAACCAATCTGCTTGGACCACTGTACATTATGAATTCAGGCTCCATCCTGTCCGGGAACAGGATTGCTTGCCTCTTCTCATGGAACCTCTCGTTTCCATTTTATCCCCAGTACGCTGAAGTCCATTTTGTCACTTTAAACCATCTTATTCCTCCAAATAATTATTCTCAAATATTCACCTTTAATAATAAAAAGCTATTTCCTCATTGTAGATGACTCTTTGTGGGAAACTTCTCATACACTCTTACAGGAAGGAAAATAATCTCAGAGTCCCTCTTCTCTGTGGTTCAGGGTGGACCTTGCCTTCCACCTCCAGCTACACATATTAGAGTCACCTTGTTGTAACATTTCATGTGTTTTTCTCCCATCTCCCTTTTCCAGAATGCTATTTTGAGCCGATTTCATGATATACTGCTGAATAACTTACTAGAGAGCTAAGTGGTCTTTCAAAAGATGGCACTCTTTGTTCTGAATCAGCCCAAATTTGTTTTGCCACTTCAAAGGAAGTTGTTTGGAAGCTCCAACCCTCCAGGTATACCATTCTCTGCCTCATAATTAGGGGTGTGTGCGTGTTTGTGTGCATGCTCAGGTGCTCAGCTGTGTCCAGCTCTTTGCAACCCCATGGACTGTAGCCTTGCCAGCCTCCTCTGTCCATGCGATTTCCCAGGCAAGAATACTGGAGTGGGTTGCCATGCCCTCCTCTAGGGGATCTTCCCAACCCAACGATCAAACCCGCATATCCTGCATTGACAGACAGATTCTTTACCACCAGCTCCCTGGGAAGCCCTCAACTAGGGGTCTCGTTTCAGGTAAAAGGTAGGGCTGGGGTTTCTACCCCCAAGATACAAGGGAAGATTACAAAAGATACAGCGTCATCAGTAAAAATTTATTAGGAGAAAAGCTGAGCTTTGAATACGAGGAATGCCAAGATCTAGGCCAGTGGTGAATGGTGGATGGAGTCACAGAGACAAGAGTTTGAATGTGGAGAAAGGATCAGAGAAGTGCCTGTCAGGAAGAAGCTGTTGGTAGGCGAGGCACTTACTGAGTTCAAAGAGAGTGTTTTGACACTGTCGCAGGCGAGCTAGATTATAGATTTGTGGAGTAGTTGGAGAACCATCCTCTGAGTGGATTATTTCAGTAAGTTCTTCAATATTTCAACCCATGATATTTAGTTCCCAACTCCATTTACCTCGCTTTCTGTTAATCATTTTAATTTTGGTATTACCAAAGCCCTCAATTCACTCTCTCTCTACTTGTCAGTGAAAGTGAAGTCACTCAGTCGTGTCTGACTCTTTGCGACCCCATGGACTGTAGCCCACCAAGCTCCTCCGTCCATGGGATTTTCCAGGCAAGAGTACTGGAGTGGGGTGCCATTGCCTTCTCCAAGGGATCTTCCTGACCCACGGATCGAACTCCGGTCTCCCGCACTGCAGGCGGATGCTTTACCTTCTGAGGTATCAGGGAAGCCCCCTCTACAAGTAAAGTATGGTGGCAAAGAACACCTTCATGGAATCAGAGAAACATGGGTTCAGAGTCTGACTTTACTTTGGAAAAGCTGCTATACCTCATTTCATTCACCTGTAAATTGGACTCAACATGTAACACATATTCTGTTTGAGAAACAATATCTATATCTGTGGCTCAGACACTCAGTCTTGTCCTAATCTCTGTGACCTTATGGACTATAGCCCGCCAGGCTCCTCTGTTCGTGAGATTCTCCAGGCAAGAATACTGGAGTGGGTTGCCATTCCTTCCTCCAGGGGATACTACTGATTTAATGAAGTAATGCAGATAGATTTTCTTCAGATGAATTTTTTTCTCCCAGATCCTCTCATTCTTCTGCTACAAACCTCATGCAAAACCCTTATCAGGTTTTAAGGCCTCTGTCCATTTTTGTCAGCTCCTGCTCACAGGCTGCTGATAGTACTTGGAATTATAATATTATAATTATATACTATTATAATAATTATAATAGTATATAATGTTATAATTCTAATAGTAGTATAATTTCAAGTATTATAATTATAATAGCATAATATTATACTATTATATAATAAGTATATTATATAATATCACTGGATAATACATGTTTTTATAATATTTTATTATTATGTGCTATTAATCTGTTAAATTTAGGAACTCCCACTAATTCTGCAACACTATCCATGGTGATTGTATCTTTGACTTCCTTTCCCAGTCCTCACACCAGCTGATACAAACAACTCTTTCCCCTTCTCTTCAGACTTCCCCTGCCCAATTTTCTTTAAGAAGATGGTTATGCCTCTTCTTTTTCAGAAGAGAGTTCAATGAGCATGAAGTACCTCAAAGTCTGACCCACCCCCATCTCAACATACAGCTGTTCCCCAGTATCCATGGGAGACTGGTTCCAGGAGCTGCCTTGACATCGAAATCCAATCCATAAATTCTCAAGTCCCATAGTCTGTGGGACTATTGGAAAAAATCCACATTTAAGTGGACCTGTAAAGTTCAAACATGTGTTGTTCAAGGTCAACTGTATATCTGTCATTTTTCACGTTCCTTGTTGCACTTTTTCAGAAGTAGTGCCCTAATCCTCTCCAAGGCTAACTCTTCTACCTATTATTTACACCATTCTCTGTCTATGCAGAGTTGCTAAGTAGAACTCATAAAAATTATAATACGCAAAATAGGTAAAGCCTTATCTTATCTCTTCTGGAGCTTAAACTATTCAGCCTTTGTTTCCAAAATCTACCATTTGCCAGTTTTCCCAATAGTTTGTAGAAACAGAAGGAATTATATTTTATTCCTTCCCCTTATCTTTTCTCTGGAAGTTGGTGCTAATAAATGGAGAAATGACCACAATGGAGGAAGATACCAAGCAAGGGAGAGAGGAGTTTATCAAGAGAAATCTATAAAATGAAATATAAGCTTCCCAGGTGGCTCAGACAGTAAAGAATCTGCTTTCAATGCAGGAGAACTGGGTTCAGTCCCTGGGTTGGGAAGATCCCCTGGAGAAGGAAATGGCAACCCACTCCAGTATTCTTGCCTAGAGAACCCTATGGACAGAGGAGCCTGGTGGGCTACAGTCCATGGAGTCCCAAAGAGTCAGACATGACTGAATGACTAACACTTTCACAGTCCACATAAGCAAATGGTAAATGTTCATTTCTTTGAAAACAGAGGTACTCTAGGATGTCAAAATTAATTATGACACAGAAAACAAGTAAGATTGTAAAAATATGCTCCTCATTGTTAGGATCCCATTTCTCCATTAGAAGAGTGTTATCTAAGGTGGACAGATTACCAAAGTACTACAAAGCTTTTTTAATCTTTACATCTAAAATATAAAAATTAATACCTAGGCCCCAGAAAGGAATTTGAAATACCATCTGAGACTCTAGGAACTGACATGTAGGGCTAGTAGCCCCTCTGGGGAGATGAGCAGGATGTCTTCTATGTACACCTAAGCAAGCATAGCTTTCTAGAAGTGTCAGTGGAGAAAAGGTGATTGACCAGATGTCTAGTTATAACTGCAATATATCAGCATACTTATTACCTACTTTTAGGTTTGGCTTATTTATTTTCCGTTATCATTTTTCCTTTTCTCCCTTTGCCCAAATATGCCATTCCTGTTTTATTTGCCTTTGTTTTTCTTCTCCATCTCTTTTTTTTTTTCTTACTCCTTCTCAATCTTCCTGTTTACCTCCACTGACTCTTAGAAGAGAGTTGAGTGGGATCATATGGCTGACTCTCTTATTTTACAAATGAAGGAAATTGAGGCCCAAAAGATTAAGATTAAGACTTGTCCAACATCTCATAGCAGTTACCCCAAGGCTAAATTGTAAGACTCTCGAAACTAATCCTGGATTCTTTCCATTACACCCATAATCTCTTTCATCACTGACCTTCACAATACAAACTGGCCTTCAGACATTTTGAGCACGATGAGAATAAAAGGGGCTACAATAATAGCAAGATATGTGTCCTGTACATGTTTGGTGAGGGCAATCATTTCCTGACTTGCCCACTCTTTCCTGCCATGAAGGACCACCATAAACCACGCCAAGCAGCTGTGTTGGGCTCCTGCGTCCATATGACTTCCTGTTATTAGCACTTTCACCCCCTCCCCTTGATGCTATATACATGCACAAACATACCTTTCTGAGCACCCTACTGAATACCCCAAATTGCCCTGCCCCCTTAACTCTCTCCCTGCTCTTCTCATGCTCTGCAGCATTTATCACCTTCAGTTCAGTTCAGTTGCTCAGTCGTGTCCAACTCTTTGTGACCCCATGAATCACAGCATGCCAGGCCTCCCTGTCCATCACCAACTCCTGGAGTTTACTCAAACTCATGTCCGAGTCAGTGATGCCATCCAGCCATCTCATCCTCTGTCATCCCCTTCTCCTCCTGCCCCCAATCCCTCCCAGCATGAGTCTTTTTCAATGAGTCAACTCTTTGCATCAGGTGGCCAAAGTATTGGAGTTTCAGCTTTAGCATCAAGCATCCAATGAACACCCAGGACTGATCTCCTTTAAGATAGACTGGTTGGACCTCCTTGCAGTCCAAGGATCACCTTGCAACATACTAAATAAATTATGCATTCATTATGTGTATTGTTCATGTCCTTGCAAAAATATAAGCTCCAGGAGGGCAGACATATTTTTTTCTTTTGTTTATTGGCGTGTTCCAAGCACCTAGAATAGTTTCTGCTGCATTGTAGGTGCTCAATATTTGTTACATGAATGAATGAACTAGAATTAGTGGCACACAAAATTCCTTAGGATTCCTAGAGACCCAGGGGTGTTTCATAATGGAAACAAACTTAATATGCACAGTAATTATGTTATTCAGCTCATCTACTCTGCTTCTAGTGTGTGTGTGAGAGACAGTGAGAGAGAGCAGTGGAGGAAGTATTATTAAGGCTTTTCAATTAAAAGTGAGGCAATTTATAAATGATGCCTTTCTAAATTTTAAATCATGAAAGATTAAATTTTAGGTGCAACAAAGTTTTCAGCCTGCTCTTGTTGGAGTTTCTGATACTAATTAATCAAATCTCTCTTTTCAGAAACAATTGAGATCTTGCAGATGGGAATCCAAAGACTGTACCGGTTTCATTTTCATTGCTGAAAAAATGTGTTGGGAAACATAGTCTGGAACTAAGTATAAATGAGCTTCCTACTTGTAAGCCTCTGTGTCATGATATCTCACGGAATCACAGGAAGAGCAGCTGCACAACTGTTGACCTCCTGCTTGGAGAAGGCTCGCTCTGCCGACAGTGAAACAGGAAAGAAGAAACTGCATCTCTGGCCGGAAGGAGATCTAAGAGGAATCCAAAGGTAGAGGTGCACGTGCTCAGTGATCTTTTCCTCCAGCTCCGTGGGAGAGGGTGAATGGAAGCTTTCTGCCAAATACTTCCAAGAGGGCAAAAGTTCCTATTTAATGGGCCATAAATTCCTGAGGTTCCCTATGACATTTCACCGGGTCACAACTTAAAAAAAGAAAAGATTCTGCAGTCATAAGGTGCCAAGATCATTTCAACAGTTGACCCCAAGCCATGTCTATGCTGACCTCTCAGCTCCCTCTCTTCAAAGGAGGAAACTGGAGCCAGAAAGCATCTCTTTACAGGCATCGAAACACTCAGGCCCACTCAAGGGCCAGCCAGTCAACCATGCATCTGGAGAAAGCATGGATAGCACTCCCTACCATAAATTATAGAAAATAAATAGACAAAATGTCATGACTGCATTTTACCTCTAAGAGAAAAACAAGTGTTACTAGTAACAGGTGTAGAATTGTAAAAGTAAAACAAAGCTGAGCAATAAACCAGTTACCTTAAGAAAAAAAGAGCTCAAAGAAATTACTTTAACAAGTTGTTTGCAATCATCAAAATTCTTTTTTTTTTTTTTTTTTGGTTTAGAATAGCTCCTTTAAAATCAAGCTTCTCATATAGGTAACACTCTTTTCCTTGACTTTTCTTTAACCACTGATAGATCATTTTCTATATTTTTTGTGGTTTCCTTGCTAATTGTTCCACCTCCTTCAAGGGACCCTGCTAATATTAACATAATGGTCACTTAACAGTGTATGGCAAAGAGTCCACCTGCAATGTAGGAAACCTGAGTTTGATCCCTGGGTTGGGAAGATCCCCTAAAGGAGGGCATGGCAACCCACTTCAGTATCCTTGCCCAGAGAATCCCCATGGACAGAAAAGCCTGGCAGGCTACAATCCATGGGGTTGCAAAGAGTTGGACACGACCGAGCAACTACACACAACGTTGTACCAGGTTCAATCCTGGCTCTCTGGATTTCTCTGAACAATTTTAGTTATCCAGTCTCATTGTGGATCCTGGGTTCATATTTGTCACGATTTGTAAAATATTCTCTCTTGACTTCCTTTAAGATCATTTTTATTACACTCTTTCTACCAGTATATCATCACCAACTCCCTCCTTAAAGCATATAACACGGCCTTTTATTGTTTAAGCCTTGTCATCTTTTTTTTTTTAATTGGAGTATAGTTGCTTTAATTGTAGTATAGATGCTGAAGTTGAAGATCTAATACTTTGGCCACATGATGCGAAGAGCCGACTCACTGGAAAAGACCCTGATGCTGGGAAAGACAAGCCAATAGGAGAAGGGGGCAGCAGAGGATGGTTACTGAGAGGCTTAGATAGTATCACTGACTCAATGGGCATGAATTTGAGCAAATTCCAGGAGAGAGTGGAGGACAGAGGAGCCTGGCATGCTGCAGTCCATGGGGTTGCAAAGAGTCAGAAACGACTTAGCTACTGAACAACCACAAAAACACAGTTGCTTTACAATGCTGTGTTAGTTTCTGCTGTAAGGCAAAGTGAATTAGCTATACATACATTAATAATACATCCCCTCTTTTTTGGATTTCCTTCCTGTTTAAGTCACCACAGTTCGCTGAGTAGACTTCCCTGTGTTATATAGTATGTTCTCATTAGGTGTCTGTTTTATACATAGTATCAATAGTGTGTATATCGATCCCAATCTACCAATTCTTCCCAACTGCTTTTCCCCTTTGGTATCCATACCTTTGTTCTCTATGTCTGTGTCTCTATTTCTGTTTTGCAAATAAGAATATCTATCCCATTTTTCTAGATTCCACATGTATGAGTTAACATACGCCATTTGTTTTTCTCTTTCTGACTTACTTTACTCTGTATGACGGTCTCTAGGTCCATCCACGTCTCTGCAAATAACCCAGTTTCGTCCCCTTTTATGGCTGAATTATATTCCATTGCTTATATGTACCACATTTTCTTTATCCATTCCCCTGTTGATGGACATTTAGGTCGCTTCCATGTCTTGGCTATTGTCAATAGCACTGCAGTGACCATTGGGGTACCTGTGTCTTTTCGAGTTATGGTTTTCTCTGGGTATATGGCCAGTAGTGGGATTGCTGGGCCATACAGAAGCTCTATGTTTAGCTTTTTAAGAAAACTCCATACTATTCTCCATAGTGGCTGCCCCAATTTACATTCCCATCAGCAGTGTAAGAAGGTTCCCTTTTCTTCACACCCTGTCCAACATTTGATGTCTGTAGATTTTTTTTGATGACGGCTATGCTGACTGGTGTAAAGTGATAGCTCGTAGTAGTTTTGATTTGCATTTCTCTAATACTTGGTGTTATTGAGCATCTTTTCATGTGTTTGTTGACCATCTGTATGACTTTTTCAGGTAAAGGTCTAGATAGGTCTTCTGCCCATATTTTTGATTGGGCTTTTTCTTTCTTTGATATTGAGCTGCATGAACTGTTTGTATATTTTGGAGATCAATCCCTTGTCAGTTGCTTAATTTGCAAATATCTTCTCCCATTCCAAGGGTTATCTTTTCATCTTGTTTATAGTTTCCTTTGCTGTGCAAAAGTTTTTTAGTTTAATTAGGTCCCATTTCTTTACTTTCGTTTTTATTTTCATTACTCTAGGAGGTGGGTCAAAAAAGATTTTGCTGTGATTTATGTCAGAGTGTTCTGCCTATGTTTTCCTCTAAGATCTTTATAGTGCCTGGCCTTACATTTAGGTATTTAATCGATTTTGAGTTATTTTTGTGTCTGTTGTTGGGGAATGTTCTACTTTCATTGTTTTACATGTAGCTGTCCAGTTTTCCCAACACCACTTATCGAAGAGAACTGTCTTTTCTCCATTGTATTGTGTTGCCTCCTTTGTGATAGATTAGGTAACCAGAGGTGTGTGGGTTTATCTCTGGGCTTTGTATCCTGTTACATTGACTTATATTTCTGCTTTTATGCCAGTACCGTAGGGTCTTGATTACTGTAGCTTTGCAGTACAGTCTGAAGTCAGGGAACATGATTCCTCCAACTCTGTTTTTCTTTCTCAAGATTGCTTTGGCTATGAGTGATCTTCTGTGTTTTCATACAAATTGCAAACATTTTTGTTCTAATTCTGTAAAAAATGAAATGCCACTGGTAATCTTGTCATCTTTCTCTTTCCCCCTCAGTCTTTTACATTTAGCTTTTCACAAAGTCCATTACCTCAGTTTCATTCTGGACTCTTCCCTCTCCTCTTCTCCAATACTAAATCAGTTGCCAAGATGAATAATTCTTTTCCCTAAATACCTTTTATAGCTGTGACTGTCCCCACAGCCACCAGCCTATACCAGACCACATGCCACCTTGTCAAGGACACTCCATGACCACCTCTTTAGCTTCCTTCTTCCAATCCTGCCCACCTCCCATCTATAGTCCACACTCAGAGCAACCTTCCCAAACTCCAAACCTGATCATGAGGCATATCCCTGGTTAAATCTCTCCAAACCCTCCCCACCTTTCACACAATAAAGTTTCAAACTCCTTTAAATGACATAGAAATCTCATGGTTTCTTTTCTCTCCTTCACAACCTCACCCTTTAAAGTCCAGTCACATGAACTTTATTTAAACTTCTTTCAAAGTCCTATGTCCTTTTAATTTATGGCCTTTTAATATTTCATTCCTTCTACCCGGACTGTTTTTCCTCTTGCCTAACTCACATTCATCCTTTGAGACCCAGCTTATATGTCACTTCCTTTAGAAAACTAATAGCTGTGTCTATGACAGAGATCCTAACCTCACTGACTCGAAGCGTTATTATTTCTTGCTAGCCTGATTTCCTAAGTTCAGCTTTCCTGCATCAAAACCCCCAAAATCTCACCTTAATATTATGTTGAGGACTACATATTAGGAGCCTCTAGTGGAGAAGGCAATGGCACCCCACTGCAGTACTCTTGCGTGTGGAAATCCCATGGGCGGAGGAGCCTGGTAGGCTGCAGTCCGTGGGTCGCTAAGAGTCGGACATGACTGAGTGACTTCACTTTCACTTTTCACTTTCATGCATTGGAGAAGGAAATGGCAACCACTCCAGTGTTCTTGCCTGAAGAATCCCAGGGACGGGGGAGCCTGGTGGGCTGCCATCTATGGGGTCGCACAGAGTCGGACATGACTGAAGCGACTTAGCAGCAGCAGCAGCAGTGGTTTCTTGGAGAAGGCAGTGGCATCCACTCCAGTACTCTTGCCTGGAAAATCCCATGGACCGAGGAGCCTGGTCGGCTGCAGTCCATGGGGTCGCACAGAGTCAGACACGACTGAAGCGACTTAGCAGCAGCAGCAGCAGCAGTGATTTCTAATTTCTATCACAAAAGTAGGAACAAATTTTGATTCACAGAGGTCAAAAACCTCTCATTTTCAATTGAGAGATTTCCTTTTATACATTTCCAAAGTTGTCTGACCCAAGCAGAAAAAAAAAAAACAGTGTTACTCCTTGCATAACTGAAATCCATTCACTTCTGATCTTCAAGGATGTCACACGTGCATCTCAGATACTCTCCCACCCTCCCATCCTCAAAGACTCCCCTTGTTCTGATGTTTCTAAGACTTCTCCCTAAACTGTCCCATACAAGCTTTCCGATTAAGCCATGCTAATCATTTTAGCACTGACAGTAACATAAAATGTGGTCGATTACATTTACTTTAATTTGTGGAGGTTTCTTCTGTCACTGAAATTCCTTAAAAGAAGGGATCTTGCCTTTAGTATGCTTTCTAATATAAAATATATACTACTGAGGCAATTAGCAATAACAATAAGGTTTAAAATAATATTCTATTTCACTTGCTTTGTTGAAATCCTATTTAGAATTAGATGATAATATGGTATATAGCTGCGTGACTAAGAATATTGTTGTTTTCATGTGATTTGGGACTTTTCAACTTTTGGAAATGCCAGGCTTATTTTGTAAGAAATATTTATGCAACCATGAAGTGGAAAACATGATAGTAATCAATTAACATAAGAATGGATAACAAGGAACACTAAGACTTATGATAAATGATGTATGAAAGAACGCTAAATTAGACTTGTTGTCTGACATAATTAGAAGACAATTGTGATGTTTCTTCATGTCAATATCTTATCTCTGACAAGGATAAGACACCTATATTAGCTGATATTATCTTCGCCAAAAAGAATTTAGCTAAGCAACAGGAATTATGTAATGCTCTCGATAGATTTAAGGAAAATAATGAACACATTACATTTTAATGTCTTATAAACTGCCAAATTATTAATGATCTGGAGAGACTATTTGCACTTTCTCATTTAGAAGTTGTTCCGGCTTTAATTAAATGTCTTCATGCAACAGTAAAGCAGTCTTTCTAGTTCTCTGCTTTGTGCGTGTGGATTAATGGGAGGGATATCCAGAGAGTTCGGATGTGCCCTTTTACAGAAGTAACTACGATGGCTCCAAAGGGAAACAAGTACGGTGATGGGGTGAGGCCTTGGGAGGTGGGGTTAGTGCTGTAGAATGCGGAGAAAAAGTAAAGAGGACACAGTATCCTTCCCTAGCAAGACACTTTCTGAAGTTGCTCACAAAAAGTGCTCTGAAATATAAGCCCACGGAGTTCAGGATGTCTTTTCTTCTTCTAGTCACTGTTGACCACATTTAAATGCCTAGAGTTGTTCATGTTATGGAACCAGATATTCTTTATCACTTATAATGTTTTCCAAAAGCATATATCAGCCATTTCAGAAAATGTAGAACTCAGACTGTTGGAAGATTTTAAATAATATTTTCAAGTACATTTCCTTTCTGATTTTTCCAGAAATGAAGTTCTCTTGGATTGCACTCTCCTCCTCTTCATTGACATATTGAAATATTAAAACTTGCTTCTTGCAAGTGTAAATCATAGATATTTTTAAAGGAAAACACAGTAATTTGATTAAGCTACATTGCTAAAATTAATTTGAAACTAGCAAAAATTCTAAAACATTTTCGCTCTAGCAATTATGGGGAATTGTATGTATCTCTTGACAAGTTTTCAAAATGAACAGAAATATCTGTCTTGTTAGAGATTTTTTTTAAATGTCCTAGCTAAGTTTTCCTTAATTATTTCTCCCCTTCTGTCAGCTGTGTTATTGCCCTACTGGTTTAAAGGTTAAACAAAGTACTAGATCTGTCAAAGTGAGTGAAACCAACTGGTGAGGAGCTATCAAAAGGTAATCAGGACTAATAGGTACATAACAGCTATCAGGGTCCTGTTTGCACTCAGATACATCACCACAGACAGAAGGCAGCTTTCACTGACGCCCTTGTTAAAGAAAACGAGCAATCCAGACATGCTATGGTTCAAACTGAGTGAGCAGGCAGATTTCACTTCCTTTCCCCACCCCCAGGGTCAAAAGCTGATAAAACTCTGAAAGTAATAGAATGAAATTTGCATTTGCATGGCGAAACTATTTTTTCAGATTAGAAATTATAAACTGTGCCCTTCACGTGTGCTAATTTTAAAATTAAAAGAATTCCCACAAAAGATACAGGCTTAGTTCAAGATACCTGATCATCTAGTTATCTCTCCTAGGTCCTTTTAATGCAGTATTTTATACCAATTCTTGATTTAAGCCAAATAAACCAGGTAAAGGGAGAAAATATGAAAGCATAGATAAATAAATCTTATAAGGTACGTGGAGTCCAAAATTATTCTCCCTACACTTTTTAAAATACAGTTTCATAAATCATTGCTTTTCTTAACCAACTAAAAAAATGTAAGCTCCAAGTCTTATTAGCTGTTTCCTAGAACAACATCGACATTATAACTGCTGGCTGTGTGTGATTTTAGTGCTTCATCATTTTGACAATTATCTGTTGTGGCTTAAGTGCCTACAAAGCTTAGTATAAACAATAATGCAGGGCATTAAGGCATTTATTTACTATGTGGTGAAACTAATTCTTAGTAGGTCTTGCCAGAGCTGACAGGAAATAAAATCTAAGAAACAATGAGCCTCTTATAACAACAGTTGGATCTTTTGGAGGCCGGTGAGTAAGCTCTGAAGAAAGATTTTTCTTGTTTTGTTTTTCTGAAGATTTATTTTTAAGTATATGTATCCATGCATCCTAGAGTTTAGCATAATTATCATGAATAATAATGACACCACATGTAACTTCATTTAAATTAAGTAAAAGTTCAAGGACTTCCTTGGCAATCCAGTGGTTAAGATTCTACCTAACAATGCAGGGGGTATGGGTTTGATCCCTGATAAGGGAACTAAGATCCCCATATGCTGCACTGTGCAGCCAAAACTTAAAATATAAATTAATTAAGGTTTATACAGATTGCTTTAAAATTGAGATCTGCAGAACTAGGGAAATAGCAGCACAGTGCTCATCAGCAAAGGAAGCTTTCAGAGACAATATTTTGAGTTCTGCCATTGGGTTGCCCATGCCAGGAAATTTTTTCAAATAAAATGATCTCAACAAATCAGAGGCCAAAACAAGTAATAAAAGGAGAAATACCTAACAGCAGCAACTCTTTCCCATCCCATCCCACCACATTTTGGAGATTTCAGAAAAACAAATGCAAATTAAAGCTGTGGTAGCTTTAATATGTCAACCCACGTCCTGAGCCTCAGATCACTCTCCAGGTCAACATACTTCCAAGAGACATGACTTTTCCATTGTTGTGTTATATTTTATAATGGAATCAAAACCCTAAGGTTCTTTCTAACCGGTTAAGCAGAACGCTTTTAAATACAGTTTGTTCTGTTGTGTTTCCAAGGAACTTCCACTTTGTTTGAAACCTGATTTAAATTAGCCTTTCCAAGCAGTCTCACAAGAAGGTCAAGATCTTTATCTCAGAAAGTTTGGGGATTTTTCCTGGTAGAGTCACTGACAATTCTCCTTCATCAGATCAAAACCCCAAGTGACAGGTTCATTCTTCGATCCTGTGCTTAACTTACACAATATAAATTTCTTAGATCTGATTAGAATTTGCCACACGCATGCACACACACAGAATCATGGGTCAGCATTACAGACAAATTTTTTTTTAAGCCTCCTTGTAAAAATAAAAATCAACTTCAGATCTTCCTCAAAATACAGGAAAATCTACATAGAAACAAGACCATTAATTCTGGTTATCTTATTAATTTATATTGACCAAATATGGGTGTTTTTGTTTCCTCCTCTCTATCTGAGCATGTGTGGAACTACACACCTATGAAGGACAGTCCTAATATTTAAGAAGAATAAAAATTAATCTATAAGATGAAATAGAAAAGGGATCAAACATCTGTCTACTATACCAAAATATTTCATGGAAGAGGCTGTTCTGGTATGCAAAATCCCCACTCACTTCATAGGATTATAGCTGTGATCTTTTGAGAGTTAATGATGATACTCAAATATAAGTTCCCTGTGGAATCTGTCACTCATTTCCACTTTGGTGTGAGTTAGTTTATTAGTTGCATGGTTCTGAGGAAATGGAATTAAGACATCTATGCTAGGGAAAGGTCAAAAGAAAGATTTTTCCCAAGAACTGTGGGCTTGGGTGGCCACCTCACTGAAGAGAAGGCGCAGTAGCTCAGCACACGGGGTGAAATTGGCTATAGATTGGAAAAAGAGTCTGCAGTAAAATAAGGTGACGGTTCACGAAAAACAGATCCATCCGCCTCATATTATATCCTGTCATTATGTAAAGTTTTTCTTTCCTCTTTCTCTCTGCATATGCATCAATCTAGATATATACATATATGACTCAGACAAGAAACACATGAATATTTGTACTTTCACAATATTTTTATTTTCATGATTATTATTTGCAAATATCTTTCTTGATTATACCTGTGAAGTAATTTATATGCAAATAACAGTCACATTATATAGGCCAGCAAGTCTATTTCTCTCCTAAAATAACACGCAAGTTTATTCCTAGCTCTCTCGCCTTTTGGAAAGAAATCAGTTATTAATATATATATGTCAGTACTTGTTGCCATCAACTCAAGTGTTATAAAAGGTGGTGAGTTAGTCAAGGAATATATTCTGATTTAAAACATTTAAATCCAATTATAGATACTCAGGAAACACTATTGACTGGTGATTTTTTTCTTAAATCACACCTCAGATACTCACTTATAAACAATAAATTCTCTGTTAGGGAAAAAATCACCTATTATACCATTCATGGATTTATTTTATTAATATGTTATTAATATTAATAAACTACTAATGAACTACTAATGACAGCCTACCTTCAATAACATTGCTTTTTATTTCAAAGTGTTTGAAATCACTTTGAAGCTTTAATCGTCTCAACAATTCTTTACTATTTCCTGTAAAGGATTTCAACACATCAAAACCCCTGACTTCTGAAACACAGAGGTGTTAGGGAGATATCACATTAAATATGAAACAGTTTCCTCAGTGACAATTGCATTGAAAGCATGTGTATCACAATATTTTTCACTGAATCCCACCTACTTCCACCACTCTGCAGTGTTTCAAAAAACAGGAACATACTGACAATATAAGTTTATTACCTACTCAGAGGTCACATTATATGTCATGAAACTCATTGAGGATAACTCATAGTCAATCTTCTTATTGCTGAGTGTAAGTTCTGAGGAAGAGGGAAAAATAAAACGGGCATGTTCATTGCAAAAGCAGCCCAACATGTTTCACAGATAAGTCTCTCCAGAATATTGGTCAGTTTATAACAGTTGTGCATGTGTGCATGCTAAGTCGCTTCAGTTGTGCCTGACTCTTTGCCCTATGGACTATAGCCCGCCAGGCTCCTCTGTCCATGGGATTTTCCAGGCAAGAATCCTGGAGTGGTTGCCGTTCCTCTAGGGGATCCTTCTGACTCAGGAATCAAACTGGCCTCTCCTGCATTGGCAGGTGGGTTCTTTACCACTAGCACCACCTGGGAAGCCCTTAAAACAGCTAAACAATATCAAAAGACCTGAGGCTTAAGTACGGAGAGCCCAGAGCAAACAAGATCAAGTTATAAATGGAATCACTTCTATATGTCAAACATAAAAATGCAGAGGGTGAGGGAGAGCTTTTACGGAACCAAAAAAAAAAAGAAGTAAAAAGGATTTTATGTATTTATTTTGAAATGGGCTTTTCCCTGTCCTTTTTCTATAATGTTCTCATTGGCACTACCCCTGGATTGACTTGGGAAAGTCTGCTGTTGTCATTGGGGGAGAAAAATTTGCCACCTGTAAGCCATTTAGGTCTGGGATGAAAATCAAGCCTGGAAACTGCCAATGGTTCTATGTTTAATTTTAAATGAGAAGAGAACAAGTCAGAGGCAGAGAGTGACTCAGTGAGTCCAAGACTCAAAAAAGAACATTTGGGACCCCATGCATTTAATCAGCACCACAGTGCGGCTTGAGCTGACACCTGCAGAATGTGTTGCTTCGTCATCTGTCCTCCTGTAGAATAAATGGAACTTCTGGAAGTAGAGCTACAGGGATTGGAACTATAAAACTATAGCAATATTAATATTTAATCAACAAAAGCATAATTATATCATTACATTGCAAGATGAGATTATTCCTATATTTAGAAAAATATCCCAACTTGCCATCTCCGATCATTTGAGTTAAAAGTCAAAATCAAAAGTTTCTGCAGTTTTTTCAGCCTGTTGAAATGGTATGGAGAGGTAGAGTCGAGTGGTGGGATTTTAATAGCTTCTGGAATGCTGAGTTTCTATGTGTGATAATTGCCCAGTCATCAAATATAATTGCTCATGACTTGAAAAACAGTAAAAAGACTATTGTATAAAACATTCATACAGAAATTAAAACAAGTCAGAGCAAAGAGCAATTTTACAACTTCTCTTGTGTCAAGCACTTCAAAAATTGCATTTGCACTTTAATTCTACCTCAGTTGCACATAGAAATTATGAAATCGGCTTCCAGCCATCCTTATTATCCAAAATGGGGTCTCAGAGGTGTCCCAACAAAATGGATTTTAAAGTCTGCTAAGAGCATTGCAGGAAATTGATCCAAATTAAATGCCTCTATTACACAGTGACCAATGTGTATCTCTATTAAATTTGTTAATGAAGATTTTAGAAATACTTTGAAATATTCTGGTATTTGGGGGCCTCATTTACAGAGAAATGTTTTCAAGATTTGTTCCATATTTGTAATACAAACCACACTTAGAAAAACTAATGTCCTTATTTAAAGTAAAACATCTGACATTTAGCAAAATATCACCACTCAGTAAAATATCCAACATTCAGCAGGGTCTTCAGTAGAGTTGATAGCTACAAGAAATATGTTTCTTCCTCTTATTACTCAAATCGCTTTCCAAGGAAACACTGTAGTCTTCATCTCTCTCCTATCTCCAGAACTTTTCTCCATCAACTACTCTTATTTGTTGATTTCTTCTTCATCTCCACTGATTCATTCCCCATTGATTATAAATAAAAACCAGTTTCTTTCCTTAATAGAAAATCACTGAAAACAGGTATTTAAATGAATATTTGTACACAGAAGTTTATAGCAGCTCTATTCACAATAGCTAAAGGGAGAAACAGCCCACGTGTCCATCAACTGATAAAACAGATAAAATGCCGTATATCCATATAATGGAATACTATTCAGCCCTAAAAAGGAACACAGTGCTGATACACGCTACATGAGATAAACCTCAAAAACATTATGCTAAGTGAAAAGTCAGGCACATTGTGTATGATTCTATTTATATGTATTATCCAGAATAGATAAGTCCATAAAGAAAAGTGGTGTCAGAACCAAGGAAAGTGGGGAGCAGGGAAAATGGGAATAATCACTGAAAGTGAGAATGTTAGTCGCTCAGTCATGTCCGACTCTGTGACCCCACGGACTGTAGCCTGCCAAGCTCCTCTGTCCATGGGGTTTTCCAAGCAAGAATGCTGGACTGGTTTGCTATTTCCTACTTGACCCAGGGCTCGAAGCTAATTACTACTTTTGTCTTACTCACCAAATCCCTCAGTTCAGTTCAGTTCAGTTGCTCAGTTGTGTCCGACTCTGCGACCCCATGAATCGCAGCACGCCAGGCCTCCCTGTCCATCACCATCTCCCAGAGTTCACTCAGACTCACATCCATCGAGTCAGTGATGCCATCCAGCCATCTCATCTTCTGTCGTCCCCTTCTTCTCCTGCCCCCAATCCCTCCCAGCATCAGAGTCTTTTCCAATGACTCAGCTCTTCGCATGAGGTGGCCAAAGTACTGGAGCTTCAGCTTTAGCATCATTCCTTCCAAAGATATCCCAGGGTTGATCTCCTTCAGAATGGACTGGTTGGATCTCCTTGCAGTCCAAGGGACTCTCAAGAGTCTTCTCCAAATCCCTAGGAACACCTATTGTGTCTTTGGTGCACTAGATTCCAAGTCTCTTCAAAGTGGGAACTATGTCTGTCTTGTTCATTCATTTATGACTCAGTATCTAGCATAGTTTGTAGAAAGTAGGTACTTAATATTTACTGAACTAAAGTTTATTCGAAATTTCTTTTTTCACTTTCCTGCAGCATCTGACATTTTTGAGAACTCTCCCCCTTCCTGACTTTCATGCCATCACCAGTCTGGATTCTGCCTCACCCTACGCTGGGTAATTTTTCCTTTCCCTGCACCTCAAACCTTGCCTTGACATCCCAGGAATCCATCCTCCCTGTATTCTGGTCTCATTTTTTTTTTTAACTCCACATGCTCACCCCAAGCAATTTTTTCCACCTTCCCACTTTCACCTACTATTGATCAATCTTGATTTTTTTTCACTTATCACCTTAATCAATATTATTCATCTTTCAGATCCCAGGTCAGTCATAGCTTCCTTGGGAAAGCCAACTCTGAGACCCTTCTCACTGGCCTTGAATGAAAATATTAGCTATCCCTTTCTTGTTTCGTTTCTAATTTATGTCACTGCATACACATCCCTTTATGGACTTACCACATTGAAAGGCATGTTATTCTTTATTGTCTTTCTCTCCACCTAAGCTTCATAAATGAGAATGAGGATTATATCTTGCTTATTACTCTACCTCCAATGCTTAACATATATTGAAAAACTGGTTAACAAATGACCCTTATCTCTCCTGGATTATGACAAAAAACCCTTGAAATCTGTCCTTCTTCACCAAGTTTTCACCCCTCCAACCTAATATCCTCAATGCCACCAAAGTTAGCTTTCTGAGCAGATCACATTATGGAACTGCTTAAAAATCTTCAGTTCCTCTTCATCACTTACACAGTCAAGAATAGACACCTTCACATAACATAGAAGATGCTCCAAGACCTGATTCCTACTTATCTTTCTAGCAATATCTTGCATCACTTTCCATCAACATACTTTACTGTCCATCCTAGATTAGACTAGTCTTTGCTTACAAAACCTACAAAGTTCTTTTCTGCCTCGACATCGGCACATGTTCTTACAAAATTTTTACTCGTCTTTTAAGACCCAACACAAAGACCCCAATCTTCTTGAGGCATTTCCCTGCCTTTTCAGAAAGAGTCCCTCCCTCTCTGTTCACTCATAGAATGCCATCACAATGTATTCTAATTATCATTTCACAGTGATCACGTTATAATTATTTTTTTCTAAGGCTTTCTCCCCACCCTCTAAAAACCAGCCCATTTTGTACAACCTTTCTTGGCTTCTATCACAGTGCTGGATATAGACTAGATGCTCAATGAATGTTTGATGAATGAACGAGTGTATGTGTGTATACATACATGTATTTATTTACATACATACATATATATATAATACATTGAATATGAAAGTTAATTTGATTACATTTAATTTAAAATATATTTGTAATTTAATACATCTGTGAATTTCTTAGTAAATGTTACACATTCTGAAATAGTTATTAAAGGATTCACACTATGGACAGATGGTAAAGAATAACTGAGAATCCTGAAGGATACATATGCGCTCACACATCTTCCTTCATTCTCTCTGCCTCGCTTATGCCTTCCTGGCCCCACCAAGCCTGTCACTTTTCATCTTCCCACCCTGCCAATTCTCATGAGAAGGCAAACTGGAAAGGGTGTCATTGGAGTGGGTAGGGAGTACAGAAGGGCCATGAAGTCTCAGAGGCTTAGAAAGTACATTGCTCTATATGTTTTTAAAAAGCAAATGTTATATAAAGCACCCCTGTTAACCAATCCTGACAGCTAATGAGTTTCCCAATGTTCATCTATAAGATCAAATCATAGATTAAGACATGTAGCAAATTTCACAAGGAAAAGAAACAAGCACTCCATACTTCCCATCTTGTCTTTGCCTGCTTTGACTTATATGCATGTTGGTTTTTCCCTCTCACACCTTTGGAAAGAGTGGTCATTTTTGTCTGTTGTCGGTTTTTCTACCTGTGATACTTTATTACTCACAAAATAGTTTCTAATGATTGGAATATAAAGTCGTATGCCTTGAAAATATTTCAGTAGCACTCTGTATAATCTGAATTTAAAGAAACTCCTTTTTGTTTGTCAAATAATGAATGTTATGATGGCTATTATAGATGATAAAAACATCCAAGAAACAATGTTGTTATCTGGGAATAAAGTTTGAGGCTACATAAGATACATTAGGAAAAAATACTATTAATAATAATTAGAAGATCTCCTCAGTGATTGGGGGGCTTCCCTGCTATCTAAGTGGTAAAGAATCCACCTGCCAAGCAGGAGACACAGATTCGATCCCTGGGTTGGGAAGATCCCCTGGAGAAGGAAATGGCAACCCACTTTAGCACCCTTGCCTGGGAAATCCCATGGACAGAGGAGACTGGCAGGCTACAGTTCATGGGGTTGCAAAAGAGTCAGACACAACTTAGTGACTAAATAACTACATCAATTATTTTTCAATATGTAATTGAGATACCAAAAAATCTAAAGTCATCTAGATATGAAAACCCAAAGATTATTTTCAGAGATAGAAATCAAAATAAAGCAATCAAATTATCAGATGGTTAGAAAAACACATCATCACCAATTCAATTTATTTGTTATTAATGAACTATATCCAGAGTGGAAAAGCTCATTTATTTAATAATTTAGACCAGAAAGAAACACAAAGATTCAGAAGAGAAGTTTGAATATCCAAGTAAATGTCTTGGGAAGCAATCTTGAAAAGTAAGGCTTAGTTATTTTTATTGTTATTAAGCTTTAAATACATTTTTAATTACAGTCAACAAAAATTAATATATGTTTTGTCATTTTTTTTTTCACATTTAAATAACACCACCACCAAGAGCAACAACAGCAAACACAAATAATCATGGCACCCTGGCCTCCCAAATCTGATATTGCCCTGGAGTGGTCAATTCAAACCTGTGGCGAGGACCATAGATCAAGGTGGCATAACTACTAAATAAGTTCCGCAAATGAGGCTATTGAAACAAATAATAAAAGCAATAAAATTAGATTTATTTCTGAGCAGTGAAAATGAAAAGCAGGAAGGAGATGCTATGAAACTGAATTTCAGATCAACCTATTATAGATGAGGGGGACTTGTTGCCATGTTATATTTTCTTATACCCTAGATCCTTAACTTCTATTACTGTGAACTCTTCAGTTCTTTAAAATACAGTCGCACCATTTTTTTTTTCAAGATTAATATATAAAAGAGTAAAAGATTACTCCTGGGCTAGGACCCTGTAAGCTAAATTTCAGCCTGGAGCACATTTTTATAGCTGAGTTATAAACCTTTGAAAATAGGTGTTTAGAATGGAAATGTTAAGAGACCCCTAACTGTAGTGGCACAAATAGTCCTGGCATCATTCATCTAAAAAAGGTATATAGGCAGCTATCATATGTACACTTCAGATAAAGGAGCCTGACGGAGGTCAGGCTGTATTCTACCAAGGATTTAATGGTCCTTTGGAAAAAAGTTACAGTGATGGGTGGCAGGGGGTGGAAATGGGTCAGGGAACAGAGGGAAAGAAAGGTTGACATACTATCTGGATGTTATTTTTTTCTTGAAGTGTCATGGAAATGTCTTAAGACAAACTGAGTTAACTAAAACTACCAGCATCAAATAATGACAGGAATTATTACATTGTCATGAACATTTATTGCCCTTAAATCATTCAAAGCTATTCAACATATTATTTAACTAAAGCTATGTTGCCCTTATAAAAAAGCGTTTTTTGATCCAGAACACATTATGTCCATATACCTATAGGAGAAAACAAATTTCATATGTACAGTAATTGAAATAAAATAATGGAGCATTTAGAATCTTCTAAGAGTACCTACCTGTCTCTGTTTCCTGGTTTGAAATGAATTTTTATGCTCTTAAAGGTAGCAGCTCCATGATACGTTGTGCCTAGTTTACATCGTGCCTTTTAATATGGATTATATCTTGCAATATACCCTCTTGCTCCCAAATATATCTCTGCTCTGATATACTTTAACTCCTCCCTGAAGTTTCCATGGATTCTCAGAAGGCATACTTCTTTGAAATAATTTTTTTCTGGGCAGGTAACATAATAATTTGGTTTAGAACAAGATAAATCTATGCACAATAGCAGAGACCATGATTACTGAGAACATAATGGGAAAGTACTGTATGGTATTTAGAATTCAAATACTTATAGGATTAAATCATCATTTTCTTCTATAACCATTACCTTGCCAAAAGGAAGAAGAAGTGAAAAGGAGGAGCAAGAGAATTCATCTGATTTGATGGACAGATTATTTCAGATACATTAAACAGATACAGAGAAGCCTCTGAAGTTACCACACAAGGAGCGGCAGGTTCAGACTCAAAGAGGAGACTCTTAACTTCTTGTAGTTGTTACTGATACGGTAACAAGTTGGTGGAACTGGTAGGTCCACTAAATACATCTAGGTACATTAACTCTCTGATTCAATTAAGAAAATTTAAGTTTGTGAATCCCTATTTTTAGAAAATATGTAGAAAATTTGAATTATGTGATTTCTGGTAACTATCCAAACTGAGGTTTTACAGAGCATCCCCAGATTAGAGGAAGAAAACATCAATCATGTTCTTTGCAGACTGGGTACTGATCTTTCAAGTGCATTGTCATAGCTGATTGGCAAATTCCACAAATTTCTATTTGAAAATACAGTGAATCCTTCTCGTGTAAATATCATATGTACATACAGTACATTAATATTTCCAAAACTAACTTTTTGAATCACTTGAATAATACATTTAAAAAGCCTGTTGTCTGACAATGTATAAATGAAACAACATTTGGATGGAATTTTTTTCTCAACTTTTTCTATCCTTTGCTGTTACGTTATGGAGCTACAAAAATTCAAAATAATTCAATTAATGTGTTTTAAATTAGAATGTTGTTGTTGTTTAGTTGCTAACTCATGTCCAACTCTTTTGCAACCCCATGGACTTGAATCCCTCCAGGATCCTCTGTCCATGGAATTTCCCAGGCAACAATACTGGAGTGGGTTGCCATTTCCTTCTCCAGGGGATTTCCCAACCCAGGGATTGAACCCCCATCTACTGCTTGGCAGGTGGATTATTTACCACTGAGCCACCAGGGAAGCCCATTGAAATTATTATGCTGTTGAGATAATATGCATATAAAATAAAGACCTAACTATGACCCGAACATCTACAGCATTCATGTTCACCATTCTTGTTCCAGTCTCCCTGCATGATTTAAAACTGTCTTCGTTAACAGATGCAGACACTGAACTGAGATTTAGAAGGTTAAAAAAAAGCTCCCAGCTATTCACCTCCTAAATAAACATATTCTTCATTTTCAGGATTCCATATTTATCCTTTCCAGGTGTCTCAAATGGTTAAAAACAAGCAAAACAAACATTTTAAAGAAATGTTTCAATTCCTCAGTAACTTCAAGTGCTGTTGATTTTAAGAATGCAGAAGTACTGCTATAAGATTCTTTTTGGGTCACATCACCATTCTATGGCTCTATTTGTGGCTCTTAATATTTAATAATGTTGCTTCAGGAATTCATTCCTAATCAGGAAATGTGTCATTTGCCCTTGAGCATGGTCTATGGAGTCTGACAATAGTGCCGGGCACATGCCATAGGTCATGTAAGACGGCCACCTTGTGACTAGCTGTTATAAATAAGGGCTCTAGGGTCAAACCTGTCTGCTCTTTGAAGAGGTTGGGAGGTTTCACCCTGAAAGCAACACCAGCTCTTGGTCTGGAAACCAGGTCCCCAAGGAGACCCTGGGCAAGCACTTTCAAATAGCTCAGAGTGAGAGACGAGGCACAGCAAATGTCAACTTACATAAACCCATACGAGAAGAGATGAGAAAATAGTGTCCTTTTCGCAAGGGCAGAAATCTAACTTTCTTAGGGAAAAAAAATGTGCAAAAATTGTAAAAATGTAAAGATGTAAGCAAGGCTAGTAATAAATTTAGCTGTTGATCCCCAATATAGATGGACAAAAAGTCTGAATTCAGTAAGTGGCTAAGAAAAGGGACACAAGTTTGCCTTTATCGCTGACTGTGGCTTGGAGAGGCTACGGGCATTTTATACAATGAGGTCAGCAGGAATATTCAGTCCTATCAAAGAAGGTACAGTGAATAATAGATTTATTATAAAGAATTACTACAATGTCATTGATATTTATAGGAAAATACACTGCAAGGAAAATGCATAGTTCTATAGCCCAAAGATTATTAAATGTAAATTGCCCCCAAAGGTTAATCTTTTGAGGTCTGCCCCTGACCAATTCTCTCTTGAATTCCTAAGGCCCAGGACTTATCTCCAGGGTCCTTCTCCTGGACCAGTCCATCATTTCCATTTCATTGAGCTAATAAAATCATTGTCTCCATTACCTCTTCCATTATCTACCATTCTCATGTCTTATTCATGTTTTACATCTCTTTCCCCAGAATCCGAAAACCAAAGTTTGCTGGGACAATTGTACACACAGAGATTGGACAAGATCATTTACATTGTATCATATTTTTTTGTTCTGTGGTTCCTAAATATCTTACATTAGAAGATACGTTTTAACCTACCAAAGTTTGATCTATCCTTGAATGACTGATTTCACACTACTATCCTGAGAAAGGTATAAAGTACTATACATATGTATGTGTATATATATATACATATATATATATGCACTTGTATGTGTGAATGTGAATCCATGTGTAACCATATATGTACATAAACATGTACATGAATTCAGTAAAACTTTTGTTGTCTTTTTTTGAATAGTACTGCAGTAATAACAATAGCATCTACACATAGATTAAAGACAGTATAGATTTATTATTTTCCTTTATAAATAAGACTTTGGTATTTATGTATTCGAGCCACTTGCAATAATTCTGCCTCCAACATCACTGCTTAAGAACACACAGTATACAGAAGATCTTTTGTACTAACTGTTTGGTATCAGCCTGCATTTGGTGCATGCATGCAAGCTAAGTCACTTCAGTCATGCCTGACTCTTTAGACCCCATGGACTGTTGCCCACCAGCCTCTCTGTCCATGTGATTCTCCAGGCAAGAATGCTGGAGTAGGTGGCCATGCCCTCCCCTAAGAGATCTTCCTGACCCAGGGATCAAACCTGCATCTCTAATGTCTCCTGCATTGGCAGGAGGATTCTTTAGCACCAGTACTTCCTGCATTTGATGAGTCCAGTCCATAAAAATCTGATCTAAACCAATATCTCCATCCAACAGAAGTGCCTACCATGGTGCTTTTACAAAATAACTGGGGACTGGCACTAGCTTAATCTGCATTTCACCCTCCCCAAGGGTAATGCTCTCACTCAGCCAACCATGTTACCTGTTAACTGCAGTGTCCACTCACCTATCCACCATTTTACTGACCTTTCTTTGTAGCTGCTGAAATTTATTTGATAATGGGTCAATGCTGAGAAGATCAGGCATCAATCATACCAGGCAGGGCAGGGAAGACAGTCTTTTCAGTAGATCTCAGATTGTGTTATGTGAGTATTTCTCCATACTATCAAGTTTGACCAAAATCTCTTTAGGAGGAGCTATTTCCTAAAATTAGGCAGATTTGAATACCAAGAGGAGTATAAACAGACTTTAATTCTTGTCTGCTGCTGCTGCTAAGTCGCTTCAGTCATGTCTGACTCTTAGCGAACCCATGGACTGCAGCCCACCAGGCTCCTCCATCCATGGGATTTTCCAGGCAAGAGTGCTGGAGTGAGGTGCCATTGCCTTCTCCTAATTCTTGTCTAGGACTTCCTTGGAGGCTCCGATGGTAAATCATCTGTCTACAATGTGGGAGACCTGGAATCAATCCCAGGAATTTATATTCATTGTAGAAAACAGTCCCTTCCGCTGAATGAGGTGGTGCTAAAAGAGTTCTCACACTCCAGGATCTCAGTGTCCTCATCTCATCTTGTTTGAGGCAAGAACCAGAAATTTGTTTGCTTCAAATAAGATACATGTAGCTGCATATCTGGGCTTTCCAGGTAACTCAGCTGGTAAAGAATCCGCCTGCAATGCAGGAGACCCCGGTTTGACTCCCAAGTTGGGAAGATCCCCTGGAGAAAGGATAGGCTACCCACTCCAGTATTCAAGGGTTTCCCTGGTGGCTCAGATGGTAAAGCATCTGTCTGCAATGCAGGAGACCTGAGTTCGATCCCTGGGTTGGGAAGATCCCCTGGAGGAGGGTGTGGCAACCCACTCCAGGAGAATCTCATGGACAGAGGAGCCTGGTGGGCCATGTCCATGGGGTCGCAAAGAGCCAGACATGACTGAGCAACAAAGCACAGCACAGCATCACTGCTGCTATCCACCCATCCCGTGGTTTTGCAGCAGTGTTCTACTGAGGCCTTCTGGGAGCACTTTTGAGTAGAGTCAGTTTTACTTAGTTTTCCCAGGATTATCTTGAATTATATCTATTAATTTGAAGCAATAATTAATATTCCCTCTCATACTCAAAAGTATCCTACTTTTAGAAGATAAATTGTATTATGCACTCTAATTATAAGATATCCTCAAGTGTTTAGTACTCCCTTCCTTGTCTGATGATAGCAGTCCTCTGAGAGTCTAAAATACAGATTCTTGGGCCACATTCTATCTCTCTTAGGGAGAATCTTGGAAATGCATGTGCTTAATAGGTACTGCAATTGATTCTTCTGAACAAGAAAAGTTCAATCTTTGCCACTCTCGAAAATTCTAGTTTTGTCTCATGTGCTATCTTTTGACTACATCGCTGGTCTATATACACCCTTTTTCTCCTACACCTTAGGAAAATTCCCACTTCCTAAACTTTCCAAGCTTAATTTTTAATCCAGAGTGCTTCTGCACCTAATTTGTACTATTCTACCCTCACAGGGACCCTCCCAGCTAGAGACCTGGCTTTCCCAGGGGTGTGCTGAAGCTGAGTGGTACCAGCATCTCAGAGCCAGGTGTGTCCATCTCTTCCCAACTCAGTGATGTCACGTAGAGAGCCTGAAACCGGCCATGCTGAGAATATTTACACCATTTGGCAAATGCTATAAATAAAGCCTTCACCTACCCCACCCCAACAACCCCAGAGCAGCTTGTGAAACATTAACCAGCACACCGCTGACTAAACATTTACACCTAATTATTCCACTACCCTTCAGACAAACAAAACAAACAAACATCAAATATTTCCTATACAGAGTCAGTCTTAGGCATGTACGAGAAAGCCAGAGAAAACATTCCACATCAGAAGACTACTACCATTGTAGTTTATCTGCTGTGATGTTTTGTTCGGATATTTTTCATTTTCTAAATATCAAAAAGATTTGTTTAAACTATAGAAAGTTGACTGTATTATGTTCAAATTTAGGAATTAAAAGCTCATTTTTATTACAATGTGGTTTATTTATATCAATATAAAATTGACACATGCTCATTATAGAAGCATCACATTAAGAATTCTTAGTTCCAAGTACTCAGGGACCCTGGGATATCTATTGTAACCTTCTGTTTTTTAGTTCTGTCTTACACTGAAAATTTTATTATAAACATCTCTCTACATAAGTATACTTTTACACAAAACTATGTTATATATAATATTCTGTTGTGTAGTACAATTTGACTGATATGATAGACTGATTTTTATCCCTTTTTGTTTAAAATGTGGGTAGCGTACAAATTTGTGTTATTAGAGCAGCACTACTGTCAGCATGACTGAAGATATTTTGGCATGCATCTTTAATTACATTTAGAAAAAATTTATTAAAGGAGAATTGCTCTGTTAAGGGACAGTTATTTTAACACATTTGGTAGATACCATTAAATTGCCCTTCCAGAGAAGTGGCAACTGGGTCACCAGTAATAAATTAGAATATTCATCTTTCAACACTGTTAAGGATATACTTATTAAAATAGGTATTCATATATATAAATATTATATATTATGTAATTGTCTCTACAAACTCCTGCTTTTGGGGTCTTTTCTATAATTCTGCAGTTTGGATTTCTTCAATGAAATGACCAAGTCTTTTTAAGAAAATAAAGATGCTGAACTTTCAAGAGAGTCATTAAAGTGGCTTTGGATTAAATTTGACCTCTTAATTCTAAACTTGAACCCCAAACCAAAGCAAATACAGAATTTTCTCACTTATGGTCAAAAGTATCAGAGCATTTTTCTTTTTTAAAGAACAGATTCATCCAAATGCTTCAGCAATAGGATCACTTGCCCCTGTTAAGACAGAAAAAGAGAGAGAGAGGGAGAGAGATTCTTTTGATTTTGTAAGATTAAAAAGACTTCAACCAATAATCACTGTCTAGTAAAAGGGATAGGGTGTTTTTCCCAACCACACAAAACAACAGCAACCCATAAATTCTATAAAGACAGTTTAATAGGCACTTAAGCATAGTCAAGTTAATATAAATATTTAAATCTTTTCTATGCATAGTTGAGGTTCCCTTGGATTTCAACCCACTTCATTTTTTAAATAGCACATCATTATTTTGCCTTGTTGAAGAACTGTCATGTAAATATTGGTATTGTACTTCAAAGGAGAAAAAGGCTGTTGATTTTCAAATGAATATTCAAAGATTTCTGATATCTTTGATAGTTGTTCAAGTAGGTAAGTTCTGTGCTTAAGAACAATTTCCTGGAACATGTTGGTGATTAAAACACTATCTTATGCTCTTATTGGATGTTGCTCATTTAGACATGGAAAAAGTAACATGCTTCTCATGTCCAGTAATTCATAAGATACAAGAGATAGTATAATCCTGCTTGTAAGGAAACAAATTCTGTGAAGAAAAAAAAAATACCCCAAATTAAAAAAGCATGTTTCAAAATTGTATTCAGTCTTCACATACATGTGTCAAATGTTTCCCTTTCTTCTCGTCCAATCATGGATACTACTGGACCTCTTCAGGGATTTAGAATGCTATGATTCTTAAAAGTGCGTTCTGCTCATTGAATTTGAGAATGTTAAAAAATGAACTCCTTCAGTTTATGAAATTATTCATGCTGGAGGCAAACTCCTTTGTATCTTATGTCAGAGACCTGGTGGGAATCTTCAAATGGAAATAGTAAGAAGAAATGTCTCCTGATTATAACACATTTTTTTTTGAATGAAAACCTAATGTTTTGTTTACAAAAAGGAATGTCTCACATATCAAGAAGAAAGTCTGATCTTAAACAGAGCCCAGTAATAGCTGTAGCAGACACAATTAGCAAACCATGGAAAAAAGCCAGAAAAAAACATAAATTTCTTCTCTCTCTGTTTATGTTACATTCCTGACTCTATCTAAATCCAAACAGGCATGTTTTTCCATCAGTGTTAGTCTATGGAGAATTTAGTAGATAAAAGAGAAGCTACAGCCTTGAGACAATGAATTTTGACCTCACTAAACATCCGCTAAATAGAAAACTGTAACAATAAATATTAAATTGAAAAAGTTGTCAGGCTTTAAGACCTGGTTCCTTTTCGGTTTATTTAAAACAAATTGCTTCTTCCCTTTTTTCCTTTTCATGGGAACTTTTTTAACAACTAGATTTTTGTTTATGATTATATGAGAAGAAAGTTAGTTATATGTAAATAAATATGTAAATAAAACTGAGGTAGTGTATTAAGTAAACCCTAACACATGAAATGAAACAGTTTATAATGAATAGCTAAATCCATGAAATGGTTAGGCAAAATATCTTTAAATGCCCCAAATTCCTAAATATGTCACTAATCATAGGCACAAAGCAATATGGAATTTCCATTTGTCTAGGTTCTTAAAAATTGATTAATAACATAAAAGAAACACGTTTTGAGCATGCAGAAGAATGATTAAACCAACATAGCAGTTTCTGTGCTAGAGGAAACTTCCTGAAAGTTCTAATTCTTTATGGAACATGGAACTAACTACATGTTCCATTCTGCTTTTATATGCATAAAATACTCTGGTTAAATCATCTAACCAATCAGAAGAAATGGTTGATACCCTCACATTTTAAAGAGGGGTTGCTTCAGACCCAAGGAGAGCAACAGATGAAAGTTAGGGTTCAGGCAAGGTCCCATCTAATAAGAAAAACTGCCCTAATCACTGAATAAGTGTGATGAAGCCAGAAGAGAACCCAAAGGTGACCTAAGATGAAGTGAGCACAGCCATAATCTAGTGAAAAGAGCACTGATTCCAGCATTAAAGCGATGTAGGTGCAGAGTCTGGTTCCATTCTAATCACTGTGCAAATTTTGAGTTGTCTATACAGTATTGCTGAACCTCCATTTCTCATTTTAAATGTGAATAATCACAGTACTCACTCTATAATTTATTTCAAGAATTAAATGAGATGATGTTTGAAATGTTAGCAGTACTCTGGCTAGAATAAATGTGAGCATATTAGTATTATTAAACACCCAATCTGTATTAGTACACAGAAAATCAGAAAATCAGTTGCACTCATATGACTTCTTGGAAAAAAAAAAAAATGTTAGAAATGGTTTTTGTATTTTCATGATTCTTTGTGACTTGTTTCTATACTTTTGGCTCCAGCAGGTCTAGAAATTGTTTTAAGAAAAGGTATGCTTTGGCAAGGAGTTTCCTGGTGGCTCAGCCAGTAGAGAACCTTCCTGCAGTGCAGGAGACCCAGGTTCGATCTCTGGGTTGGGAAGATCCTCTGGAGAATGAAACGGCAATCCACTCCAGTATTCTTGCTGGGAAAATCCCATGGACAGAGGAGCCTGGTGGGCTACAGTCCATGGGGTCACAAAAGAGCTGGACCCGACTTAGTGACTAAACAGCAACAATGGTATGGCAAACAAAGGTGGACTGTCGGGCAGAAGCCCCTCACTACCCCACCTAACCTGGAGAGAGTTGCTTCTACAGACCTAGGATATCCACAGAGTCCTAAATCCCAAATCTGTAGAGGAGCTGCCCAGGAATGTGCATCTGAGGGCTTTCCAGGTGGTTCAGCGATAAAGAATCTGCCTTTCCATGCAGGAGAAGCAGGAGACGGGTTTGACCCCTGTGTTGGGAAGATCCCCTGGAGGAGGGCATGGTAACCCACTCCAGTATTTTGCCTGGGAAATCCCATGGACCAAGGAACCTGGCAGGCTATGGTCCATGGGGTTCAAAGAATGAGATACAACTGAAGCGACCGAGCAGGTTTGTAGAAGTCTCTTAAGAAGGCAGTCATGTGAACAGACAGTCTTTAGGGGGCAATGTAACAGGATAGACCCCAGAAGGCCCACTGGCCCAAGCATCTTTGTGTCCTAGAGTCTCAACTGGTTATGCACTGAAAGGTGGTTGGATGCTAGAACAGGTAAAACTTCAAATACTTGTGATGCATGTGCCTCTGTTTGGGATGATCCCCTGGAAAAAGAAATGGCAACCCACTCCAGTATTCCTGCCTAGAGAATTCTATGGACAGAGGAGCCTGGTGGGCTACACAGTCCATGGGATCCCAAAGAGTCGGACACAACTGAAGGACTAACACTTTCGCTTTCACTGTTGTGAAAGGAGCCCCCAAGATTGACTTGTCAGATTAGCCGTCATTTGGGACCCTGAGCAGAAGAGCAGGAAACCTGTGAAAGAAGCAGAATGGCAGGGGGAAGGGCAGGTGAGGCACCAAGAGAGGAGCAGGAAGGAGAACCTCCGAGCAGAGAGGGGAGGGGAGGAGAGGCGACGGCGAACAGGACTGGACCCTGAAAGGAAAGCACTGCTATACAGAGGCGCCTGAGAATAAAACTAGGTGCTCAGCAAAGCCCCAATGGTTGTGAGAAAAAATAGTAATAAATCATTGACTTAGAGCCAAGAGCACCTTCCTTCTTATGAACCAGTCTGAAAACACTTAAGAGAAAGTATTTTGCTTATATTACATCTGCTACTTTTTAGCAGTTATGAACATTATAGAAGAAAATCATATTCATAAATAAAAGATCATTTTATTCTGGAAAAAAAGAGAAAGCACGCCATACAGAAAAAATACCTCCGATGCATTATTACAAAACAATACTACAGTCTCCCCTTTGCCCTCTCTGGCATGCTTTCGGCCACTAGCAATCAGCAGACCACTAGGTAGGGGGAAGATGGCAGACTGCAACAGTCCAGAACATCCTCCCATAGAGCTAATAAAATCTTAATGCTAAAAGAGCTACTCTAAAGTGTGTTTGTTACCTAACTGAAACTTTATTCATTTATCGAAATGTGAATTTTAAGTTTAGCGGCTATTTTTCATCATATAATTTGCATCATCTCATGGAAAACTTGAAAAGCTATTACAGGCCCACTTACTATGATGTAAGTAGAAAAAATATGAAAGGAAAAAAAAAATGCCCTCCTTGCTCTTAGCTGAGTTTGCCAACATGTATCAAAAGCAAACAGAAATGAATATTTTGGAGCCCAATAACTGAAATTGGGGACGGGGTATCTGTCCCTTTAGATAAAATATATTTGTTCATTTTTATTCAAATACTTTGCTTTTTCATTTTTGTAAAATGATCTTGGGGATACGGAACTGTTTTCCCAGCAGGAAAAGATACCCGATATTCAGATCTGAACCAGTTGACTAGTTATGACATGAGTCAAAAGTAATATTTGCATCTCCCTAAATACTTGTGTATATATTTGTCATCCCTAAGTGAGGCTTGGTCCATTAATCCAAAGCAAACTTCAGCAGAATTTGAAGAGTGAGTCAGAACATCCGTAGGAGCCAAAAAGGCCATTTGGTAATCAAAGGACAGCAGTATCCTTCAGTATTTCAAGAAATAAACACATGTGAAGGAAAAATAAATGCAAAAGAATCTAATCACTAAAAATGCTTTGCCACATTACATATTCAGCTTTGAGCACTAGTTTTAAAAATACAGTTTAGACTTGGGAGACATTAGTTTTCAGGCCATCTAGTCAATTTCCTACAAACGCTGAATGGCTGATCATTAGAATAATTTCATAGGGCTCTTTGTGGAGTTGTTTTCAGTCTTCAGCTAAATGATTCACCAATGGAGTCAGCAGTGAACATTGTTATCATTGGTATAAAATCTTTCTGTTTTTCATTTGGGAGCATAATTTTGTTATTCTTATTCTCTCAGTTGTGTTGCTAATGAATACCAAAAATAACTGTTGTATAACCGCTGTTATTCATCACTAAACCGAGAAATTAGAAACATTAAAAAAAATACATTGACTTGAGAGTCAAGGCATGAGACACACACAGGAGATGACATGGTTTTGTGGGTAAGTGGCCCTGTTGTAATACATTCAACTTCTATCTTAGGACATCAAGTTCATGCCCAGTTGATACAGGTGGCATGAAATCATTAATGAACTTCTGCCAAAGTGAGTAATATGGTCCATTCTCACTGAAAAGATCAAGACCAATAGCTTTCCCAAGTAGTGTTGAGTAGCAATGAACTTCATCATCCTTGTGAACAGAGCTTGACAGACATTGTCAGATTCTCACTCCTGAGGTATCATTGTCATTCACTCTGCATTAACCCCGCTAGGAGCTACTGCTGGATTTAGCCTTCAAAGTCTCCTCATTATTTGACAAGTTAGAAGAGGTAGTGGAACTACTAGTAATTGGGAAACTACAACTCCATCCCAGCAAGTGACCTTGTCCCCAAACTAAGCTCTGGCTGGCCCCAGGTAGAACACCTTAATTGGCAGAGGAGTTATTATTGCTGCTCTTCAGCAGGAGTATTCCAGGAAAGGCATGGGTGAGAAGGATTTCAGCACAGCGCCGTGCGGATGAAATGCTGATAACTCCATCGGAGGCTGGCATATTGTGTGCGAGTGTCACCAGCTTTGGATTTATCTCTGTCACTTAGCTCCCATCTCAAAGAAGAATTTGATTTAGAGCTTCAAAAAATCAAGTCCAAATGAAAGAAGATTCAAGACAATTTTAAGTGGGAGGTCACATTTCCTTCTGCCCTCCTATTTTAAAAACCTGATCCCCCAGCATAGAGTCAGATTGATGTGAAGTTGATATTCAAATAACTTTGGTAAAAACTTTTAATTAGGTTTTAAACTTTTCAGACCTCTGTGCTCTTGGCACCATCTGAAGCTGGAAACGACAAATAATACAGAGGCTATTCCTTGATTCCTAATAGTTTGTTTTCATGATCAAGTGGATTAAATATTTTAGATCTCACTAGAAAGCTACGAAACGTAAAAGGTGTGAATACTAATGAGAAAATTTTTTATGAATACCTTAACCTTGGGATGCCTTGCCACAATTAAAAATAAACATGCAGAAGTTTGTCCGGCACTTCAATTAATGGAATATCTTAGTTACATATATGTATGAAATAGTCAAGTTTTATGGAATATGTTGAACTACTGCTCCAAGTCTGTTTGGTTTACTAAAAGCCAAAGCATAGTTAGTTATAGTAGTCTTTTGACATACAAAAAAGTGTCTATCTTAAACTCATTCCTAGGATTTGAAATATTCATTTGTAATTTAGTCACCAAGGGCAAATGGCACAGAGCTCCTTTCCCTGCTAGTAAAGAAGGGAGGTCCAGTCTGGTCCATGTACCTCTTCACCACACACAGCCTGCAAAATGTGGACATCAGCAACTTGTATCCAATCACTGTTTCCGAGAATAACTAAACACAAGGCATGAGGTAAAGGCTTCCTAAAATATTTCCACGTTTCCTAAAACCACCATTTATACTATTCTTTGTGATACTTAACTCACTGATCTAAGTGGAGTTTTAAATATATAGTAAATACTTAGTGGATCATCATAATGTTTTTAAATTTTATTTGTATTCTATATGTAAAAGAGGAAAAAAGAATAGAAATGGAACCATCATTATTACCCTCGAAATTCATGTGTGTGTGTGTGTCCATGCAGTCAATCAAACTAACTGAGACAAAGAATAAAAGAGGAAAGCTAAACTTCTTCTCAAATTAAAGTATTATATTATTTAGATAAAGGTAGATGTGTAAGTTTAAGTTATCGAAATCTGCTAGATCATTTTGCTATCTTGGTTTTGCCACTGTCAAATAAATATGATCTTTAAGTATAAGAAATGAATCTGAAAAGCAAACATTTCTGGTCTTGATTTAAAGTCACCAATGGTTCGTATTTAAAATCTAATCCAAAATGTAGTAGGGTGTATTATTTAGTCTCTGATAACCTTATAGGACTTTCCTGGTGGCTCAGATGGTAAAGAATCTGCCTGCAATGCAGGAGACCCAGGCTCAGTTCCTGGGTTAAGAAGATCCCTTAGAAAAGGGAATAGTAATCCACATCAGTATTCTTGCCTGGATAATTCCATGGACGTAGGAGCCTGGCAGGCTACAGTTCATGGAATCAAAGAGAGTCGGACATGATTGAGCCAATAGCTTATATGATTGGTTCTTATGAGTGAATATTGTCATTAAATTCATGTTTCTCATTTCTTTTACATTACTAGTGCAACTCCTGGGTTCTCCTGGGCACATGGAAAAACAGCAGCCTTTAACATGCTCAAGAAACCTTCAACTCTAGGGATAGTATTTGCAATATTAACAGACCATAGGAACCCCAGGGCATCAAAGAAAGAGTGATCATCCCAATATGCCAAGACAAAGAAAGTCTTCTGGGATGTAGAACTTTGAGTGCTTAATGGTAAAACCAGCAATATCCTCAGCAAATCAGGGAAAGTTGGTCACCCAAGGAAACAGCACCTTTGCAAAACCCATATGAGTGTGTTTTCCAAACTTTCCCCCAGCCAACTTACAGCCAAGGCAACAGTCTCTTCAGCTTAGGGAAATAAAGGATGCAATGGGGAATTTTTTTGTTTGTTTGTTTTAGTGTTGATCTTAAGAACGCAGAGAATGAGAGAATATGAAGAGTTGTTATATTCTTTTCAGCGGCCCTTTATAAGCATTTTCAATGCATCTTCTGAACCCCTGTTCTTAAACCTTGTCAAGCTTTCATGAAAGGTACAAACAATACTGCTGAGACAAGAGTTGTACCCTATAAAGGAGCAGTAGAAAGCTAAATACAGTTGTACACATTCCAAGATTTTTGTCCCAATAAAACATGATAGCCATTTGTTTGTTTTTAAACTCTCTTAAAATCCCATTTTTTTTTTGCCTCATGGCCATAAGCTAGGGAATTGTCTGAAGGGCTCTAACACAATGACGTGACCCAACCCCATAAAAAAGAATATATCAGAGTACCAGGTAACATTTGAAAGATTAATAAGGTGGGAGGGTTTGGGCAGCACATCCAGTAATTTCTTCTCGGTAGTTTTTCTAAAGCAGCTGAGATGCAGAACTCCAGCCCTGCTAAATTAAACATTTCAGCCCAGCTAACTAGTGCCACAATACACAGGTAGAAGTAATAAGTAATAATGAGTTTTGGGCCATTGAACATTGTGAATTTTCCCAGTGTACCGCAATTATAGAAACATCTGTGCTAAATAAGTTCCTACTGAAAGCTAGGAGTGTTTAATAATCCTCACAATTTCTCATTATCAGCCCTAATACAAGGGAGAGTAAACTCCACAAAAGTTTACCATCTTCAAAGAAAATTGCCAGGAACATGATCATTTCTGGTACTGCATTTCCCTGGATGATAAAAACGCCAGAGACAAGCTCCTTGGAAGAGAACATTAAACGGAAGCTTTAATAATATGTACCACAGCACAAGGCAAATAATGCCACTTTTCAACAGCCAGGCCATCTTGGCTGGAGGATCCTGACAATTAGGAGACTGGTGATGATCTTCAGCTTTCTCCACCGCCGCTGACAAGAGAGTGGTCGTCTGAAAATACGTATGGCTTTCCTCGGACCTGTTGGAGCCACCAAGGCCCCAAATGAAACAGCGCCACACCTCCTGATCACTTCCCACAGGACTCCTTCCAAAACAAGTGCGGGTTTCCGGGCCAGCATCTGATTCATAATAACAACCACAGACGGCCAGCCATGGCCACTGAGAGAAATGTCACTCCTCTGGAGAAATGTGAGTGACTTGGATGTGAGTATCAGTGGTTGATTAGGTGCCTGTATAATTAGTTGGGGAACAATCGAGCAGATATTACTTTGGAATTAGGCAGCACAAGGGAGTCAGTGAATGTCTGTAGCTGGATGAGTCTGTGATGAGAAACTGACAAACCGTGCCCATCATAGAATATGACGGCTTCATTATCATCAGAGAGAAAAAGTGATTTGCATCCACGCCTGTCACAATGGCTTGAGTTCTGTGACTGAGTGAGAGCGTCACTGATGCCAGACCAGACATGGAAGCCATCATTAAAACATGGTTAAGGCGCTTTGAAACTGTAAAGTTAATGTTTATGTCACCTTGGCTGGACCCCAGGACCCAGATATACAGTCAAACATTAGTATTCTGGATGATTCCGTGAGGATGATTTGGATTATATTAACGTGAGTGTCAGACTTTATTTTTTTGGGCTCCAAAATCACTGCAGATGGTGACTGCCGCCATGAAATTAAAAGACACTTACTCCTTGGAAGGAAAGTTATGACCAACCTAGACAGCATATTCAAAAGCAGAGACATTACTTTGCCAACAAAGGTCCATCTAGTCAAGGCTATGGTTTTTCCAATAGTCATGTATGGATGTGAGAGTTGGACTGTGAAGAAAGCTGAGTGCTGAAGAATTGATGCTTTTGAACCGTGGTGTTGGAGAAGACTCTTGAGAGTCCCTTGGACTGCAAGGAGATCCAACCAGTCCATTCTAAAGGAGATCAGTCCTGGGTGTTCATTGGAAGGACTGATGCTGAGGCTGAAACTCCAATACTTTGGCCACCTTATGCGAAGAGTTGACTCATTAGAAAAGACTGATGCTGGGAGGGATTGGGGGCAGGAGGAGAAGGGGACGACAGAGGATGAGATGGCTGGATGGCATCACCGACTCAATGGACATGAGTTTGGGTGAACTCTGGGAGATGGTGATAGACAGGGAGGCCTGGCATGCTGCGATTCATGGGGTAGCAAAGAGTCAGACACGACTGAGTGACTGAACTGAACTGAACGTTTACATCAGTGGACTTTGAGTAGAGCAGATACCCTCTGTAATGTGGGTGGGCCTCACCCAATCAACTGAAGGCCTTAACAAAATGAAAGATTGACCTTTCCTGAGCAAGGAGGGAATTCTGACAGCACAAGACCTCTGGACTTGGCCAGCAGCATCAACTCTTCCCTGGGTCTCTTCCCGGGCCTGCTAGACCACATGGCGGATTTTTGGATTGCCAGCCTCCACAACTGAGAGAGCCAGTTCTTTAAAATCAATCATGAATCAATCAGTTCTACTGGTTCCATTCCTCTAGAGAATGCTTATAACAGAACAAAATTAATACACTGCTTCTATTCAATCCTTCTAGTTTTTTGCTATTATTATTTGCAATATCTAATATGTATTGTGTAGCAGGTAATATATTCAGTGCACTTTATATACATATATGATATGATTACTGGCTTCATTTGACAAAGACCAAGGCTTGCAGAGGCTGGCCAAATTGTCTAAGAACACATAACTGATAAGTGATAAAGTCATGATACATGTCCAAGTCTGACCTTTTAGAGGCTGAATGTTCCACTGACTATAATGGGCTGCTCCACCAATAAAGTAATAGTAAATTTTAAAAAGAGAGAGAGAGAAAGAAATGATAAGAACTCCAAATACACATTTGGTTGGGAGAAGTTTTATCCTTAACCATTTTTGTTGCTTGGTGTGCAAGAAAAGAGCATAAGCCTGGGCTTCAGCCATCCTGCATGCTCAACAACTGGACATGTTATCTAATAAACTGTTCTTGAACTTGCACCAATGTCTCATGCATGTGTCAGATGTGATCCCAGAAAACCCCCTTAATCTCTCTGGATCTCAATGTTTTTTTAATCCATGAAAAAACAGAGGAAAATCAGACAAAATGATCTTTTAGGTTTCTGTATCACCTGAACAGTGAGGAAGCCTCAGTTTGAATAGAAAAAAATTACTTGCTTTAAAAATTCTCTTGAGAACTAAATAAGAATAAATTCAAAGGTGTGTGGGGAAATAAAGAGGCATTAGGCACATATTTGATCTTCTGAAAATCACTTAAGAGCAAATACTGTCTTGCTCAATGTGGGAATGCAAGTAATAATTCGAATCAAGTTTCGATTCCTATGATTGGGATTCATGAAGCGTTTTCACATGGAGCATTTTTTCTGCTGGCATGATCCTAATGCTTTGGGTATCACGTCTCATGTAATCCTGTTCCGTTAGATGAAACCTGGATAGCATTCCAACACAAAGCCATTTTGCTTTTAATCTGAGAACAACCCAAGGTTTTCAAACTTCCACATTATTGTGGTAAACATGGGATCTACACTTGACAAATTTTTAAGTCTACAGTATAGTTTTGTTGACTACAGGTTCAGTGTTGTACAGATCTCTAGAACTGACTTACCCTGCCTAACTGAAGTTTCATGCCTGTCGAACAGTAACCTCTCCTTTCCTTTTGCCCACATTTTCTGGCAACTACCATTCCACTCTGACTCTATGAGTTTGACTGTTTTAGACAAGTGGAATCATATTGTATTTGTTTTTCTATACCTGGCTGATTTTACTTGTCTTCAAGGTTCAACCATGTTGTGACATATTGCACAATTCCCTTCTTTTTTAAAGCTGACTAATTTTATTGAATGCATATACCATATTTTCTCTATCCATCCATCTGGTCAGTGGACATTTGTTTCTATATCTCAGCTGCTGTGAATAATGCTGTCATGCTTATGTGAGTTCACTATCTCCTTGAAATCCTGATTTCAATTTTTCGGGTAATATCATAAGTGGGATTGGTGGCTCACATGGTAATTCAATTTTTAATTTTTTGAGGAAACCACATACTGTTTTCCATAGTCTCTGCACCATTTTGCATTCCTGCCCAAAGTGCACAAGGGTTCCAATGTCTCTGCATCCTCACCAACTAACTCTTCCCAGTCCTGTCTAAATCTGGTTCTTCAACTTTCTTTTCCTCTGGAGGAGCTACCCCAAGACTTTCCCCATAAATTTTCTTTTTGTTTTAGTTGAAAAGCCAGTTTTCTCTGTCCTAATAGACACATAGCCCCCTCCCTTGGAGAACAGAATTCTCTCTTCCCACCCAAGCACCAGCTGTTCTTTTTTGTGGCTCCCAGCACAGAAGCATCATAGAAATACAATGCACATCCTAGGAAGCTTGATGCTCTCCTCAAACGACTTGTTTTCAGCCAGGGTCTGTGACAAGGATGAAGCTAGCAGCCATCTAAAAGGCAAAAGGCAAGGAAGCCCTCTCTCTCACGGCCATGCAAGAGCAGGATCAGGTCCTCAGTGAGCGTCTCTGGAGACTTTGTGTCAGACATGCCTCCTTGCCTCACCCTTGGCCAGCTGTTTTCAAGCTATGTTTAGAGATGGAGGTTCATTTCTTCTGCAAGGAAATGTTTCTGGCTGCTGGCCACGTACTTCATATTGAACCAATTCTTTCCCAGATACTACAATTTCAAGGCAGCAGAAACAGTTGTGTTCTGAGAATCTGGGAGCATCAGAGGCTTCAAGAGGATTTTGAGAGACTGCCCAATTAACTCCTTAGGCTCTACACATAGCTACTTCCTACTAGGATTATGCAAGGCCTAACTCCTACAAGTTCCAGAGCTCACTCTGACTGGGACTTCATCGCTATGATAGCGAACAATTAGGAATAAATTGTGCTTCCCCTGTCATTTCGCAACCACAAAATGCCTTAGGAAGACTGGCCACCCCTGAGGCCTCACCAAAATCAGGCAGGGAAATGTTGTTGCTCCTTGGAGAACGACTGAGAAATGGAGCAGGAAAGATTTCAACGGGACTTACACAGAAATTCCTTAATTAGGAGAGTGATAAAACACTGCTGCTGCTGCTGCTGCTGCTGCTAAGTCGCTTCAGTCATGTCCGACTGTGTGTGACCCCATAGATGGCAGCCCACCAGGCTCCCCCGTCCCTGGGAGTCTCCAGGCAAGAACATTGGAGTGGGCCACCATTTCCTTCTCCAAAGCATGAAAGTGAAAAGTGAAAGTGAAGTTGCTGTGAAGTTGTCGTCTCCTAGCGACCCCATGGACTGCAGCCTACCAGGCTTCTCCATCCATGGGATTTTCCAGGCAAGAGTACAGGGGTGGGGTGCCATTGCCTTCTTGCTTGAACTCTTGAGGGCCTTTGAAAGAGCATCGAAAACCATCTCTCCTGTTAGACATTCACTAGTCTTACTAGACAATTTTAATTCTATTGCTTAAAACTCTCTTTTGCATGTTTAGCTACATGCCTGGTGATAGTTAGGAAATATTATTAATTCCAGAAGAAAAAACTACATTTAAAATATGTATATATATTTTAATTTATATATATATACACACACAGCTTTTATACAATGTGCAATATATTGTTTGCCTCGTATTTTTTTAATATCATGTTGCTGATAATATCTATTTCATACATTATTGGCTTTTATCTATACTAAAAGTCCTACAGCTGAAATATTCCATGGATCAACAGAGCACATATGGAAATGAAATACGTAGGTCTTGCATCTGTAACAGTGTTTGAAAGAAAGAGATCATTTCTTCACTTGGTGCAGGCAGCTGGCACAAGCAGAATTTTAAAAATCACTTTTTTGAATTGAAACTTTACAAATATGATTGTACCAAAATTACAATGATGCTATATATAACATTCCTTGATGACAAACATAAAATTAAAAATTAGGGTAATGTTTTTATTCAGTGCTCCTATTTCCACGAAGAGCTAACCACAATCCTTAAGAGAATCATGTTCTTTTAACAGCTTTCTCTTACTATTATCTGCTTCTCTTCCTGAATATGCTTTTGCAATA